>NW_026690088.1:0-300000 GCF_943734765.1 Anopheles ziemanni
TCTAAGCAATATTTACGTAATTCCAACAACATTCAAACACCTCCGAAGGTGCTTCTAAGCAATATTTACGTAATTCCAACAACATTCAAACACCTCCGAAGGTGCTTCTAAGCAATATTTACGTAATTCCAACAACATTCAAACACCTCCGAAGGTGCTTCTAAGCAATATTTACGTAATTCCAACAACATTCAAACACCTCCGAAGGTGCTTCTAAGCAATATTTACGTAATTTCAACAACATTCAAACACCTCCGAAGGTGCTTTTAAGCAATATTTACGTAATTCCAACAACATTCAAACACCTCCGAAGGTGCTTTTAAGCAATATTTACGTAATTCCAACAACATTCAAACACCTCCGAAGGTGCTTCTAAGCAATATTTACGTAATTCCAACAACATTCAAACACCTCCGAAGGTGCTTTTAAGCAATATTTACGTAATTCCAACAACATTCAAACACCTCCGAAGGTGCTTCTAAGCAATATTTACGTAATTCCAACAACATTCAAACACCTCCGAAGGTGCTTTTAAGCAATATTTACGTAATTCCAACAACATTCAAACACCTCCGAAGGTGCTTCTAAGCAATATTTACGTAATTCCAACAACATTCAAACACCTCCGAAGGTGCTTCTAAGCAATATTTACGTAATTCCAACAACATTCAAACACCTCCGAAGGTGCTTCTAAGCAATATTTACGTAATTCCAACAACATTCAAACACCTCCGAAGGTGCTTCTTAGCAATATTTACGTAATTTCAACAACATTCAAACACCTCCGAAGGTGCTTTTAAGCAATATTTACGTAATTCCAACAACATTCAAACACCTCCGAAGGTGCTTCTAAGCAATATTTACGTAATTCCAACAACATTCAAACACCTCCGAAGGTGCTTCTAAGCAATATTTACGTAATTCCAACAACATTCAAACACCTCCGAAGGTGCTTCTAAGCAATATTTACGTAATTCCAACAACATTCAAACACCTCCGAAGGTGCTTCTAAGCAATATTTACGTAATTCCAACAACATTCAAACGCCTCCGAAGGTGCTTCTAAGCAATATTTACGTAATTTCAACAACATTCAAACACCTCCGAAGGTGCTTCTAAGCAATATTTACGTAATTCCAACAACATTCAAACACCTCCGAAGGTGCTTCTAAGCAATATTTACGTAATTCCAACAACATTCAAACACCTCCGAAGGTGCTTCTAAGCAATATTTACGTAATTCCAACAACATTCAAACACCTCCGAAGGTGCTTCTAAGCAATATTTACGTAATTCCAACAACATTCAAACACCTCCGAAGGTGCTTCTAAGCAATATTTACGTAATTTCAACAACATTCAAACACCTCCGAAGGTGCTTTTAAGCAATATTTACGTAATTCCAACAACATTCAAACACCTCCGAAGGTGCTTTTAAGCAATATTTACGTAATTCCAACAACATTCAAACACCTCCGAAGGTGCTTCTAAGCAATATTTACGTAATTCCAACAACATTCAAACACCTCCGAAGGTGCTTCTAAGCAATATTTACGTAATTTCAACAACATTCAAACACCTCCGAAGGTGCTTTTAAGCAATATTTACGTAATTCCAACAACATTCAAACACCTCCGAAGGTGCTTTTAAGCAATATTTACGTAATTCCAACAACATTCAAACACCTCCGAAGGTGCTTCTAAGCAATATTTACGTAATTCCAACAACATTCAAACACCTCCGAAGGTGCTTCTAAGCAATATTTACGTAATTCCAACAACATTCAAACACCTCCGAAGGTGCTTTTAAGCAATATTTACGTAATTCCAACAACATTCAAACACCTCCGAAGGTGCTTCTAAGCAATATTTACGTAATTCCAACAACATTCAAACACCTCCGAAGGTGCTTCTAAGCAATATTTACGTAATTCCAACAACATTCAAACACCTCCGAAGGTGCTTCTAAGCAATTTTTACGTAATTCCAACAACATTCAAACACCTCCGAAGGTGCTTCTAAGCAATATTTACGTAATTCCAACAACATTCAAACACCTCCGAAGGTGCTTCTAAGCAATATTTACGTAATTCCAACAACATTCAAACACCTCCGAAGGTGCTTCTAAGCAATATTTACGTAATTCCAACAACATTCAAACACCTCCGAAGGTGCTTCTTAGCAATATTTACGTAATTCCAACAACATTCAAACGCCTCCGAAGGTGCTTCTAAGCAATATTGACGTAATTCCAACAACATTCAAACACCTCCGAAGGTGCTTCTAAGCAATATTTACGTAATTCCAACAACATTCAAACACCTCCGAAGGTGCTTCTAAGCAATATTTACGTAATTCCAACAACATTCAAACACCTCCGAAGGTGCTTCTAAGCAATATTTACGTAATTCCAACAACATTCAAACACCTCCGAAGGTGCTTCTAAGCAATATTTACGTAATTTCAACAACATTCAAACACCTCCGAAGGTGCTTTTAAGCAATATTTACGTAATTCCAACAACATTCAAACACCTCCGAAGGTGCTTTTAAGCAATATTTACGTAATTCCAACAACATTCAAACACCTCCGAAGGTGCTTCTAAGCAATATTTACGTAATTCCAACAACATTCAAACACCTCCGAAGGTGCTTCTAAGCAATATTTACGTAATTTCAACAACATTCAAACACCTCCGAAGGTGCTTCTAAGCAATATTTACGTAATTCCAACAACATTCAAACACCTCCGAAGGTGCTTCTAAGCAATATTTACGTAATTCCAACAACATTCAAACACCTCCGAAGGTGCTTCTAAGCAATATTTACGTAATTCCAACAACATTCAAACACCTCCGAAGGTGCTTCTAAGCAATATTTACGTAATTTCAACAACATTCAAACACCTCCGAAGGTGCTTTTAAGCAATATTTACGTAATTCCAACAACATTCAAACACCTCCGAAGGTGCTTCTAAGCAATATTTACGTAATTCAAACAACATTCAAACACCTCCGAAGGTGCTTCTAAGCAATATTTACGTAATTCCAACAACATTCAAACACCTCCGAAGGTGCTTCTAAGCAATATTTACGTAATTCCAACAACATTCAAACACCTCCGAAGGTGCTTTTAAGCAATATTTACGTAATTCCAACAACATTCAAACACCTCCGAAGGTGCTTCTAAGCAATATTTACGTAATTCCAACAACATTCAAACACCTCCGAAGGTGCTTCTAAGCAATATTTACGTAATTCCAACAACATTCAAACACCTCCGAAGGTGCTTTTAAGCAATATTTACGTAATTCCAACAACATTCAAACACCTCCGAAGGTGCTTCTAAGCAATATTTACGTAATTCCAACAACATTCAAACACCTCCGAAGGTGCTTCTAAGCAATATTTACGTAATTCCAACAACATTCAAACACCTTCAAAGGTGCTTCTAAGCAATATTTACGTAATTCCAACAACATTCAAACACCTTCAAAGGAGCTTCTAAGCAATATTTACGTAATTCCAACAACATTCAAACACCTCCGAAGGTGCTTCTAAGCAATATTTACGTAATTCAAACAACATTCAAACACTTCCGAAGGTGCTTCTAAGCAATATTTACGTAATTCAAACAACATTCAAACACCTCCGAAGGTGCTTCTAAGCAATATTTACGTAATTCCAACAACATTCAAACACTTCCGAAGGTGCTTCTAAGCAATATTTACGTAATTCCAACAACATTCAAACACCTCCGAAGGTGCTTCTAAGCAATATTTACGTAATTCCAACAACATTCAAACACCTCCGAAGGTGCTTCTAAGCAATATTTACGTAATTCCAACAACATTCAAACACCTTCAAAGGTGCTTCTAAGCAATATTTACGTAATTCCAACAACATCCAAACACCTTTGAAGGTGCTTCGAAGCAATATTTACGTAATTCCAACAACATCCAAACACCGTTAAAGGTGCTTCGAAGCAATATTTACGAAATTCCAACAACATCCAAACACCTTCAAAGGTGCTTCGAAGCAATATTTACGTAATTCCAACAACATCCAAACACCTTTGAAGGTGCTTCGAAGCAATATTTACGTAATTCCAACAACATCCAAACACCGTTAAAGGTGCTTCGAAGCAATATTTACGAAATTCCAACAACATCCAAACACCTTCAAAGGTGCTTCGAAGCAATATTTACGTAATTCCAACAACATCCAAACACCGTTAAAGGTGCTTCGAAGCAAAATTTACGTAATTCCAACAACATCCAAACACCTTTGAAGGTGCTTCGAAGCAAAATTTACGTAATTCCAACAACATCCAAACACCTTTAAAGGTGCTTCGAAGCAATATTTACGTAATTCCAACAACATCCAAACACCTTCAAAGGTGCTTCGAAGCAATATTCACGTAATTCCAACAACATCCAAACACCGTTAAAGGTGCTTCGAAGCAATATTTACGTAATTCCAACAACATCCAAACACCTTTGAAGGTGCTTCGAAGCAATATTTACGTAATTCCAACAACATCCAAACACCGTTAAAGGTGCTTCGAAGCAATATTTACGAAATTCCAACAACATCCAAACACCTTCAAAGGTGCTTCGAAGCAATATTTACGTAATTCCAACAACATCCAAACACCGTTAAAGGTGCTTCGAAGCAAAATTTACGTAATTCCAACAACATCCAAACACCTTTGAAGGTGCTTCGAAGCAAAATTTACGTAATTCCAACAACATCCAAACACCTTTAAAGGTGCTTCGAAGCATTATTTACGTAATTCCAACAACATCCAGACACCGTTAAAGGTGCTTCGAAGCAATATTCACGTAATTCCAACAACATCCAAATACCGTTAAAGGTGCTTCGAAGCAATATTTACGTAATTCCAACAACATCCAAACACCTTTGAAGGTGCTTCGAAGCAATATTTACGTAATTCCAACAACATCCAAACACCGTTCAAGGTGCTTCGAAGCAAAATTTACGTAATTCCAACAACATCCAAACACCTTTGAAGGTGCTTCGAAGCAATATTTACGTAATTCCAACAACATCCAAACACCGTTAAAGGTGCTTCGAAGCAATATTTACGAAATTCCAACAACATCCAAACACCTTCAAAGGTGCTTCGAAGCAATATTTACGTAATTCCAACAACATCCAAACACCTTTGAAGGTGCTTCGAAGCAAAATTTACGTAATTCCAACAACATCCAAACACCTTTAAAGGTGCTTCGAAGCAATATTTACGTAATTCCAACAACATCCAAACACCTTCAAAGGTGCTTCGAAGCAATATTTACGTAATTCCAACAACATCCAAACACCGTTCAAGTTGCTTCGAAGCATTATTTACGTAATTCCAACAACATCCAGACACCGTTAAAGGTGCTTCGAAGCAATATTCACGTAATTCCAACAACATCCAAACACCGTTAAAGGTGCTTCGAAGCAATATTTACGTAATTCCAACAACATCCAAACACCTTCAAAGGTGCTTCGAAGCAATATTTACGTAATTCCAACAACATCCAAACACCTTTGAAGGTGCTTCGAAGCAATATTTACGTAATTCCAACCACATCCAAACACCTTCAAAGGTGCTTCGAAGCAATATTTACGTAATTCCAACAACATCCAAACACCTTCAAAGGTGCTTCGAAGCAATATTTACGTAATTCCAACAACATCCAAACACCGTTAAAGGTGCTTCGAAGCAAAATTTACGTAATTCCAACAACATCCAAACACCTTCAAAGGTGCTTCGAAGCAATATTTACGTAATTCCAACAACATCCAGACACCGTTAAAGGTGCTTCGAAGCAATATTCACGTAATTCCAACAACATCCAAACACCGTTAAAGGTGCTTCGAAGCAATATTTACGTAATTCCAACAACATCCAAACACCTTCAAAGGTGCTTCGAAGCAATATTTACTTAATTTCAACAACATCCAAACACCTTCCAAGGTGCTTCGAAGCAATATTTACGTAATTCCAACAACATCAAAACACCTTTAAAGGTGCTTCGAAGCAATATTTACGTAATTCCAACAACATCCAAACACCTTTGAAGGTGCTCCGAAGCAAAATTTACGTAATTCCAACAACATCCAAACACCGTTAAAGGTGCTTCGAAGCAATATTTACGTAATTCCAACAACATCCAGACACCGTTAAAGGTGCTTCGAAGCAATATTTACGTAATTCCAACAACATCCAAACACCTTCAAAGGTGCTTCGAAGCAATATTTACGTAATTCCAACAACATCCAAACACCTTTGAAGGTGCTCCGAAGCAAAATTTACGTAATTCCAACAACATCCAAACACCTTTAAAGGTGCTTTTAAGCAAAATTTACGTAATTCCAACAACATCCAAACACCGTTAAAGGTGCTTCGAAGCAATATTTACGTAATTCCAACAACATCCAAACACCTTCAAAGGTGCTTCGAAGCAATATTTTCGTAATTCCAACAACATCCAAACACCTTTGAAGGTGCTTCGAAGCAATATTTACGTAATTCCAACAACATCCAAACACCGTTCAAGGTGCTTCGAAGCAAAATTTACGTAATTCCAACAACATCCAAACACCTTCAAAGGTGCTTCGAAGCAATATTTACGTAATTCCAACAACATCCAAACACCTTCAAAGGTGCTTCGAAGCAATATTTACGTAATTCCAACAACATCCAAACACCTTTGAAGGTGCTCCGAAGCAAAATTTACGTAATTCCAACAACATCCAAACACCTTTAAAGGTGCTTCGAAGCAAAATTTACGTAATTCCAACAACATCCAAACACCGTTAAAGGTGCTTCGAAGCAATATTTACGTAATTCCAACAACATCCAAACACCTTCAAAGGTGCTTCGAAGCAATATTTACGTAATTCCAACAACATCCAGACACCGTTAAAGGTGCTTCGAAGCAATATTCACGTAATTCCAACAACATCCAAACACCGTTAAAGGTGCTTCGAAGCAATATTTACGTAATTCCAACAACATCCAGACACCGTTAAAGGTGCTTCGAAGCAATATTCACGTAATTCCAACAACATCCAAACACCGTTAAAGGTGCTTCGAAGCAATATTTACGTAATTCCAACAACATCCAAACACCTTCAAAGGTGCTTCGAAGCAATATTTACGTAATTCCAACAACATCCAAACACCTTTGAAGGTGCTCCGAAGCAAAATTTACGTAATTCCAACAACATCCAAACACCTTTAAAGGTGCTTTTAAGCAAAATTTACGTAATTCCAACAACATCCAAACACCGTTAAAGGTGCTTCGAAGCAAAATTTACGTAATTCCAACAACATCAAAACACCTTTAAAGGTGCTTCGAAGCAATATTTACGTAACTCCAACAACATCCAAACACCTTTGAAGGTGCTTCGAAGCTTTATTTACGTAATTCCAACAACATCCAAACACCGTTCAAGGTGCTTCGAAGCAAAATTTACGTAATTCCAACAACATCCAAACACCTTCAAAGGTGCTTCGAAGCAATATTTACGTAATTCCAACAACATCCAAACACCTTCAAAGGTGCTTCGAAGCAATATTTACGTAATTCCAACAACATCCAAACACCTTTGAAGGTGCTCCGAAGCAAAATTTACGTAATTCCAACAACATCCAAACACCTTTAAAGGTGCTTCGAAGCAAAATTTACGTAATTCCAACAACATCCAAACACCGTTAAAGGTGCTTCGAAGCAATATTTACGTAATTCCAACAACATCCAAACACCTTCAAAGGTGCTTCGAAGCAATATTTACGTAATTCCAACAACATCCAGACACCGTTAAAGGTGCTTCGAAGCAATATTCACGTAATTCCAACAACATCCAAACACCGTTAAAGGTGCTTCGAAGCAATATTTACGTAATTCCAACAACATCCAGACACCGTTAAAGGTGCTTCGAAGCAATATTCACGTAATTCCAACAACATCCAAACACCGTTAAAGGTGCTTCGAAGCAATATTTACGTAATTCCAACAACATCCAAACACCTTCAAAGGTGCTTCGAAGCAATATTTACGTAATTCCAACAACATCCAAACACCTTTGAAGGTGCTCCGAAGCAAAATTTACGTAATTCCAACAACATCCAAACACCTTTAAAGGTGCTTTTAAGCAAAATTTACGTAATTCCAACAACATCCAAACACCGTTAAAGGTGCTTCGAAGCAATATTTACGTAATTCCAACAACATCCAAACACCTTCAAAGGTGCTTCGAAGCAATATTTACGTAATTCCAACAACATCCAAACACCTTTGAAGGTGCTTCGAAGCAATATTTACGTAATTCCAACAACATCCAAACACCGTTAAAGGTGCTTCGAAGCAAAATTTACGTAATTCCAACAACATCCAAATACCTTCAAAGGTGCTTCGAAGCAATATTTACGTAATTCCAACAACATCCAGACACCGTTAAAGGTGCTTCGAAGCAATATTCACGTTATTCCAACAACATCCAAACACCGTTAAAGGTGCTTCGAAGCAATATTTACGTAATTCCAACAACATCCAAACACCTTCAAAGGTGCTTCGAAGCAATATTTACGTAACTCCAACAACATCCAAACACCTTTGAAGGTGCTCCGAAGCAAAATTTACGTAATTCCAACAACATCCAAACACCTTTAAAGGTGCTTCGAAGCAAAATTTACGTAATTCCAACAACATCCAAACACCGTTAAAGGTGCTTCGAAGCAATATTCACGTAATTCCAACAACATCCAAACACCGTTAAAGGTGCTTCGAAGCAATATTTACGTAATTCCAACAACATCCAGACACCGTTAAAGGTGCTTCGAAGCAATATTTACGTAATTCCAACAACATCCAGACACCGTTAAAGGTGCTTCGAAGCAATATTCACGTAATTCCAACAACATCCAAACACCGTTAAAGGTGCTTCGAAGCAATATTTACGTAATTCCAACAACATCCAAACACCTTCAAAGGTGCTTCGAAGCAATATTTACGTAATTCCAACAACATCCAAACACCTTTGAAGGTGCTCCGAAGCAAAATTTACGTAATTCCAACAACATCCAAACACCTTTAAAGGTGCTTTGAAGCAAAATTTACGTAATTCCAACAACATCCAAACACCGTTAAAGGTGCTTCGAAGCAATATTTACGTAATTCCAACAACATCCAAACACCTTCAAAGGTGCTTCGAAGCAATATTTACGTAATTCCAACAACATCCAAACACCTTTGAAGGTGCTTCGAAGCAATATTTACGTAATTCCAACAACATCCAAACACCGTTAAAGGTGCTTCGAAGCAAAATTTACGTAATTCCAACAACATCCAAACACCGTTAAAGGTGCTTCGAAGCAATATTTACGTAATTCCAACAACATCCAAACACCTTCAAAGGTGCTTCGAAGCAATATTTACGTAATTCCAACAACATCCAAACACCTTTGAAGGTGCTTCGAAGCAAAATTTACGTAGATCCAACAACATCCAAACACCTTTAAAGGTGCTTCGAAGCAATATTTACGTAATTCCAACAACATCCAAACACCTTCAAAGGTGCTTCGAAGCAATATTTACGTAATTCCAACAACATCCAAACACCTTCAAAGGTGCTCCGAAGCAAAATTTACGTAATTCCAACAACATCCAAACACCGTTAAAGGTGCTTCGAAGCAATATTTACGTAATTCCAACAACATCCAAACACCTTCAAAGGTGCTTCGAAGCAATATTTACGTAATTCCAACAACATCCAAACACCTTTGAAGGTGCTTCGAAGCAATATTTACGTAATTCCAACAACATCCAAACACCTTCAAAGGTGCTCCGAAGCAAAATTTACGTAATTCCAACAACATCCAAACACCGTTAAAGGTGCTTCGAAGCAATATTTACGTAATTCCAACAACATCCAAACACCTTCAAAGGTGCTTCGAAGCAATATTTACGTAATTCCAACAACATCCAAACACCTTTGAAGGTGCTCCGAAGCAAAATTTACGTAATTCCAACAACATCCAAACACCTTTAAAGGTGCTTTGAAGCAAAATTTACGTAATTCCAACAACATCCAAACACCGTTAAAGGTGCTTCGAAGCAATATTTACGTAATTCCAACAACATCCAAACACCTTCAAAGGTGCTTCGAAGCAATATTTACGTAATTCCAACAACATCCAAACACCTTTGAAGGTGCTTCGAAGCAAAATTTACGTAGATCCAACAACATCCAAACACCTTTAAAGGTGCTTCGAAGCAATATTTACGTAATTCCAACAACATCCAAACACCTTCAAAGGTGCTTCTAAGCAATATTTACCTAATTCCAACAACATTCAAACACCTTCAAAGGTGCTTCGAAGCAAAATTTACGTAATTCCAACAACATCCAAACACCGTTAAAGGTGCTTCGAAGCAATATTTACGTAATTCCAACAACATCCAAACACCTTCAAAGGTGCTTCGAAGCAATATTTACGTAATTCCAACAACATCCAAACACCTTTGAAGGTGCTTCGAAGCAATATTTACGTAATTCCAACAACATCCAAACACCTTCAAAGGTGCTTCGAAGCAATATTTACGTAATTCCAACAACATCCAAACACCTTCAAAGGTGCTTCGAAGCAATATTTACGTAATTCCAACAACATCCAGACACCGTTAAAGGTGCTTCGAAGCAATATTCACGTTATTCCAACAACATCCAAACACCGTTAAAGGTGCTTCGAAGCAATATTTACGTAATTCCAACAACATCCAAACACCTTCAAAGGTGCTTCGAAGCAATATTTACGTAATTCCAACAACATCCAAACACCTTTGAAGGTGCTCCGAAGCAAAATTTACGTAATTCCAACAACATCCAAACACCTTTAAAGGTGCTTCGAAGCAAAATTTACGTAATTCCAACAACATCCAAACACCGTTAAAGGTGCTTCGAAGCAATATTTACGTAATTCCAACAACATCCAAACACCTTCAAAGGTGCTTCGAAGCAATATTTACGTAATTCCAACAACATCCAAACACCTTTGAAGGTGCTTCGAAGCAAAATTTACGTAGATCCAACAACATCCAAACACCTTTAAAGGTGCTTCGAAGCAATATTTACGTAATTCCAACAACATCCAAACACCTTCAAAGGTGCTTCGAAGCAATATTTACGTAATTCCAACAACATCCAAACACCTTCAAAGGTGCTCCGAAGCAAAATTTTCGTAATTCCAACAACATCCAAACACCTTTAAAGGTGCTTCGAAGCAAAATTTACGTAATTCCAACAACATCCAAACACCGTTAAAGGTGCTTCAAAGCAATATTTACGTAATTCCAACAACATCCAAACACCTTCAAAGGTGCTTCGAAGCAATATTTACGTAATTCCAACAACATCCAAACACCTTCAAAGGTGCTTCGAAGCAATATTTACGTAATTCCAACAACATCCAAACACCGTTAAAGGTGCTTCGAAGCAAAATTTACGTAATTCCAACAACATCCAAACACCTTTAAAGGTGCTTCGAAGCAATATTTACGTAATTCCAACAACATCCAAACACCTTCAAAGGTGCTTCGAAGCAATATTTACGTAATTCCAACAACATCCAAACACCGTTAAAGGTGCTTCGAAGCAATATTTACGTAATTCCAACAACATCCAAACACCGTTAAAGGTGCTTCGAAGCAATATTTACGTAATTCCAACAACATTCAAACACCTTCAAAGGTGCTTCTAAGCAAAATTTACGTAATTCCAACAACATTCAAACACCTTCAAAGGTGCTTCTAAGCAATATTTACGTAATTCCAACAACATTCAAACACCTTCAAAGGTGCTTCTAAGCAATATTTACGTAATTCCAACAACATTCAAACACCTCCGAAGGTGCTTCTAAGCAATATTTACGTAATTCCAACAACATTCAAACACCTTCAAAGGTGCTTCTAAGCAATATTTACGTAATTCCAACAACATTCAAACACCTTCAAAGGTGCTTCTAAGCAATATTTACGTAATTCCAACAACATTCAAACACCTCCGAAGGTGCTTCTAAGCAATATTTACGTAATTCCAACAACATTCAAACACCTCCGAAGCTGCTTCTAAGCAATATTTACGTAATTCCAACAACATTCAAACACCTTCAAAGGTGCTTCTAAGCAATATTTACGTAATTCCAACAACATCCAAACACCTTCAAAGGTGCTTCTAAGCAATATTTACGTAATTCCAACAACATTCAAACACCTTCAAAGGTGCTTCTAAGCAATATTTACGAAATTCCAACAACATTCAAACACCTCCGAAGGTGCTTCTAAGCAATATTTACGTAATTCCAACAACATTCAAACACCTCCGAAGGTGCTTCTAAGCAATATTTACGTAATTCCAACAACATTCAAACACCTTCAAAGGTGCTTCTAAGCAATATTTACGTAATTCCAACAACATTCAAACACCTCCGAAGGTGCTTCTAAGCAATATTTACGTAATTCCAACAACATTCAAACACCTCCGAAGGTGCTTCTAAGCAATATTTACGTAATTCCAACAACATTCAAACACCTCCGAAGGTGCTTCTAAGCAATATTTACGTAATTCCAACAACATTCAAACACCTTCAAAGGTGCTTCTAAGCAATATTTACGTAATTCCAACAACATTCAAACACCTTCAAAGGTGCTTCTAAGCAATATTTACGTAATTCCAACAACATTCAAACACCTTCAAAGGTGCTTCTAAGCAATATTTACGTAATTCCAACAACATTCAAACACCTTCAAAGGTGCTTCTAAGCAATATTTACGTAATTCCAACAACATTCAAACACCTCCGAAGGTGCTTCTAAGCAATATTTACGTAATTCCAACAACATTCAAACACCTTCAAAGGTGCTTCTAAGCAATATTTACGTAATTCCAACAACATTCAAACACCTCCGAAGGTGCTTCTAAGCAATATTTACGTAATTCCAACAACATTCAAACACCTCCGAAGGTGCTTCTAAGCAATATTTACGTAATTCCAACAACATTCAAACACCTCCGAAGGTGCTTCTAAGCAATATTTACGTAATTCCAACAACATTCAAACACCTTCAAAGGTGCTTCTAAGCAATATTTACGTAATTCCAACAACATTCAAACACCTTCAAAGGTGCTTCTAAGCAATATTTACGTAATTCCAACAACATTCAAACACCTTCAAAGGTGCTTCTAAGCAATATTTACGAAATTCCAACAACATTCAAACACCTCCGAAGGTGCTTCTAAGCAATATTTACGTAATTCCAACAACATTCAAACACCTCCGAAGGTGCTTCTAAGCAATATTTACGTAATTCCAACAACATTCAAACACCTTCAAAGGTGCTTCTAAGCAATATTAACGTAATTCCAACAACATTCAAACACCTTCAAAGGTGCTTCTAAGCAATATTTACGTAATTCCAACAACATTCAAACACCTTCAAAGGTGCTTCTAAGCAATATTTACGTAATTCCAACAACATTCAAACACCTTCAAAGGTGCTTCTAAGCAATATTTACGTAATTCCAACAACATTCAAACACCTTCAAAGGTGCTTCTAAGCAATATTTACGTAATTCCAACAACATTCAAACACCTTCAAAGGTGCTTCTAAGCAATATTTACGAAATTCCAACAACATTCAAACACCTCCGAAGGTGCTTCTAAGCAATATTTACGTAATTCCAACAACATTCAAACACCTCCGAAGGTGCTTCTAAGCAATATTTACGTAATTCCAACAACATTCAAACACCTTCAAAGGTGCTTCTAAGCAATATTAACGTAATTCCAACAACATTCAAACACCTTCAAAGGTGCTTCTTAGCAATATTTACGAAATTCCAACAACATTCAAACACCTTCAAAGGTGCTTCTAAGCAATATTTACCTAATTCCAACAACATTCAAACACCTTCAAAGGTGCTTCTAAGCAATATTTACGTAATTCCAACAACATTCAAACACCTTCAAAGGTGCTTCTAAGCAATATTTACGTAATTCCAACAACATTCAAACACCGTTAAAGGTGCTTCGAAGCAATATTTACGTAATTCCAACAACATCCAAACACCGTTAAAGGTGCTTCGAAGCAATATTTACGTAATTCCAACAACATTCAAACACCTTCAAAGGTGCTTCTAAGCAATATTTACGTAATTCCAACAACATTCAAACACCTTCAAAGGTGCTTCTAAGCAATATTTACGTAATTCCAACAACATTCAAACACCTTCAAAGGTGCTTCTAAGCAATATTTACGTAATTCCAACAACATTCAAACACCTCCGAAGGTGCTTCTAAGCAATATTTACGTAATTCCAACAACATTCAAACACCTTCAAAGGTGCTTCTAAGCAATATTTACGTAATTCCAACAACATTCAAACACCTTCAAAGGTGCTTCTAAGCAATATTTACGTAATTCCAACAACATTCAAACACCTCCGAAGGTGCTTCTAAGCAATATTTACGTAATTCCAACAACATTCAAACACCTCCGAAGCTGCTTCTAAGCAATATTTACGTAATTCCAACAACATTCAAACACCTTCAAAGGTGCTTCTAAGCAATATTTACGTAATTCCAACAACATTCAAACACCTTCAAAGGTGCTTCTAAGCAATATTTACGTAATTCCAACAACATTCAAACACCTTCAAAGGTGCTTCGAAGCAATATTTACGTAATTCCAACAACATTCAAACACCTTCAAAGGTGCTTCTAAGCAATATTTACGTAATTCCAACAACATTCAAACACCTCCGAAGGTGCTTCTAAGCAATATTTACGTAATTCCAACAACATTCAAACACCTCCGAAGCTGCTTCTAAGCAATATTTACGTAATTCCAACAACATTCAAACACCTTCAAAGGTGCTTCTAAGCAATATTTACGTAATTCCAACAACATTCAAACACCTCCGAAGGTGCTTCTAAGCAATATTTACGTAATTCCAACAACATTCAAACACCTTCAAAGGTGCTTCTAAGCAATATTTACGTAATTCCAACAACATTCAAACACCTTCAAAGGTGCTTCTAAGCAATATTTACGTAATTCCAACAACATTCAAACACCTTCAAAGGTGCTTCTAAGCAATATTTACGTAATTCCAACAACATTCAAACACCTCCGAAGGTGCTTCTAAGCAATATTTACGTAATTCCAACAACATTCAAACACCTCCGAAGCTGCTTCTAAGCAATATTTACGTAATTCCAACAACATTCAAACACCTTCAAAGGTGCTTCTAAGCAATATTTACGTAATTCCAACAACATTCAAACACCTTCAAAGGTGCTTCTAAGCAATATTTACGTAATTCCAACAACATTCAAACACCTTCAAAGGTGCTTCGAAGCAATATTTACGTAATTCCAACAACATTCAAACACCTTCAAAGGTGCTTCTAAGCAATATTTACGAAATTCCAACAACATTCAAACACCTCCGAAGGTGCTTCTAAGCAATATTTACGTAATTCCAACAACATTCAAACACCTCCGAAGGTGCTTCTAAGCAATATTTACGTAATTCCAACAACATTCAAACACCTTCAAAGGTGCTTCTAAGCAATATTAACGTAATTCCAACAACATTCAAACACCTTCAAAGGTGCTTCTTAGCAATATTTACGAAATTCCAACAACATTCAAACACCTTCAAAGGTGCTTCTAAGCAATATTTACCTAATTCCAACAACATTCAAACACCTTCAAAGGTGCTTCTAAGCAATATTTACGTAATTCCAACAACATTCAAACACCTTCAAAGGTGCTTCTAAGCAATATTTACGTAATTCCAACAACATTCAAACACCTTCAAAGGTGCTTCTAAGCAATATTTACGTAATTCCAACAACATTCAAACACCTCCGAAGGTGCTTCTAAGCAATATTTACGTAATTCCAACAACATTCAAACACCTCCGAAGGTGCTTCTAAGCAATATTTACGTAATTCCAACAACATTCAAACACCTTCAAAGGTGCTTCTAAGCAATATTTACGTAATTCCAACAACATTCAAACACCTTCAAAGGTGCTTCTAAGCAATATTTACGTAATTCCAACAACATTCAAACACCTCCGAAGGTGCTTCTAAGCAATATTTACGTAATTCCAACAACATTCAAACACCTCCGAAGGTGCTTCTAAGCAATATTTACGTAATTCCAACAACATTCAAACACCTTCAAAGGTGCTTCTAAGCAATATTTACGTAATTCCAACAACATTCAAACACCTTCAAAGGTGCTTCTAAGCAATATTTACGTCATTCCAACAACATTCAAACACCTTCAAAGGTGCTTCTAAGCAATATTTACGTAATTCCAACAACATTCAAACACCTTCAAAGGTGCTTCTAAGCAATATTAACGTAATTCCAACAACATTCAAACACCTTCAAAGGTGCTTCTAAGCAATATTTACGTAATTCCAACAACATTCAAACACCTCCGAAGGTGCTTCTAAGCAATATTTACGTAATTCCAACAACATTCAAACACCATCAAAGGTGCTTCTAAGCAATATTTACGTAATTCCAACAACATCCAAACACCTTTAAAGGTGCTTCGAAGCAATATTTACGTAATTCCAACAACATCCAAACACCTTAAAAGGTGCTTCGAAGCAATATTTACGTAATTCCAACAACATCCAAACACCTTCAAAGGTGCTTCGAAGTAATATTTACGTAATTCCAACAACATCCAAACACCTTTAAAGGTGCTTCGAAGCAATATTTACGTAATTCCAACAACATCCAAACACCTTTAAAGGTGCTTCGAAGCAATATTTACGTAATTCCAACAACATCCAAACACCTTTAAAGGTGCTTCGAAGCAATATTTACGTAATTCCTACAACATCCAAACACCTTCAAAGGTGCTTCGAAGCAAAATTTACGTAAGTCCAACAACATCCAAACACCTTTAAAAGTGCTTCGAAGCAAAATTTACGTAATTCCAACAACATCCAAACACCTTTAAAGGTGCTTCGAAGCAATATTTACGTAATTCCAACAACATCCAAACACCTTTAAAGGTGCTTCGAAGCAATTCCTACGTAATTCCAAAAACATCCAAACACCTTTAAAGGTGCTTCGAAGCAATTCCTACGTAATTCCAACAACATCCATACACCTTCGAAGGTGCTTCGAAGCAATTCCTACGAAATTCCAACAACATCCAAACACCTTCAAAGGTGCTTCGAAGCTATTTCTACGTGATTCCAACAACATCCAAACACCTTCGAAGGTGCTTCGAAGCAATTCCTACGTGATTCCAACAACATCCAAACACCTTCAAAGGTGCTTCGAAGCTATTTTTACGTGATTCCAACAACATCCAAACACCTTCGAAGGTGCTTCGAAGCAATTCCTACGTGAATCCAACAACATCCAAACACCTTTAAAGGTGCTTCGAAGCAATTCCTACGTAATTCCAACAACATCCAAACACCTTCAAAGGTGCTTCGAAGCTATTTCTACGTAATTCCAACAACATCCTAACACCTTTAAAGGTGCTTCGAAGCAATTCCTACGTAATTTCAACAACATCCAAACACCTTCAAAGGTGCTTCGAAGCAATTTCTACGATATTCCAACAACATCCAAACACCTTCAAAGGTGCTTCGAAGCAATTCCTACGTAATTCCAAAAACATCCAAACACCTTTAAAGGTGCTTCGAAGCAATTTCTACGTTATTCCAACAACATCCTAACACCTTCAAAGGTGCTTCGAAGCAATTCCTACGTAATTCCAACAACATCCAAACACCTTTAAAGGTGCTTCGAAGCAATTCCTACGTAATTCCAACAACATCCAAACACCTTCTAAGGTGCTTCGAAGCAATTCCTACGTAATTCCAACAACATCAAAACACCTTCAAAGGTGCTTCGAAGCAATTTCTACGTTATTCCAACAACATCCAAACACCTTTAAAGGTGCTTCGAAGCAATTCCTACGTAGTTCCAACAACATCCAAACACCTTTAAAGGTGCTTCGAAGCAATTCCTACGTAATTCCAAAAACATCCAAACACCTTTAAAGGTGCTTCGAAGCAATTCCTACGTAATTCCAACAACATCCAAACACCTTCAAAGGTGCTTCGAAGCAATTCCTACATAATTTCAACAACATCCAAACACCTTCAAAGGTGCTTCGAAGCAATTCCTACGTAATTCCAAAAACATCCAAACACCTTTAAAGGTGCTTCGAAGCAATTCCTACGTAATTCCAACAACATCCAAACACCTTCAAAGGTGCTTCGAAGCAATTCCTACGTAATTCCAACAACATCCAAACACCTTCAAAGGTGCTTCGAAGCAATTCCTACGTAATTCCAACAACATCCAAACACCTTCAAAGGTGCTTCGAAGCAATTCCTACGTAATTCCAAAAACATCCAAACACCTTTAAAGGTGCTTCGAAGCAATTCCTACGTAATTCCAACAACATCCAAACACCTTTAAAGGTGCTTCGAAGCAATTCCTACGTAATTCCAACAACATCCAAACACCTTCAAAGGTGCTTCGAAGCAATTCCTACGTAATTCCAAAAACATCCAAACACCTTTAAAGGTGCTTCGAAGCAATTCCTACGTAATTCCAACAACATCCAAACACCTTCAAAGGTGCTTCGAAGCAATTCCTACGTAATTCCAACAACATTCAAACACCTTTAAAGGTGCTTCGAAGCAATTCCTACGTAATTCCAACAACATCCTAACACCTTCAAAGGTGCTTCGAAGCTATTTCTACGTAATTCCAACAACATCCAAACACCTTTAAAGGTGCTTCGAAGCAATTTCTACGTTATTCCAACAACATCCTAACACCTTCAAAGGTGCTTCGAAGCAATTCCTACGTAATTCCAACAACATCCAAACACCTTTAAAGGTGCTTCGAAGCAATTCCTACGTAATTCCAACAACATCCAAACACCTTCTTAGGTGCTTCGAAGCAATTCCTACGTAATTCCAACATCATCAAAACACCTTCAAAGGTGCTTCGAAGCAATTTCTACGTTATTCCAACAACATCCAAACACCTTCGAAGGTGCTTCGAAGCAATTCCTACGTAATTCCAACAACATCCAAACACCTTTAAAGGTGCTTCGAACCAATTCCTACGTGATTCCAACAACATCCTAACACCTTCAAAGGTGCTTCGAAGCAATTCCTACGTAATTCCAAAAACATCCAAACACCTTTAAAGGTGCTTCGAAGCAATTCCTACGTAATTCCAACAACATCCAAACACCTTCAAAGGTGCTTCGAAGCAATTCCTACGTAATTCCAAAACATCCAAACACCTTTAAAGGTGCTTCGAAGCAATTCCTACGTAATTCCAAAAACATCCAAACACCTTTAAAGGTGCTTCGAAGCTATTTCTACGAAATTCCAACAACATCCAAACACCTTCAAAGGTGCTACGAAGCAATTCCTACGTTATTCCAACAACATCCAAACACCTTCGAAGGTGCTTCGAAGCAATTCCTACGAAATTCCAACAACATCCAAACACCTTCAAAGGTGCTTCGAAGCAATTTCTACGTTATTCCAACAACATCCTAACACCTTCAAAGGTGCTTCGAAGCAATTCCTACGTTATTCCAACAACATCCAAACACCTTCGAAGGTGCTTCGAAGCAATTCCTACGTGATTCCAACAACATCCAAACACCTTTAAAGGTGCTTCGAAGCAATTCCTACGTGATTCCAACAACATCCTAACACCTTCAAAGGTGCTTCGAAGCAATTCCTACGTAATTCCAAAAACATCCAAACACCTTTAAAGGTGCTTCGAAACAATTCCTACGTAATTCCAACAACATCCAAACACCTTTAAAGGTGCTTCGAAGCAATTCCTACGTAATTCCAACAACATCCAAACACCTTTAAAGGTGCTTCGAAGCAATTCCTACGTAATTCCAACAACATCCAAACACCTTCAAAGGTGCTACGAAGCAATTCCTACGTTATTCCAACAACATCCAAACACCTTCGAAGGTGCTTCGAAGCAATTCCTACGTAATTCCAACAACATCCAAACACCTTCAAAGGTGCTTCGAAGCTATTTCTACGAAATTCCAACAACATCCAAACACCTTCAAAGGTGCTACGAAGCAATTCCTACGTTATTCCAACAACATCCAAACACCTTCGAAGGTGCTTCGAAGCAATTCCTACGTGATTCCAACAACATCCAAACACCTTTAAAGGTGCTTCGAAGCAATTCCTACGTGATTCCAACAACATCCTAACACCTTCAAAGGTGCTTCGAAGCAATTCCTACGTAATTCCAAAAACATCCAAACACCTTTAAAGGTGCTTCGAAACAATTCCTACGTAATTCCAACAACATCCAAACACCTTTAAAGGTGCTTCGAAGCAATTCCTACGTAATTCCAACAACATCCAAACACCTTTAAAGGTGCTTCGAAGCAATTCCTACGTAATTCCAACAACATCCAAACACCTTTAAAGGTGCTTCGAAGCAATTCCTACGTAATTCCAACAACATCCAAACACCTTCAAAGGTGCTTCGAAGCTATTTCTACGAAATTCCAACAACATCCAAACACCTTCAAAGGTGCTACGAAGCAATTCCTACGTTATTCCAACAACATCCAAACACCTTCGAAGGTGCTTCGAAGCAATTCCTACGTGATTCCAACAACATCCAAACACCTTTAAAGGTGCTTCGAAGCAATTCCTACGTGATTCCAACAACATCCTAACACCTTCAAAGGTGCTTCGAAGCAATTCCTACGTAATTCCAAAAACATCCAAACACCTTTAAAGGTGCTTCGAAACAATTCCTACGTAATTCCAACAACATCCAAACACCTTTAAAGGTGCTTCGAAGCAATTCCTACGTAATTCCAACAACATCCTAACACCTTTAAAGGTGCTTCGAAGCAATTCCTACGTAATTTCAACAACATCCAAACACCTTCAAAGGTGCTTCGAAGCAATTTCTACGTTATTCCAACAACATCCTAACACCTTCAAAGGTGCTTCGAAGCAATTCCTACGTAATTCCAACAACATCCAAACACCTTTAAAGGTGCTTCGAAGCAATTCCTACGTAATTCCAACAACATCCAAACACCTTCTTAGGTGCTTCGAAGCAATTCCTACGTAATTCCAACATCATCAAAACACCTTCAAAGGTGCTTCGAAGCAATTCCTACGTAATTCCAACAACATCCAAACACCTTCAAAGGTGCTTCGAAGCAATTCCTACGTAATTCCAAAAACATCCAAACACCTTTAAAGGTGCTTCGAAGCAATTCCTACGTAATTCCAACAACATCCAAACACCTTCAAAGGTGCTTCGAAGCAATTCCTACGTAATTTCAACAACATCCAAACACCTTCAAAGGTGCTTCGAAGCTATTTCTACGAAATTCCAACAACATCCAAACACCTTCAAAGGTGCTACGAAGCAATTCCTACGTTATTCCAACAACATCCAAACACCTTCGAAGGTGCTTCGAAGCAATTCCTACGTGATTCCAACAACATCCAAACACCTTTAAAGGTGCTTCGAAGCAATTCCTACGTGATTCCAACAACATCCTAACACCTTCAAAGGTGCTTCGAAGCAATTCCTACGTAATTCCAAAAACATCCAAACACCTTTAAAGGTGCTTCGAAACAATTCCTACGTAATTCCAACAACATCCAAACACCTTTAAAGGTGCTTCGAAGCAATTCCTACGTAATTCCAACAACATCCAAACACCTTTAAAGGTGCTTCGAAGCAATTCCTACGTAATTCCAACAACATCCAAACACCTTCAAAGGTGCTTCGAAGCTATTTCTACGTAATTCCAACAACATCCAAACACCTTCAAAGGTGCTTCGAAGCAATTCCTACGTAATTCCAAAAACATCCAAACACCTTCAAAGGTGCTTCGAAGCAATTTCTACGTTATTCCAACAACATCCTAACACCTTCAAAGGTGCTTCGAAGCAATTCCTACGTAATTCGAACAACATCCAAACACCTTTAAAGGTGCTTCGAAGCAATTCCTACGTAATTCCAACAACATCCAAACACCTTCTTAGGTGCTTCGAAGCAATTCCTACGTAATTCCAACATCATCAAAACACCTTCAAAGGTGCTTCGAAGCAATTTCTACGTTATTCCAACAACATCCAAACACCTTCGAAGGTGCTTCGAAGCAATTCCTACGTAATTCCAACAACATCCAAACACCTTTAAAGGTGCTTCGAAGCAATTCCTACGTGATTCCAACAACATCCTAACACCTTCAAAGGTGCTTCGAAGCAATTCCTACGTAATTCCAAAAACATCCAAACACCTTTAAAGGTGCTTCGAAGCAATTCCTACGTAATTCCAACAACATCCAAACACCTTCAAAGGTGCTTCGAAGCAATTCCTACGTAATTCCAAAACATCCAAACACCTTTAAAGGTGCTTCGAAGCAATTCCTACGTAATTCCAACAACATCCAAACACCTTCAAAGGTGCTTCGAAGCAATTCCTACGTAATTCCAACAACATCCGAACACCTTCAAAGGTGCTTCGAAGCTATTTCTACGAAATTCCAACAACATCCAAACACCTTCAAAGGTGCTACGAAGCAATTCCTACGTTATTCCAACAACATTCAAACACCTTCAAAGGTGCTTCGAAGCTATTTCTACGTAATTCCAACAACATCCAAACACCTTTATAGGTGCTTCGAAGCTATTTCTACGTAATTAAAACAACATCCAAACACCTTCAAAGGTGCTTCGAAGCAATTCCTACGTAATTCCAACAACATCCGAACACCTTCAAAGGTGCTTCGAAGCTATTTCTACGAAATTCCAACAACATCCAAACACCTTCAAAGGTGCTACGAAGCAATTCCTACGTTATTCCAACAACATTCAAACACCTTCAAAGGTGCTTCGAAGCTATTTCTACGTAATTCCAACAACATCCGAACACCTTCAAAGGTGCTTCGAAGCTATTTCTACGAAATTCCAACAACATCCAAACACCTTCAAAGGTGCTACGAAGCAATTCCTACGTTATTCCAACAACATTCAAACACCTTCAAAGGTGCTTCGAAGCTATTTCTACGTAATTCCAACAACATCCAAACACCTTTATAGGTGCTTCGAAGCTATTTCTACGTAATTCCAACAACATCCGAACACCTTCAAAGGTGCTTCGAAGCTATTTCTACGAAATTCCAACAACATCCAAACACCTTCAAAGGTGCTTCGAAGCAATTCCTACGTAATTCCAACAACATCCGAACACCTTCAAAGGTGCTTCGAAGCTATTTCTACGAAATTCCAACAACATCCAAACACCTTCAAAGGTGCTACGAAGCAATTCCTACGTTATTCCAACAACATTCAAACACCTTCAAAGGTGCTTCGAAGCTATTTCTACGTAATTCCAACAACATCCGAACACCTTCAAAGGTGCTTCGAAGCTATTTCTACGAAATTCCAACAACATCCAAACACCTTTATAGGTGCTTCGAAGCTATTTCTACGTAATTCCAACAACATCCGAACACCTTCAAAGGTGCTTCGAAGCTATTTCTACGTAATTCCAACAACATCCAAACACCTTCAAAGGTGCTTCGAAGCAATTCCTACGTAATTCCAACAACATCCGAACACCTTCAAAGGTGCTTCGAAGCTATTTCTACGAAATTCCAACAACATCCAAACACCTTCAAAGGTGCTACGAAGCAATTCCTACGTTATTCCAACAACATTCAAACACCTTCAAAGGTGCTTCGAAGCTATTTCTACGTAATTCCAACAACATCCGAACACCTTCAAAGGTGCTTCGAAGCTATTTCTACGAAATTCCAACAACATCCAAACACCTTCAAAGGTGTTACGAAGCAATTCCTACGTTATTCCAACAACATCCAAACACCTTCAAAGGTGCTACGAAGCAATTCCTACGTTATTCCAACAACATTCAAACACCTTCAAAGGTGCTTCGAAGCTATTTCTACGTAATTCCAACAACATCCAAACACCTTCAAAGGTGCTTCGAAGCAATTCCTACGTAATTCCAACAACATCCAAACACCTTCAAAGGTGCTACGAAGCAATTCCTACGTTATTTCAACAACATCCAAACACCTTCGAAGGTGCTTCGAAGCAATTCCTACGTGATTCCAACAACATCCAAACACCTTTAAAGGTGCTTCGAAGCAATTTTTACTTAATTCCAACAACATCCAAACACCTTTAAAGGTGCTTCGAAGCAATTCCTACGTAATTCCAACAACATCCATACACCTTCAAAGGTGCTTCGAAGCAATTCCTACGAAATTCCAACAACATCCAAACACCTTCAAAGGTGCTTCGAAGCTATTTCTACGTGATTCCAACAACATCCAAACACCTTCGAAGGTGCTTCGAAGCAATTCCTACGTAATTCCAACAACATCCATACACCTTCAAAGGTGCTTCGAAGCAATTCCTACGAAATTCCAACAACATCCAAACACCTTCAAAGGTGCTTCGAAGCTATTTCTACGTGATTCCAACAACATCCAAACACCTTTAAAGGTGCTTCGAAGCAATTCCTACGTGATTCCAACAACATCCTAACACCTTCAAAGGTGCTTCGAAGCAATTCCTACGTAATTCCAAAAACATCCAAACACCTTTAAAGGTGCTTCGAAGCAATTCCTACGTAATTCCAACAACATCCAAACACCTTTAAAGGTGCTTCGAAGCAATTCCTACGTAATTCCAAAAACATCCAAACACCTTTATAGGTGCTTATAGGTGGGGGTCCGCGACAGCCGAGCGGTAGCGCCGGTTAGAAAATCGGCCCATGAGCGCCGAGGCTCAGCACCTCGACGGCAAGGGTTCGAATCCCAACCGAGACCGGACCCTCCCCTGTACGAGAGGACTGACTATCCACGTACAACAGGGAAACAAGTCTCGTAAGCCCTTAACGGGCAGGCATGACCAAGAGGTCGTTACGCCAAGAAGAAGAAGAAGAAGGTGCTTCGAAGCTATTTCTACGTAATTCCAACAACATCCAAACACCTTCAAAGGTGCTTCGAAGCAATTCCTACGTAATTCCAACAACATCCAAACACCTTCAAAGGTGCTTCGAAGCAATTCCTACGTAATTCCAAAAACATCCAAACACCTTTAAAGGTGCTTCGAAGCAATGCCTACGTAATTCCAACAACATCCAAACACCTTTAAAGGTGCTTCGAAGCAATTCCTACGTAATTCCAACAACATCCAAACACCTTTAAAGGTGCTTCGAAGCAATTCCTACGTAATTCCAACAACATCCAAACACCTTTAAAGGTGCTTCGAAGCAATTCCTACGTAATTCCAACAACATCCAAACACCTTTAAAGGTGCTTCGAAGCAATTCCTACGTAATTCCAACAACATCCAAACACCTTCAAAGGTGCTTCGAAGCAATTTCTACGTTATTCCAACAACATCCAAACACCTTCGAAGGTGCTTCGAAGCAATTCCTACGTAATTCCAAAAACATCCAAACACCTTTAAAGGTGCTTCGAAGCAACGCCTACGTAATTCCAACAACATCCAAACACCTTTAAAGGTGCTTCGAAGCAATTCCTACGTAATTCCAACAACATCCAAACACCTTTAAAGGTGCTTCGAAGCAATTCCTACGTAATTCCAACAACATCCAAACACCTTTAATGGTGCTTCGAAGCAATTCCTACGTAATTCCAACAACATCCAAACACCTTCAAAGGTGCTTCGAAGCTATTTCTAAGTAGTTCCAACAACATCCAAACACCTTTATAGGTGCTTCGAAGCTATTTCTACGTAATTCCAACTACATCCAAACACCTTCAAAGGTGCTTCGAAGCAATTCCTACGTAATTCCAACAACATCCAAACACCTTTAAAGGTGCTTCGAAGCAATTCCTACGTAATTCCAACAACATCCAAACACCTTCAAAGGTGCTTCGAAGCAATTCCTACGTAATTCCAACAACATCCGAACACCTTCAAAGGTGCTTCGAAGCTATTTCTACGTAATTCCAACAACATCCAAACACCTTCAAAGGTGCTACGAAGCAATTCCTACGTTATTCCAACAACATCCAAACACCTTCGAAGGTGCTTCGAAGCAATTCCTACGTAATTCCAACAACATCCAAACACCTTTAAAGGTGCTTCGAAGCAATTCCTACGTAATTCCAACAACATCCAAACACCTTCAAAGGTGCTTCGAAGCTATTTCTAAGTAGTTCCAACAACATCCAAACACCTTTATAGGTGCTTCGAAGCTATTTCTAAGTAGTTCCAACAACATCCAAACACCTTTAAAGGTGCTTCGAAGCAATTTTTACTTAATTCCAACAACATCCAAACACCTTTAAAGGTGCTTCGAAGCAATTCCTACGTAATTCCAAAAACATCCAAACACCTTTATAGGTGCTTATAGGTGGGGGTCCGCGACAGCCGAGCGGTAGCGCCGGTTAGAAAATCGGCCCATGAGCGCCGAGGCTCAGCACCTCGACGGCAAGGGTTCGAATCCCAACCGAGACCGGACCCTCCCCTGTACGAGAGGACTGACTATCCACGTACAACAGGGAAACAAGTCTCGTAAGCCCTTAACGGGCAGGCATGACCAAGAGGTCGTTACGCCAAGAAGAAGAAGAAGAAGGTGCTTCGAAGCTATTTCTACGTAATTCCAACAACATCCAAACACCTTCAAAGGTGCTTCGAAGCAATTCCTACGTAATTCCAACAACATCCAAACACCTTCAAAGGTGCTTCGAAGCAATTCCTACGTAATTCCAAAAACATCCAAACACCTTTAAAGGTGCTTCGAAGCAATGCCTACGTAATTCCAACAACATCCAAACACCTTTAAAGGTGCTTCGAAGCAATTCCTACGTAATTCCAACAACATCCAAACACCTTTAAAGGTGCTTCGAAGCAATTCCTACGTAATTCCAACAACATCCAAACACCTTTAAAGGTGCTTCGAAGCAATTCCTACGTAATTCCAACAACATCCAAACACCTTTAAAGGTGCTTCGAAGCAATTCCTACGTAATTCCAACAACATCCAAACACCTTTAAAGGTGCTTCGAAGCAATTCCTACGTGATTCCAACAACATCCTAACACCTTCAAAGGTGCTTCGAAGCAATTCCTACGTAATTCCAAAAACATCCAAACACCTTTAAAGGTGCTTCGAAGCAACGCCTACGTAATTCCAACAACATCCAAACACCTTTAAAGGTGCTTCGAAGCAATTCCTACGTAATTCCAACAACATCCAAACACCTTTAAAGGTGCTTCGAAGCAATTCCTACGTAATTCCAACAACATCCAAACACCTTTAATGGTGCTTCGAAGCAATTCCTACGTAATTCCAACAACATCCAAACACCTTCAAAGGTGCTTCGAAGCTATTTCTAAGTAGTTCCAACAACATCCAAACACCTTTATAGGTGCTTCGAAGCTATTTCTACGTAATTCCAACTACATCCAAACACCTTCAAAGGTGCTTCGAAGCAATTCCTACGTAATTCCAACAACATCCAAACACCTTTAAAGGTGCTTCGAAGCAATTCCTACGTAATTCCAACAACATCCAAACACCTTCAAAGGTGCTTCGAAGCAATTCCTACGTAATTCCAACAACATCCGAACACCTTCAAAGGTGCTTCGAAGCTATTTCTACGTAATTCCAACAACATCCAAACACCTTCAAAGGTGCTACGAAGCAATTCCTACGTTATTCCAACAACATCCAAACACCTTCGAAGGTGCTTCGAAGCAATTCCTACGTAATTCCAACAACATCCAAACACCTTTAAAGGTGCTTCGAAGCAATTCCTACGTAATTCCAACAACATCCAAACACCTTCAAAGGTGCTTCGAAGCTATTTCTAAGTAGTTCCAACAACATCCAAACACCTTTATAGGTGCTTCGAAGCTATTTCTAAGTAGTTCCAACAACATCCAAACACCTTTAAAGGTGCTTCGAAGCAATTTTTACTTAATTCCAACAACATCCAAACACCTTTAAAGGTGCTTCGAAGCAATTCCTACGTAATTCCAACAACATCCATACACCTTCAAAGGTGCTTCGAAGCAATTCCTACGAAATTCCAACAACATCCAAACACCTTCAAAGGTGCTTCGAAGCTATTTCTACGTGATTCCAACAACATCCAAACACCTTCGAAGGTGCTTCGAAGCAATTCCTACGTTATTCCAACAACATCCAAACACCTTCGAAGGTGCTTCGAAGCAATTCCTACGTGATTCCAACAACATCCAAACACCTTTAAAGGTGCTTCGAAGCAATTTTTACTTAATTCCAACAACATCCAAACACCTTTAAAGGTGCTTCGAAGCAATTCCTACGTAATTCCAACAACATCCATACACCTTCAAAGGTGCTTCAAAGCAATTCCTAAGTAATTCCAACAACATCCAAACACCTTCGAAGGTGCTTCGAAGCAATTCCTACGTAATTCCAACAACATCCAAACACCTTTAAAGGTGCTTCGAAGCAATTCCTACGTAATTCCAAAAACATCCAAACACCTTTAAAGGTGCTTCGAAGCAATTCCTACGTAATTCCAACAACATCCAAACACCTTTAAAGGTGCTTCGAAGCAATTCCTACGTAATTCCAAAAACATCCAAACACCTTTAAAGGTGCTTCGAAGCAATTCCTACGTAATTCCAACAACATCCAAACACCTTTAAAGGTGCTTCGAAGCAATTCCTACGTAATTCCAAAAACATCCAAACACCTTTATAGGTGCTTATAGGTGGGGGTCCGCGACAGCCGAGCGGTAGCGCCGGTTAGAAAATCGGCCCATGAGCGCCGAGGCTCAGCACCTCGACGGCAAGGGTTCGAATCCCAACCGAGACCGGACCCTCCCCTGTACGAGAGGACTGACTATCCACGTACAACAGGGAAACAAGTCTCGTAAGCCCTTAACGGGCAGGCATGACCAAGAGGTCGTTACGCCAAGAAGAAGAAGAAGAAGGTGCTTCGAAGCTATTTCTACGTAATTCCAACAACATCCAAACACCTTCAAAGGTGCTTCGAAGCAATTCCTACGTAATTCCAACAACATCCAAACACCTTCAAAGGTGCTACGAAGCAATTCCTACGTTATTCCAACAACATCCAAACACCTTCGAAGGTGCTTCGAAGCAATTCCTACGTGATTCCAACAACATCCAAACACCTTTAAAGGTGCTTCGAAGCAATTTTTACTTAATTCCAACAACATCCAAACACCTTTAAAGGTGCTTCGAAGCAATTCCTACGTAATTCCAACAACATCCATACACCTTCAAAGGTGCTTCGAAGCAATTCCTACGAAATTCCAACTACATCCAAACACCTTCGAAGGTGCTTCGAAGCAATTCCTACGTAATTCCAACAACATCCAAACACCTTTAAAGGTGCTTCGAAGCAAATCCTACGTGATTCCAACAACATCCTAACACCTTCAAAGGTGCTTCGAAGCAATTCCTACGTAATTCCAACAACATCCAAACACCTTTAAAGGTGCTTCGAAGCAATTCCTACGTGATTCCAACAACATCCTAACACCTTCAAAGGTGCTTCGAAGCAATTCCTACGTAATTCCAAAAACATCCAAACACCTTTAAAGGTGCTTCGAAGCAATTCCTACGTAATTCCAACAACATCCAAACACCTTTAAAGGTGCATCGAAGCAATTCCTACGTAATTCCAACAACATCCAAACACCTTCAAAGGTGCTTCGAAGCTATTTCTAAGTAGTTCCAACAACATCCAAACACCCTTATAGGTGCTTCGAAGCTATTTCTACGTAATTCCAACAACATCCAAACACCTTCAAAGGTGCTTCGAAGCAATTCCTACGTAATTCCAACAACATCCAAACACCTTCAAAGGTGTTACGAAGCAATTCCTACGTTATTCCAACAACATCCAAACACCTTCGAAGGTGCTTCGAAGCAATTCCTACGTAATTCCAACAACATCCAAACACCTTTAAAGGTGCTTCGAAGCAATTTTTACTTAATTCCAACAACATCCAAACACCTTTAAAGGTGCTTCGAAGCAATTCCTACGTAATTCCAACAACATCCATACACCTTCAAAGGTGCTTCGAAGCAATTCCTACGAAATTCCAACAACATCCAAACACCTTCAAAGGTGCTCCGAAGCTATTTCTAAATAGTTCCAACAACATCCAAACACCTTTATAGGTGCTTCGAAGCTATTTCTACGTAATTCCAACAACATCCAAACACCTTCAAAGGTGCTTCGAAGCAATTCCTACGTAATTTCAACAACATCCAAACACCTTCGAAGGTGCTTCGAAGCAATTCCTACGTAATTCCAACAACATCCAAACACCTTTAAAGGTGCTTCGAAGCAATTCCTACGTAATTCCAAAAACATCCAAACACCTTTAAAGGTGCTTCGAAGCAATTCTCACGTAATTCCAAAAACATCCAAACACCTTTAAAGGTGCTTCGAAGCAATTCCTACGTAATTCCAACAACATCCAAACACCTTTAAAGGTGCTTCGAAGCAATTCCTACGTAATTCCAACAACATCCAAACACCTTTAAAGGTGCTTCGAAGCAATTCCTACGTAATTCCAACAACATCCAAACACCTTCAAAGGTGCTTCGAAGCAATTCCTACGTAATTTCAACAACATCCAAACACCTTCAAAGGTGCTTCGAAGCAATTCCTACGTGATTCCAACAACATCCTAACACCTTCAAAGGTGCTTCGAAGCAATTCCTACGTAATTCCAAAAACATCCAAACACCTTTAAAGGTGCTTCGAAGCAATTCCTACGTAATTCCAACAACATCCAAACACCTTTAAAGGTGCTTCGAAGCAATTCCTACGTAATTCCAACAACATCCAAACACCTTTAAAGGAGCTTCGAAGCAATTCCTACGTAATTCCAACAACATCCAAACACCTTCAAAGGTGCTTCGAAGCAATTCCTACGTAATTCCAACAACATCCAAACACCTTCGAAGGTGCTTCGAAGCAATTCCTACGTAATTCCAACAACATCCAAACACCTTTAAAGGTGCTTCGAAGCAATTCCTACGTGATTCCAACAACATCCTAACACCTTCAAAGGTGCTTCGAAGCAATTCCTACGTAATTCCAAAAACATCCAAACACCTTTAAAGGTGCTTCGAAGCAATTCCTACGTAATTCCAACAACATCCAAACACCTTTAAAGGTGCTTCGAAGCAATTCCTACGTAATTCCAACAACATCCAAAAACCTTTAAAGGTGCTTCGAAGCAATTCCTACGTAATTCCAACAACATCCAAACACCTTCAAAGGTGCTTCGAAGCAATTCCTACGTAATTTCAACAACATCCAAACACCTTCAAAGGTGCTTCGAAGCAATTTCTACGATATTCCAACAACATACAAACACCTTCAAAGGTGCTTCGAAGCAATTCCTACGTAATTCCAAAAACATCCAAACACCTTTAAAGGTGCTTCGAAGCAATTTCTACGTTATTCCAACAACATCCAAACACCTTCAAAGGTGCTTTGAAGCAATTCCTACGTAATTCCAACAACATCCTCACACCTTCCAAGGTGCTTCGAAGCTATTTCTACGTGATTCCAACAACATCCAAACACCTTCAAAGGTGCTTCGAAGCTATTTCTACGTAATTCCAACAACATCCAAACACCTTCAAAGGTGCTTCGAAGCAATTCCTACGTAATTCCAACAACATCCAAACACCTTTAAAGGTGCTTCGAAGCAATTCCTACGTAATTCCAACAACATCCAAACACCTTCTAAGGTGCTTCGAAGCAATTCCTACGTAATTCCAACAACATCCAAACACCTTCAAAGGTGCTTCGAAGCAATTCCTACGTAATTCCAACAACATCCAAACACCTTTAAAGGTGCTTCGAAGCATCTCCTACGTAATTCCAACAACATCCAAATACCTTTAAAGGTGCTTCGAAGCAATTCCTACGTAATTCCAACAACATCCAAACACCTTCTAAGGTGCTTCGAAGCAATTCCTACGTAATTCCAACAACATCCAAATACCTTTAAAGGTGCTTCGAAGCAATTCCTACGTAATTCCAACAACATCCAAACACCTTTAAAGGTGCTTCGAAGCAATTCCTACGTAATTCCAACAACATCCAAACACCTTTTAAGGTGCTTCGAAGCAATTCCTACGTAATTCCAACAACATCCAAACACCTTCAAAGGTGCTTCGAAGCTATTTCTACGTGATTCCAACAACATCCAAACACCTTCTAAGGTGCTTCGAAGCAATTCCTACGTAATTTCAACAACATCCAAACACCTTCAAAGGTGCTTCGAAGCTATTTCTACGTGATTCCAACAACATCCAAACACCTTCAAAGGTGCTTCGAAGCTATTTCTACGTAATTCCAACAACATCCAAACACCTTCAAAGGTGCTTCGAAGCTATTTCTACGTGATTCCAACAACATCCAAACACCTTCGAAGGTGCTTCGAAGCAATTCCTACGTAATTACCACAACATCCAAACACCTTCTAAGGTGCTTCGAAGCAATTCCTACGTAATTTCAACAACATCCAAACACCTTCAAAGGTGCTTCGAAGCAATTCCTACGTAATTCCAACAACATCCAAACACCTTCAAAGGTGCTTCGAAGCTATTTCTACGTAATTCCAACAACATCCAAACACCTTCAAAGGTGCTTCGAAGCTATTTCTACGTGATTCCAACAACATCCAAACACCTTCGAAGGTGCTTCGAAGCAATTCCTACGTAATTACCACAACATCCAAACACCTTCTAAGGTGCTTCGAAGCAATTCCTACGTAATTTCAACAACATCCAAACACCTTCAAAGGTGCTTCGAAGCAATTCCTACGTAATTCCAACAACATCCAAACACCTTTTAAGGTGCTTCGAAGCAATTCCTACGTAATTCCAACAACATCCAAACACCTTCAAAGGTGCTTCGAAGCTATTTCTACGTGATTCCAACAACATCCAAACACCTTCAAAGGTGCTTCGAAGCTATTTCTACGTGATTCCAACAACATCCAAACACCTTCTAAGGTGCTTCGAAGCAATTCCTACGTAATTTCAACAACATCCAAACACCTTCAAAGGTGCTTCGAAGCTATTTCTACGTGATTCCAACAACATCCAAACACCTTCAAAGGTGCTTCGAAGCTATTTCTACGTAATTCCAACAACATCCAAACACCTTCAAAGGTGCTTCGAAGCTATTTCTACGTGATTCCAACAACATCCAAACACCTTCAAAGGTGCTTCGAAGCTATTTCTACGTAATTCCAACAACATCCAAACACCTTCAAAGGTGCTTCGAAGCAATTCCTACGTAATTCCAACAACATCCAAACACCTTTAAAGGTGCTTCGAAGCAATTCCTACGTAATTCCAACAACATCCAAACACCTTCTAAGGTGCTTCGAAGCAATTCCTACGTAATTCCAACAACATCCAAACACCTTCAAAGGTGCTTCGAAGCAATTCCTACGTAATTCCAACAACATCCAAACACCTTTAAAGGTGCTTCGAAGCATCTCCTACGTAATTCCAACAACATCCAAATACCTTTAAAGGTGCTTCGAAGCAATTCCTACGTAATTCCAACAACATCCAAACACCTTCTAAGGTGCTTCGAAGCAATTCCTACGTAATTCCAACAACATCCAAATACCTTTAAAGGTGCTTCGAAGCAATTCCTACGTAATTCCAACAACATCCAAACACCTTTAAAGGTGCTTCGAAGCAATTCCTACGTAATTCCAACAACATCCAAACACCTTTTAAGGTGCTTCGAAGCTATTTCTACGTAATTCCAACAACATCCAAACACCTTCAAAGGTGCTTCGAAGCTATTTCTACGTGATTCCAACAACATCCAAACACCTTCTAAGGTGCTTCGAAGCAATTCCTACGTAATTTCAACAACATCCAAACACCTTCAAAGGTGCTTCGAAGCTATTTCTACGTGATTCCAACAACATCCAAACACCTTCAAAGGTGCTTCGAAGCTATTTCTACGTAATTCCAACAACATCCAAACACCTTCAAAGGTGCTTCGAAGCTATTTCTACGTGATTCCAACAACATCCAAACACCTTCGAAGGTGCTTCGAAGCAATTCCTACGTAATTACCACAACATCCAAACACCTTCTAAGGTGCTTCGAAGCAATTCCTACGTAATTCCAACAACATCCAAACACCTTCAAAGGTGCTTCGAAGCTATTTCTACGTGATTCCAACAACATCCAAACACCTTCAAAGGTGCTTCGAAGCTATTTCTACGTAATTCCAACAACATCCAAACACCTTCAAAGGTGCTTCGAAGCTATTTCTACGTGATTCCAACAACATCCAAACACCTTCGAAGGTGCTTCGAAGCAATTCCTACGTAATTACCACAACATCCAAACACCTTCTAAGGTGCTTCGAAGCAATTCCTACGTAATTTCAACAACATCCAAACACCTTCAAAGGTGCTTCGAAGCAATTCCTACGTAATTCCAACAACATCCAAACACCTTTTAAGGTGCTTCGAAGCAATTCCTACGTAATTCCAACAACATCCAAACACCTTTTAAGGTGCTTCGAAGCTATTTCTACGTGATTCCAACAACATCCAAACACCTTCGAAGGTGCTTCGAAGCAATTCCTACGTAATTCCAACAACATCCAAATACCTTTAAAGGTGCTTCGAAGCAATTCCTACGTAATTCCAACAACATCCAAACACCTTTAAAGGTGCTTCGAAGCAATTCCTACGTAATTCCAACAACATCCAAACACCTTTTAAGGTGCTTCGAAGCAATTCCTACGTAATTTCAACAACATCCAAACACCTTCAAAGGTGCTTCGAAGCAATTCCTACGTAATTCCAACAACATCCAAACACCTTTAAAGGTGCTTCGAAGCAATTCCTACGTAATTCCAACAACATCCAAACACCTTCAAAGGTGCTTCGAAGCTATTTCTACGTGATTCCAACAACATCCAAACACCTTCTAAGGTGCTTCGAAGCAATTCCTACGTAATTTCAACAACATCCAAACACCTTCAAAGGTGCTTCGAAGCAATTCCTACGTAATTCCAACAACATCCAAACACCTTTAAAGGTGCTTCGAAGCATCTCCTACGTAATTCCAACAACATCCAAATACCTTTAAAGGTGCTTCGAAGCAATTCCTACGTAATTCCAACAACATCCAAACACCTTCAAAGGTGCTTCGAAGCTATTTCTACGTGATTCCAACAACATCCAAACACCTTCGAAGGTGCTTCGAAGCAATTCCTACGTAATTACCACAACATCCAAACACCTTCTAAGGTGCTTCGAAGCAATTCCTACGTAATTCCAACAACATCCAAACACCTTTAAAGGTGCTTCGAAGCATCTCCTACGTAATTCCAACAACATCCAAACACCTTTTAAGGTGCTTCGAAGCAATTCCTACGTAATTCCAACAACATCCAAACACCTTCAAAGGTGCTTCGAAGCTATTTCTACGTGATTCCAACAACATCCAAACACCTTCTAAGGTGCTTCGAAGCAATTCCTACGTAATTCCAACAACATCCAAACACCTTCAAAGGTGCTTCGAAGCAATTCCTACGTAATTCCAACAACATCCAAACACCTTTAAAGGTGCTTCGAAGCAATTCCTACGTAATTCCAACAACATCCAAACACCTTCAAAGGTGCTTCGAAGCTATTCCTACGTGATTCCAACAACATCCAAACACCTTCTAAGGTGCTTCGAAGCAATTCCTACGTAATTTCAACAACATCCAAACACCTTTAAAGGTGCTTCGAAGCAATTCCTACGTAATTCCAACAACATCCAAACACCTTCAAAGGTGCTTCGAAGCAATATTTACGTAATTCCAACAACATCCAAACACCTTTAAAGGTGCTTCGAAGCAATTCCTACGTAATTCCAACAACATCCAAACACCTTCAAAGGTGCTTCGAAGCCATTTCTACGTAATTCCAACAACATCCAAACACCTTTAAAGGTGCTTCGAAGCAATTCCTACGTAATTCCAACAACATCCAAACACCTTTAAAGGTGCTTCGAAGCAATTCCTACGTAATTCCAACAACATCCTAACACCTTCAAAGGTGCTTCGAAGCAATTCCTACGTGATTCCAACAACATCAAAACACCTTCAAAGGTGCTTCGAAGCAATTCCTACGTGATTCCAACAACATCCAAACACCTTCAAAGGTGCTTCGAAGCAATTCCTACGTAATTCCAACAACATCCAAACACCTTCTAAGGTGCTTCGAAGCAATTCCTACGTAATTCCAACAACATCCAAACACCTTCAAAGGTGCTTCGAAGCTATTTCTACGTGATTCCAAAAACATCCGAACACCTTTAAAGGTGCTTCGAAGCTATTTCTACGTGATTCCAACAACATCCAAACACCTTCGAAGGTGCTTCGAAGCAATTCCTACGTAATTCCAACAACATCCAAACACCTTTTAAGGTGCTTCGAAGCAATTCCTACGTAATTCCAACAACATCCAAACACCTTTTAAGGTGCTTCGAAGCAATTCCTACGTAATTTCAACAACATCCAAACACCTTCAAAGGTGCTTCGAAGCAATTCCTACGTAATTCCAACAACATCCAAACACCTTTAAAGGTGCTTCGAAGCAATTCCTACGTAATTCCAACAACATCCAAACACCTTCAAAGGTGCTTCGAAGCTATTTCTACGTGATTCCAACAACATCCAAACACCTTCTAAGGTGCTTCGAAGCAATTCCTACGTAATTTCAACAACATCCAAACACCTTCAAAGGTGCTTCGAAGCAATTCCTACGTGATTCCAACAACATCCAAACACCTTCAAAGGTGCTTCGAAGCAATTCCTACGTAATTCCAACAACATCCAAACACCTTTAAAGGTGCTTCGAAGCAATTCCTACGTAATTCCAACAACATCCAAACACCTTCAAAGGTGCTTCGAAGCTATTTCTACGTGATTCCAACAACATCCAAACACCTTCGAAGGTGCTTCGAAGCAATTCCTACGTAATTACCACAACATCCAAACACCTTCTAAGGTGCTTCGAAGCAATTCCTACGTAATTTCAACAACATCCAAACACCTTCAAAGGTGCTTCGAAGCAATTCCTACGTAATTCCAACAACATCCAAACACCTTTTAAGGTGCTTCGAAGCAATTCCTACGTAATTCCAACAACATCCAAACACCTTCAAAGGTGCTTCGAAGCTATTTCTACGTGATTCCAACAACATCCAAACACCTTCTAAGGTGCTTCGAAGCAATTCCTACGTAATTCCAACAACATCCAAACACCTTCAAAGGTGCTTCGAAGCAATTCCTACGTAATTCCAACAACATCCAAACACCTTTAAAGGTGCTTCGAAGCAATTCCTACGTAATTCCAACAACATCCAAACACCTTCAAAGGTGCTTCGAAGCTATTTCTACGTGATTCCAACAACATCCAAACACCTTCTAAGGTGCTTCGAAGCAATTCCTACGTAATTTCAACAACATCCAAACACCTTCAAAGGTGCTTCGAAGCAATTCCTACGTAATTCCAACAACATCCAAACACCTTTGAAGGTGCTTCGAAGCAATATTTACGTAATTCCAACAACATCCAAATACCTTTAAAGGTGCTTCGAAGCAATTCCTACGTAATTCCAACAACATCCAAACACCTTCAAAGGTGCTTCGAAGCAATTTCTACGTAATTCCAACAACATCCAAACACCTTTAAAGGTGCTTCGAAGCAATTCCTACGTAATTCCAACAACATCCAAACACCTTTAAAGGTGCTTCGAAGCAATTCCTACGTAATTCCAACAACATCCTAACACCTTCAAAGGTGCTTCGAAGCAATTCCTACGTGATTCCAACAACATCAAAACACCTTCAAAGGTGCTTCGAAGCAATTCCTACGTGATTCCAACAACATCCAAACACCTTCAAAGGTGCTTCGAAGCAATTCCTACGTAATTCCAACAACATCCAAACACCTTCTAAGGTGCTTCGAAGCAATTCCTACGTAATTCCAACAACATCCAAACACCTTCAAAGGTGCTTCGAAGCTATTTCTACGTGATTCCAAAAACATCCGAACACCTTTAAAGGTGCTTCGAAGCTATTTCTACGTGATTCCAACAACATCCAAACACCTTTAAAGGTGCTTCGAAGCAAATCCTACGTGATTCCAACAACATCCAAACACCTTTAAAGGTGCTTCGAAGCAATTCCTACGTAATTCCAACAACATCCAAACACCTTCAAAGGTGCTTCGAAGCTATTTCTACGTGATTCCAACAACATCCAAACACCTTCTAAGGTGCTTCGAAGCAATTCCTACGTAATTTCAACAACATCCAAACACCTTCAAAGGTGCTTCGAAGCAATTCCTACGTAATTTCAACAACATCCAAACACCTTTAAAGGTGCTTCGAAGCAATTCCTACGTAATTCCAACAACATCCAAACACCTTCAAAGGTGCTTCGAAGCTATTTCTACGTGATTCCAACAACATCCAAACACCTTCTAAGGTGCTTCGAAGCAATTCCTACGTAATTTCAACAACATCCAAACACCTTCAAAGGTGCTTCGAAGCAATTCCTACGTAATTCCAACAACATCCAAACACCTTTAAAGGTGCTTCGAAGCAATATTTACGTAATTCCAACAACATCCAAATACCTTTAAAGGTGCTTCGAAGCAATTCCTACGTAATTCCAAAAACATCCAAACACCTTCAAAGGTGCTTCGAAGCTATTTCTACGTAATTCCAACAACATCCAAACACCTTTAAAGGTGCTTCGAAGCAATTCCTACGTAATTCCAACAACATCCAAACACCTTTAAAGGTGCTTCGAAGCAATTCCTACGTAATTCCAACAACATCCTAACACCTTCAAAGGTGCTTCGAAGCAATTCCTACGTGATTCCAACAACATCAAAACACCTTCAAAGGTGCTTCAAAGCAATTCCTACGTAATTTAAACAACATCCAAACACCTTCAAAGGTGCTTCGAAGCAATTCCTACGTAATTCCAACAACATCCAAACACCTTTAAAGGTGCTTCGAAGCAATATTTACGTAATTCCAACAACATCCAAATACCTTTAAAGGTGCTTCGAAGCAATTCCTACGTAATTCCAAAAACATCCAAACACCTTCAAAGGTGCTTCGAAGCTATTTCTACGTAATTCCAACAACATCCAAACACCTTTAAAGGTGCTTCGAAGCTATTTCTACGTAATTCCAACAACATCCAAACACCTTTAAAGGTGCTTCGAAGCAATTCCTACGTAATTCCAACAACATCCAAACACCTTTAAAGGTGCTTCGAAGCAATTCCTACGTAATTCCAACAACATCCTAACACCTTCAAAGGTGCTTCGAAGCAATTCCTACGTGATTCCAACAACATCAAAACACCTTCAAAGGTGCTTCGAAGCAATTCCTACGTAATTTCAACAACATCCAAACACCTTTAAAGGTGCTTCGAAGCAATTCCTACGTAATTCCAACAACATCCAAACACCTTCTAAGGTGCTTCGAAGCAATTCCTACGTAATTTCAACAACATCCAAACACCTTTTAAGGTGCTTCGAAGCTATTTCTACGTGATTCCAACAACATCCAAACACCTTTAAAGGTGCTTCGAAGCAATTCCTACGTGATTCCAACAACATCCAAACACCTTTAAAGGTGCTTCGAAGCAATTCCTACGTAATTCCAACAACATCCAAACACCTTCAAAGGTGCTTCGAAGCTATTTCTACGTGATTCCAACAACATCCAAACACCTTCTAAGGTGCTTCGAAGCAATTCCTACGTAATTCCAACAACATCCAAACACCTTTAAAGGTGCTTCGAAGCAATTCCTACGTAATTCCAACAACATCCAAACACCTTCAAAGGTGCTTCGAAGCTATTTCTACGTGATTCCAACAACATCCAAACACCTTTTAAGGTGCTTCGAAGCAATTCCTACGTAATTCCAACAACATCCAAACACCTTTAAAGGTGCTTCGAAGCAATTCCTACGTAATTCCAACAACATCCTAACACCTTCAAAGGTGCTTCGAAGCAATTCCTACGTGATTCCAACAACATCAAAACACCTTCAAAGGTGCTTCGAAGCAATTCCTACGTAATTTCAACAACATCCAAACACCTTTAAAGGTGCTTCGAAGCAATTCCTACGTAATTCCAACAACATCCAAACACCTTCAAAGGTGCTTCGAAGGAATTCCTACGTAATTCCAACAACATCCAAACACCTTTTAAGGTGCTTCGAAGCTATTTCTACGTGATTCCAACAACATCCAAACACCTTTAAAGGTGCTTCGAAGCAATTCCTACGTGATTCCAACAACATCCAAACACCTTTAAAGGTGCTTCGAAGCAATTCCTACGTAATTCCAACAACATCCAAACACCTTCAAAGGTGCTTCGAAGCTATTTCTACGTGATTCCAACAACATCCAAACACCTTCTAAGGTGCTTCGAAGCAATTCCTACGTAATTTCAACAACATCCAAACACCTTCAAAGGTGCTTCGAAGCAATTCCTACGTAATTCCAACAACATCCAAACACCTTTAAAGGTGCTTCGAAGCAATTCCTACGTAATTCCAACAACATCCAAACACCTTCAAAGGTGCTTCGAAGCTATTTCTACGTGATTCCAACAACATCCAAACACCTTCTAAGGTGCTTCGAAGCAATTCCTACGTAATTTCAACAACATCCAAACACCTTCAAAGGTGCTTCGAAGCAATTCCTACGTAATTCCAACAACATCCAAACACCTTTAAAGGTGCTTCGAAGCAATATTTACGTAATTCCAACAACATCCAAATACCTTTAAAGGTGCTTCGAAGCAATTCCTACGTAATTCCAAAAACATCCAAACACCTTCAAAGGTGCTTCGAAGCCATTTCAACGTAATTCCAACAACATCCAAACACCTTTAAAGGTGCTTCGAAGCAATTCCTACGTAATTCCAACAACATCCAAACACCTTTAAAGGTGCTTCGAAGCAATTCCTACGTAATTCCAACAACATCCTAACACCTTCAAAGGTGCTTCGAAGCAATTCCTACGTGATTCCAACAACATCAAAACACCTTCAAAGGTGCTTCGAAGCAATTCCTACGTGATTCCAACAACATCCAAACACCTTCAAAGGTGCTTCGAAGCAATTCCTACGTAATTCCAACAACATCCAAACACCTTCTAAGGTGCTTCGAAGCAATTCCTACGTAATTCCAACAACATCCAAACACCTTCAAAGGTGCTTCGAAGCTATTTCTACGTGATTCCAAAAACATCCGAACACCTTTAAAGGTGCTTCGAAGCAATTCCTACGTAATTCCAACAACATCCAAACACCTTCAAAGGTGCTTCGAAGCAATTTCTACGTTATTCCAACAACATCCTAACACCTTCAAAGGTGCTTCGAAGCAATTCCTACGTAATTCCAAAAACATCCAAACACCTTTAAAGGTGCTTCGAAGCAATTCCTACGTAATTCCAACAACATCCATACACCTTCAAAGGTGCTTCGAAGCAATTCCTACGTAATTCCAACAACATCCAAACACCTTCTAAGGTGCTTCGAAGCAATTCCTACGTAATTTCAACAACATCAAAACACCTTCGAAGGTGCTTCGAAGCAATTCCTACGTGATTCCAACAACATCCAAACACCTTTAAAGGTGCTTCGAAGCAATTCCTACGTGATTCCAACAACATCCTAACACCTTCAAAGGTGCTTCGAAGCAATTCCTACGTGATTCCAAAAACATCCAAACACCTTTAAAGGTGCTTCGAAGCAATTCCTACGTAATTCCAACAACATCCATACACCTTTAAAGGTGCTTCGAAGCAATTCCTACGTAATTCCAACAACATCCATACACCTTCAAAGGTGCTTCGAAGCAATTCCTACGAAATTCCAACAACATCCAAACACCTTCAAAGGTGCTTCGAAGCTATTTCTACGTGATTCCAACAACATCCAAACACCTTCGAAGGTGCTTCGAAGCAATTCCTACGTAATTCCAACAACATCCAAACACCTTTAAAGGTGCTTCGAAGCAATTCCTACGTGATTCCAACAACATCCTAACACCTTCAAAGGTGCTTCGAAGCAATTCCTACGTAACTCCAAAAACATCCAAACACCTTTAAAGGTGCTTCGAAGCAATTTCTACGTAATTTCAACAACATCCAAACACCTTCAAAGGTGCTACGAAGCAATTCCTACGTAATTCCAAAAACATCCAAACACCTTTAAAGGTGCTACGAAGCAATTCCTACGTAAATCCAAAAACATCCAAACACCTTTTAAGGTGCTTCGAAGCAATTCCTATGTAATTCCAACAACATCCAAACACCTTTAAAGGTGCTTCGAAGCAATTTTTACTTAATTCCAACAACATCCTAACACCTTCAAAGGTGCTTCGAAGCAATTCCTACGTAATTCCAACATCATCCAAACACCTTCGAAGGTGCTTCGAAGCAATTCCTACGTAATTCCAACAACATCCAAACACCTTTAAAGGTGCTTCGAAGCAATTCCTACGTGATTCCAACAACATCCTAACACCTTCAAAGGTGCTTCGATGCAATTCCTACGTAATTCCAAAAACATCCAAACACCTTTAAAGGTGCTTCGAAGCAATGCCTACGTAATTCCAAAAACATCCAAACACCTTTAAAGGTGCTTCGAAGCAATTCCTACGTATTTTCAACAACATCCAAACACTTTCAAAGGTGCTTCGAAGCAATTCCTACGTAATTTCAAAAACATCCTAACACCTTCAAAGGTGCTACGAAGCAATTCCTACGTAATTCCAAAAACATCCAAATACCTTTAAAGGTGCTACGAAGCAATTCCTACGTAATTCCAAAAACATCCAAACACCTTTAAAGGTGCTTCGAAGCAATTCCTACGTGATACCAACAACATCCAAACTCCTTCAAAGGTGTTACGAAGCAATTCCTACGTAATTCCAACAACATCCAAACACCTTTTAAGGTGCTTCGAAGCAATTCCTACGTAATTCCAACAACATCCAAACACCTTTAAAGGTGCTTCGAAACAATTCCTACGTAATTCCAACAACATCCAAACACCTTCTAAGGTGCTTCGAAGCAATTCCTACGAAATTCCAACAACATCCAAACACCTTTAAAGGTGCTACGAAGCAATTCCTACGTAAATCCAAAAACATCCAAACACCTTTTAAGGTGCTTCGAAGCAATTCCTACGTAATTCCAACAACATCCAAACACCTTTAAAGGTGCTTCGAAGCAATTTTTACTTAATTCCAACAACATCCTAACACCTTCAAAGGTGCTTCGAAGCAATTCCTACGTAATTCCAACAACATCCAAACACCTTCAAAGGTGCTTCGAAGCAATTCCTACGTGATTCCAATAACATCCAAACACCTTCAAAGGTGCTTCGAAACAATTCCTACGTAATTCCAACAACATCCAAACACCTTCTAAGGTGCTTCGAAGCAATTCCTACGTAATTCCAAAAACATCCAAACACATTTAAAGGTGCTACGAAGTAATTCCTACGTAATTCCAAAAACATCCAAACACCTTTTAAGGTGCTTCGAAGCAATTCCTACGTAATTCCAACAACTTCCAAACACCTTCAAAGGTGCTTCGAAGCAATTCCTACGTAATTCCAACAACATCCAAACACCTTCTAAGGTGCTTCGAAGCAATTCCTACGTGATACCAACAACATCCAAACTCCTTCAAAGGTGCTACGAAGCAATTCCTACGTAATTCCAACAACATCCAAACACCTTTTAAGGTGCTTCGAAGCAATTCCTACGTAATTCCAACAACATCCAAACACCTTTAAAGGTGCTTCGAAGCAATTTTTACTTAATTCCAACAACATCCTAACACCTTCAAAGGTGCTTCGAAGCAATTCCTACGTAATTCCAACAACATCCAAACACCTTCAAAGGTGCTTCGAAGCTATTTCTACGTGATTCCAACAACATCCAAACACCTTCAAAGGTGCTTCGAAGCAATTCCTACGTGATACCAACAACATCCAAACTCCTTCAAATGTGCTACGAAGGAATTCCTACGTAATTCCAAAAACATCCAAACACATTTAAAGGTGCTACGAAGTAATTCCTACGTAATTCCAAAAACATCCAAACACCTTTTAAGGTGCTTCGAAGCAATTCCTACGTAATTCCAACAACATCCAAACACCTTTAAAGGTGCTTCGAAGCAATTTTTACTTAATTCCAACAACATCCTAACACCTTCAAAGGTGCTTCGAAGCAATTCCTACGTAATTCCAAAAACATCCAAACACCTTTTAAGGTGCTTCGAAGCAATTCCTACGTAATTCCAACAACATCCTAACACCTTCAAAGGTGCTTCGAAGCAATTCCTACGTAATTCCAACAACATCCAAACACCTTCTAAGGTGCTTCGAAGCAATTCCTACGTGATACCAACAACATCCAAACTCCTTCAAAGGTGCTACGAAGCAATTCCTACGTAATTCCAACAACATCCAAACACCTTTTAAGGTGCTTCGAAGCAATTCCTACGTAATTCCAAAAACATCCAAACACCTTTATAGGTGCTTCGAAGCTATTTCTACGTAATTCCAACAACATCCAAACACCTTCAAAGGTGCTTCGAAGCAATTCCTACGTAATTCCAACAACATCCAAACACCTTCAAAGGTGCTACGAAGCAATTCCTACGTGATTCCAACAACATCCAAACACCTTCGAAGGTGCTTCGAAGCAATTCCTACGTGATTCCAACAACATCCAAACACCTTTAAAGGTGCTTCGAAGCAATTTTTACTTAATTCCAACAACATCCAAACACCTTTAAAGGTGCTTCGAAGCAATTCCTACGTAACTCCAACAACATCCATACACCTTCAAAGGTGCTTCGAAGCTATTTCTACGTGATTCCAACAACATCCAAACACCTTCGAAGGTGCTTCGAAGCAATTCCTACGTAATTCCAACAACATCCAAACACCTTTAAAGGTGCTTCGAAGCAATTCTCACGTAATTCCAAAAACATCCAAACACCTTTAAAGGTGCTTCGAAGCAATTCCTACGTAATTCCAACAACATCCAAACACCTTTAAAGGTGCTTCGAAGCAATTCCTACGTAATTCCAACAACATCCAAACACCTTTAAAGGTGCTAGGTGTAATTCCTACGTAATTCCAAAAACATCCAAACTCCTTTAAAGGTGCTTCGAAGCAATTCTCACGTAATTCCAACAACATCCAAACACCTTTAAAGGTGCTTCGAAGCAATTCCTACGTAATTCCAAAAACATCCAAACTCCTTTAAAGGTGCTTCGAAGCAATTCTCACGTAATTCCAAAAACATCCAAACACCTTTAAAGGTGCTTCGAAGCAATTCCTACGTAATTCCAACAACATCCAAACACCTTCGAAGGTGCTTCGAAGCATTTCCTACGTGATTCCAACAACATCCAAACACCTTTAAAGGTGCTTCGAAGCAATTTTTACTTAATTCCAACAACATCCAAACACCTTTAAAGGTGCTTCGAAGCAATTCCTACGTAATTCCAAAAACATCCAAACTCCTTTAAAGGTGCTTCGAAGCAATTCTCACGTAATTCCAAAAACATCCAAACACCTTTAAAGGTGCTTCGAAGCAATTCCTACGTAATTCCAACAACATCCAAACACCTTTAAAGGTGCTTCGAAGCAATTCCTACGTAATTCCAACAACATCCAAACACCTTTAAAGGTGCTTCGAAGCAATTCCTACGTAATTCCAACAACATCCAAACACCTTTAAAGGTGCTTCGAAGCTATTTCTAAGTAGTTCCAACAACATCCAAACACCTTTATAGGTGCTTCGAAGCTATTTCTACGTAATTCCAACAACATCCAAACACCTTCAAAGGTGCTTCGAAGCAATTCCTACGTAATTCCAACAACATCCAAACACCTTCAAAGGTGCTACGAAGCAATTCCTACGTTATTCCAACAACATCCAAACACCTTCGAAGGTGCTTCGAAGCAATTCCTACGTAATTCCAACAACATCCAAACACCTTTAAAGGTGCTTCGAAGCAATTTTTACTTAATTCCAACAACATCCAAACACCTTCAAAGGTGCTTCGAAGCAATTCCTACGTAATTCCAACAACATCCAAACACCTTCTAAGGTGCTTCGAAGCAATTCCTACGTGATACCAACAACATCCAAACTCCTTCAAAGGTGCTACGAAGCAATTCCTACGTAATTCCAACAACATCCAAACACCTTTTAAGGTGCTTCGAAGCAATTCCTACGTAATTCCAAAAACATCCAAACACCTTTATAGGTGCTTCGAAGCTATTTCTACGTAATTCCAACAACATCCAAACACCTTCAAAGGTGCTTCGAAGCAATTCCTACGTAATTCCAACAACATCCAAACACCTTCAAAGGTGCTACGAAGCAATTCCTACGTTATTCCAACAACATCCAAACACCTTCGAAGGTGCTTCGAAGCAATTCCTACGTGATTCCAACAACATCCAAACACCTTTAAAGGTGCTTCGAAGCAATTTTTACTTAATTCCAACAACATCCAAACACCTTTAAAGGTGCTTCGAAGCAATTCCTACGTAACTCCAACAACATCCATACACCTTCAAAGGTGCTTCGAAGCTATTTCTACGTGATTCCAACAACATCCAAACACCTTCGAAGGTGCTTCGAAGCAATTCCTACGTAATTCCAACAACATCCAAACACCTTTAAAGGTGCTTCGAAGCAATTCTCACGTAATTCCAAAAACATCCAAACACCTTTAAAGGTGCTTCGAAGCAATTCCTACGTAATTCCAACAACATCCAAACACCTTTAAAGGTGCTTCGAAGCAATTCCTACGTAATTCCAACAACATCCAAACACCTTTAAAGGTGCTTCGAAGCAATTCCTACGTAATTCCAAAAACATCCAAACTCCTTTAAAGGTGCTTCGAAGCAATTCTCACGTAATTCCAACAACATCCAAACACCTTTAAAGGTGCTTCGAAGCAATTCCTACGTAATTCCAACAACATCCAAACACCTTTAAAGGTGCTTCGAAGCAATTCCTACGTAATTCCAACAACATCCAAACACCTTCAAAGGTGCTTCGAAGCTATTTCTAAGTAGTTCCAACAACATCCAAACACCTTTATAGGTGCTTCGAAGCTATTTCTACGTAATTCCAACAACATAGAAACACCTTCAAAGGTGCTTCGAAGCAATTCCTACGTAATTCCAACAACATCCAAACACCTTCAAAGGTGCTACGAAGCAATTCCTACGTTATTCCAACAACATCCAAACACCTTCGAAGGTGCTTCGAAGCAATTCCTACGTGATTCCAACAACATCCAAACACCTTTAAAGGTGCTTCGAAGCAATTTTTACTTAATTCCAACAACATCCAAACACCTTTAAAGGTGCTTCGAAGCAATTCCTACGTAATTCCAACAACATCCAAACACCTTCAAAGGTGCTTCGAAGCAATTCCTACGTAATTCCAACAACATCCAAACACCTTCAAAGGTGCTACGAAGCAATTCCTACGTTATTCCAACAACATCCAAACACCTTCGAAGGTGCTTCGAAGCAATTCCTACGTGATTCCAACAACATCCAAACACCTTTAAAGGTGCTTCGAAGCAATTTTTACTTAATTCCAACAACATCCAAACACCTTTAAAGGTGCTTCGAAGCAATTCCTACGAAATTCCAACAACATCCAAACACCTTCAAAGGTGCTTCGAAGCTATTTCTACGTGATTCCAACAACATCCAAACACCTTCGAAGGTGCTTCGAAGCAATTCCTACGTAATTCCAACAACATCCAAACACCTTTAAAGGTGCTTCGAAGCAATTCCTACGTAATTCCAAAAACATCCAAACTCCTTTAAAGGTGCTTCGAAGCAATTCTCACGTAATTCCAAAAACATCCAAACACCTTTAAAGGTGCTTCGAAGCAATTCCTACGTAATTAGAACAACATCCAAACACCTTTAAAGGTGCTTCGAAGCAATTCCTACGTAATTCCAACAACATCCAAACACCTTTAAAGGTGCTTCGAAGCAATTCCTACGTAATTCCAACAACATCCAAACACCTTCAAAGGTGCTTCGAAGCAATTTCTACGTTATTCCAACAACATCCAAACACCTTCAAAGGTGCTTCGAAGCAATTCCTACGTAATTCCAACAACATCCAAACACCTTTAAAGGTGCTTCGAAGCAATTCCTACGTGATTCCAACAACATCCTAACACCTTCAAAGGTGCTTCGAAGCAATTCCTACGTAATTCCAAAAACATCCAAACACCTTTAAAGGTGCTTCGAAGCAATGCCTACGTAATTCCAACAACATCCAAACACCTTTAAAGGTGCTTCGAAGCAATTCCTACGTAATTCCAACAACATCCAAACACCTTTAAAGGTGCTTCGAAGCAATTCCTACGTAATTCCAACAACATCCAAACACCTTTAAAGGTGCTTCGAAGCAATTCCTACGTAATTCCAACAACATCCAAACACCTTCAAAGGTGCTTCGAAGCTATTTCTAAGTAGTTCCAACAACATCCAAACACCTTTATAGGTGCTTCGAAGCTATTTCTACGTAATTCCAACAACATCCAAACACCTTCAAAGGTGCTTCGAAGCAATTCCTACGTAATTCCAACAACATCCAAACACCTTCAAAGGTGCTACGAAGCAATTCCTACGTTATTCCAACAACATCCAAACACCTTTAAAGGTGCTTCGAAGCAATTCCTACGTGATTCCAACAACATCCAAACACCTTTAAAGGTGCTTCGAAGCAATTTTTACTTAATTCCAACAACATCCAAACACCTTTAAAGGTGCTTCGAAGCAATTCCTACGTAATTCCAACAACATCCATACACCTTCAAAGGTGCTTCGAAGCAATTCCTACGAAATTCCAACAACATCCAAACACCTTCAAAGGTGCTTCGAAGCTATTTCTACGTGATTCCAACAACATCCAAACACCTTCGAAGGTGCTTCGAAGCAATTCCTACGTAATTCCAACAACATCCAAACACCTTTAAAGGTGCTTCGAAGCAAATCCTACGTGATTTCAACAACATCCTAACACCTTCAAAGGTGCTTCGAAGCAATTCCTACGTAATTCCAACAACATCCAAACACCTTTAAAGGTGCTTCGAAGCAATTCCTACGTGATTCCAACAACATCCTAACACCTTCAAAGGTGCTTCGAAGCAATTCCTACGTAATTCCAAAAACATCCAAACACCTTTAAAGGTGCTTCGAAGCAATTCCTACGTAATTCCAACAACATCCAAACACCTTTAAAGGTGCATCGAAGCAATTCCTACGTAATTCCAAAAACATCCAAACACCTTTAAAGGTGCTTCGAAGCAAATCTCACGTAATTCCAAAAACATCCAAACACCTTTAAAGGTGCTTCGAAGCAATTCCTACGTAATTCCAACAACATCCAAACACCTTCAAAGGTGCTTCGAAGCTATTTCTAAGTAGTTCCAACAACATCCAAACACCTTTATAGGTGCTTCGAAGCTATTTCTACGTAATTCCAACAACATCCAAACACCTTCAAAGGTGCTTCGAAGCAATTCCTACGTAATTCCAACAACATCCAAACACCTTCAAAGGTGTTACGAAGCAATTCCTACGTTATTCCAACAACATCCAAACACCTTCGAAGGTGCTTCGAAGCAATTCCTACGTAATTCCAACAACATCCAAACACCTTTAAAGGTGCTTCGAAGCAATTTTTACTTAATTCCAACAACATCCAAACACCTTTAAAGGTGCTTCGAAGCAATTCCTACGTAATTCCAACAACATCCATACACCTTCAAAGGTGCTTCGAAGCAATTCTCACGTAATTCCAACAACATCCAAACACCTTTAAAGGTGCTTCGAAGCAATTCCTACGTTATTCCAACAACATCCAAACACCTTTAAAGGTGCTTCGAAGCAATTCCTACGTAATTCCAACAACATCCAAACACCTTCAAAGGTGCTTCGAAGCTATTTCTAAATAGTTCCAACAACATCCAAACACCTTTATAGGTGCTTCGAAGCTATTTCTACGTAATTCCAACAACATCCAAACACCTTTGAAGGTGCTTCGAAGCACTTTTTTCGTAATTCTAGCTACGTCCAAACAACTTTCAAGTTGCTTTGAAGCACTTTTTTCGTAAATCTAGCCACGTCCAAACAACTTTCAAGATGCTTCGAAGCACTTGTTTCGTAATTCTAGCCACGTCCAAACAACTTTCAAGGTGCTTCGAAGCACTTTTTTCGTAATTCTAGCCTCGTACAAACAACTTTCAAGGTGCTTCGAAGCACTTTTTTCGTAATTCTAGCCACGTCCAAACAACTTTCAAGGTGCTTCGAAGCACTTTTTTTGTAATTCTAGCCACGTCCAAACAACTTTCAAGTTGCTTCGAAGCACTTTTTTCGTAAATCTAGCCACGTCCAAACAACTTTCAAGTTGCTTTGAAGCACTTTTTTCGTAAATCTAGCCACGTCCAAACAACTTTCAAGGTGCTTCGAAGCACTTTTTTCGTAATTCTAGAAACGTCCAAACAACTTTCAAGATGCTTCGAAGCACTTTTTTCGTAAATCTAGCCACGTCCAAACAACTTTCAAGTTGCTTTGAAGCACTTTTTTCGTAAATCTAGCCACGTCCAAACAACTTTCAAGGTGCTTCGAAGCACTTGTTTCGTAATTCTAGCTACGTCCAAACAACTTTCAAGTTGCTTTGAAGCACTTTTCTCGTAAATCTAGCCACGTCCAAACAACTTTCAAGTTGCTTCGAAGCACTTTTTTCGTAAATCTAGCCACGTCCAAACAACTTTCAAGGTGCTTCGAAGCACTTTTTTCGTAATTCTCGCCACGTCCAAACAACTTTCAAGATGCTTCGAAGCACTTGTTTCGTAATTCTAGCTACGTCCAAACAACTTTCAAGTTGCTTTGAAGCACTTTTTTCGTAAATCTAGCCACGTCCAAACAACTTTCAAGGTGCTTCGAAGCACTTTTTTCGTAATTCTAGAAACGTCCAAACAACTTTCAAGATGCTTCGAAGCACTTGTTTCGTAAATCTTGCCACGTCCAAACAACTTTCAAGGTGCTTTGAAGCACTTGTTTCGTAATTCTAGCCACGTCCAAACAACTTTCAAGGTGCTTCGAAGCACTTGTTTCGTAATTCTAGCCACGTCCAAACAACTTTCAAGGTGCTTCGAAGCACTTTTTTCGTAATTCTAGCCACGTCTAAACAACTTTCAAGGTGCTTCGAAGCACTTGTTTCGTAATTCTAGCCACGTCAAAACAACTTTCAACGTGCGTCGAAGCACTTGTTTCGTAATTCTAGCCACGTCCAAACAACTTTCAAGATGCTTCGAAGCACTTGTTTCGTAATTCTAGCCACGTCCAAACAACTTTGAAGGTGCTTCGAAGCACTTGTTTCGTAAATCTAGCTACGTCCAAACAACTTTCAAGGTGCTTCGAAGCACTTTTTTCGTAATTCTAGAAACGTCCAAACAACTTTCAAGATGCTTCGAAGCACTTGTTTCGTAAATCTTGCCACGTCCAAACAACTTTCAAGATGCTTCGAAGCACTTTTTTCGTAATTCTAGCCACGTCCAAACAACTTTCAAGGTGCTTCGAAGCACTTTTTTCGTAATTCTAGCCACGTCCAAACAACTTTCAAGATGCTTCGAAGCACTTTTTTCGTAATTCTAGCCACGTCCAAACAACTTTCAAGATGCTTCGAAGCACTTGTTTCGTAATTCTAGCCACGTCCAAACAACTTTGAAGGTGCTTCGAAGCACTTTTTTCGTAAATCTAGCCACGTCCAAACAACTTTCAAGGTGCTTCGAAGCACTTTTTTCGTAATTCTAGAAACGTCCAAACAACTTTGAAGGTGCTTCGAAGCACTTTTTTCGTAATTCTAGCCACGTCTAAACAACTTTCAAGGTGCTTCGAAGCACTTGTTTCGTAATTCTAGCCACGTCAAAACAACTTTCAAGGTGCTTCGAAGCACTTGTTTCGTAATTCTAGCCACGTCAAAACAACTTTCAACGTGCGTCGAAGCACTTGTTTCGTAATTCTAGCCACGTCCAAACAACTTTCAAGATGCTTCGAAGCACTTGTTTCGTAATTCTAGCCACGTCCAAACAACTTTCAAGATGCTTCGAAGCACTTTTTTCGTAAATCTAGCCACGTCCAAACAACTTTCAAGGTGCTTCGAAGCACTTTTTTCGTAATTCTAGCCACGTCCAAACAACTTTCAAGGTGCTTCGAAGCACTTTTTTCGTAATTCTAGCCACGTCTAAACAACTTTCAAGGTGCTTCGAAGCACTTGTTTCGTAATTCTAGCCACGTCCAAACAACTTTCAAGGTGCTTCGAAGCACTTTTTTCGTAATTCTAGCCACGTCCAAACAACTTTCAACGTGCTTCGAAGCACGTTTTTCGTAATTCTAGCCACGTCCAAACAACTTTCAAAGTGCTTCGAAGCACTTTTTTCGTAATTCTAGCCACGTCCAAACAACTTTCAAGGTGCTTCGAAGCACTTTTTTCGTAATTCTAGAAACGTCCAAACAACTTTCAAGATGCTTCGAAGCACTTGTTTCGTAATTCTAGCCACGTCCAAACAACTTTCAAGGTGCTTCGAAGCACTTTTTTCGTAATTCTAGCCACGTCTAAACAACTTTCAAGGTGCTTCGAAGCACTTGTTTCGTAATTCTAGCCACGTCAAAACAACTTTCAACGTGCGTCGAAGCACTTGTTTCGTAATTCTAGCCACGTCCAAACAACTTTCAAGATGCTTCGAAGCACTTGTTTCGTAATTCTAGCCACGTCCAAACAACTTTGAAGGTGCTTCGAAGCACTTGTTTCGTAAATCTAGCTACGTCCAAACAACTTTCAAGGTGCTTCGAAGCACTTTTTTCGTAATTCTAGAAACGTCCAAACAACTTTCAAGATGCTTCGAAGCACTTGTTTCGTAAATCTTGCCACGTCCAAACAACTTTCAAGATGCTTCGAAGCACTTTTTTCGTAATTCTAGCCACGTCCAAACAACTTTCAAGGTGCTTCGAAGCACTTTTTTCGTAATTCTAGCCACGTCCAAACAACTTTCAAGATGCTTCGAAGCACTTTTTTCGTAATTCTAGCCACGTCCAAACAACTTTCAAGATGCTTCGAAGCACTTGTTTCGTAATTCTAGCCACGTCCAAACAACTTTCAAGATGCTTCGAAGCACTTGTTTCGTAATTCTAGCCACGTCCAAACAACTTTGAAGGTGCTTCGAAGCACTTTTTTCGTAAATCTAGCCACGTCCAAACAACTTTCAAGGTGCTTCGAAGCACTTTTTTCGTAATTCTAGAAACGTCCAAACAACTTTGAAGGTGCTTCGAAGCACTTTTTTCGTAATTCTAGCCACGTCTAAACAACTTTCAAGGTGCTTCGAAGCACTTGTTTCGTAATTCTAGCCACGTCAAAACAACTTTCAACGTGCGTCGAAGCACTTGTTTCGTAATTCTAGCCACGTCCAAACAACTTTCAAGATGCTTCGAAGCACTTGTTTCGTAATTCTAGCCACGTCCAAACAACTTTGAAGGTGCTTCGAAGCACTTGTTTCGTAAATCTAGCTACGTCCAAACAACTTTCAAGGTGCTTCGAAGCACTTTTTTCGTAATTCTAGCCACGTCCAAACAACTTTCAAGGTGCTTCGAAGCACTTTTTTCGTAATTCTAGCCACGTCTAAACAACTTTCAAGGTGCTTCGAAGCACTTGTTTCGTAATTCTAGCCACGTCCAAACAACTTTCAAGGTGCTTCGAAGCACTTTTTTTGTAATTCTAGCCACGTCCAAACAACTTTCAACGTGCTTCGAAGCACGTTTTTCGTAATTCTAGCCACGTCCAAACAACTTTCAAAGTGCTTCGAAGCACTTTTTTCGTAATTCTAGCCACGTCCAAACAACTTTCAAGGTGCTTCGAAGCACTTTTTTCGTAATTCTAGAAACGTCCAAACAACTTTCAAGATGCTTCGAAGCACTTGTTTCGTAAATCTTGCCACGTCCAAACAACTTTCAAGATGCTTCGAAGCACTTTTTTCGTAATTCTAGCCACGTCCAAACAACTTTCAAGGTGCTTCGAAGCACTTTTTTCGTAATTCTAGCCACGTCCAAACAACTTTCAAGATGCTTCGAAGCACTTTTTTCGTAATTCTAGCCACGTCTAAACAACTTTCAAGGTGCTTCGAAGCACTTGTTTCGTAATTCTAGCCACGTCCAAACAACTTTCAAGATGCTTCGAAGCACTTTTTTCGTAATTCTAGCCACGTCTAAACAACTTTCAAGGTGCTTCGAAGCACTTTTTTCGTAATTCTAGCCACGTCTAAACAACTTTCAAGGTGCTTCGAAGCACTTGTTTCGTAAATCTAGCTACGTCCAAACAACTTTCAAGGTGCTTCGAAGCACTTTTTTCGTAATTCTAGCCACGTCAAAACAACTTTCAACGTGCGTCGAAGCACTTGTTTCGTAATTCTAGCCACGTCCAAACAACTTTCAAGATGCTTCGAAGCACTTGTTTCGTAATTCTAGCCACGTCCAAACAACTTTGAAGGTGCTTCGAAGCACTTGTTTCGTAAATCTAGCTACGTCCAAACAACTTTCAAGGTGCTTCGAAGCACTTTTTTCGTAATTCTAGCCACGTCCAAACAACTTTCAAGGTGCTTCGAAGCACTTTTTTCGTAATTCTAGCCACGTCTAAACAACTTTCAAGGTGCTTCGAAGCACTTGTTTCGTAATTCTAGCCACGTCCAAACAACTTTCAAGGTGCTTCGAAGCACTTTTTTTGTAATTCTAGCCACGTCCAAACAACTTTCAACGTGCTTCGAAGCACGTTTTTCGCAATTCTAGCCACGTCCAAACAACTTTCAAAGTGCTTCGAAGCACTTTTTTCGTAATTCTAGCCACGTCCAAACAACTTTCAAGGTGCTTCGAAGCACTTTTTTCGTAATTCTAGAAACGTCCAAACAACTTTCAAGATGCTTCGAAGCACTTGTTTCGTAAATCTTGCCACGTCCAAACAACTTTCAAGATGCTTCGAAGCACTTTTTTCGTAATTCTAGCCACGTCCAAACAACTTTCAAGGTGCTTCGAAGCACTTTTTTCGTAATTCTAGCCACGTCCAAACAACTTTCAAGATGCTTCGAAGCACTTTTTTCGTAATTCTAGCCACGTCTAAACAACTTTCAAGGTGCTTCGAAGCACTTTTTTCGTAATTCTAGCCACGTCCAAACAACTTTCAAGATGCTTCGAAGCACTTTTTTCGTAATTCTAGCCACGTCTAAACAACTTTCAAGGTGCTTCGAAGCACTTTTTTCGTAATTCTAGCCACGTCTAAACAACTTTCAAGGTGCTTCGAAGCACTTGTTTCGTAAATCTAGCTACGTCCAAACAACTTTCAAGGTGCTTCGAAGCACTTTTTTCGTAATTCTAGAAACGTCCAAACAACTTTCAAGATGCTTCGAAGCACTTGTTTCGTAAATCTTGCCACGTCCAAACAACTTTCAAGATGCTTCGAAGCACTTGTTTCGTAATTCTAGCCACGTCCAAACAACTTTCAAGGTGCTTCGAAGCACTTTTTTCGTAATTCTAGCCACGTCCAAACAACTTTCAAGATGCTTCGAAGCACTTTTTTCGTAATTCTAGCCACGTCTAAACAACTTTCAAGGTGCTTCGAAGCACTTGTTTCGTAATTCTAGCCACGTCAAAACAACTTTCAACGTGCGTCGAAGCACTTGTTTCGTAATTCTAGCCACGTCCAAACAACTTTCAAGATGCTTCGAAGCACTTGTTTCGTAATTCTAGCCACGTCCAAACAACTTTCAAGTTGCTTTGAAGCACTTTTTTCGTAAATCTAGCCACGTCCAAACAACTTTCAAGGTGCTTCGAAGCACTTTTTTCGTAATTCTAGAAACGTCCAAACAACTTTCAAGATGCTTCGAAGCACTTGTTTCGTAAATCTTGCCACGTCCAAACAACTTTCAAGATGCTTCGAAGCACTTTTTTCGTAATTCTAGCCACGTCCAAACAACTTTCAAGGTGCTTCGAAGCACTTTTTTCGTAATTCTAGCCACGTCCAAACAACTTTCAAGATGCTTCGAAGCACTTTTTTCGTAATTCTAGCCACGTCTAAACAACTTTCAAGGTGCTTCGAAGCACTTGTTTCGTAATTCTAGCCACGTCAAAACAACTTTCAACGTGCGTCGAAGCACTTGTTTCGTAATTCTAGCCACGTCCAAACAACTTTCAAGATGCTTCGAAGCACTTGTTTCGTAATTCTAGCCACGTCCAAACAACTTTGAAGGTGCTTCGAAGCACTTGTTTCGTAAATCTAGCTACGTCCAAACAACTTTCAAGGTGCTTCGAAGCACTTGTTTCGTAATTCTAGCCACGTCCAAACAACTTTCAAGGTGCTTCGAAGCACTTTTTTCGTAATTCTAGCCACGTCCAAACAACTTTCAAGGTGCTTCGAAGCACTTTTTTCGTAATTCTAGCCACGTCCAAACAACTTTCAAGATGCTTCGAAACACTTTTTTCGTAATTCTAGCCACGTCTAAACAACTTTCAAGGTGCTTCGAAGCACTTTTTTCGTAATTCTAGCCACGTCCAAACAACTTTCAAGGTGCTTCGAAGCACTTGTTTCGTAATTCTAGCCACGTCAAAACAACTTTCAACGTGCGTCGAAGCACTTGTTTCGTAATTCTAGCCACGTCCAAACAACTTTCAAGTTGCTTCGAAGCACTTTTTTCGTAAATCTAGCCACGTCCAAACAACTTTCAAGGTGCTTCGAAGCACTTTTTTCGTAATTCTAGAAACGTCCAAACAACTTTCAAGATGCTTCGAAGCACTTGTTTCGTAAATCTTGCCACGTCCAAACAACTTTCAAGGTGCTTTGAAGCACTTTTTTCGTAATTCTAGCCACGTCCAAACAACTTTCAAGGTGCTTCGAAGCACTTGTTTCGTAATTCTAGCCACGTCCAAACAACTTTCAAGGTGCTTCGAAGCACTTTTTTTGTAATTCTAGCCACGTCCAAACAACTTTCAACGTGCTTCGAAGCACGTTTTTCGTAATTCTAGCCACGTTCAAACAACTTTCAAGATGCTTCGAAACACTTTTTTCGTAATTCTAGCCACGTCTAAACAACTTTCAAGGTGCTTCGAAGCACTTTTTTCGTAATTCTAGCCACGTCCAAACAACTTTCAAGGTGCTTCGAAGCACTTTTTTCGTAATTCTAGCCACGTCCAAACAACTTTCAAGATGCTTCGAAGCACTTGTTTCGTAATTCTTGCCACGTCCAAACAACTTTCAAGTTGCTTCGAAGCACTTTTTTCGTAAATCTAGCCACGTCCAAACAACTTTCAAGGTGCTTCGAAGCACTTTTTTCGTAATTCTAGAAACGTCCAAACAACTTTCAAGATGCTTCGAAGCACTTGTTTCGTAAATCTTGCCACGTCCAAACAACTTTCAAGGTGCTTTGAAGCACTTTTTTCGTAATTCTAGCCACGTCCAAACAACTTTCAAGGTGCTTCGAAGCACTTGTTTCGTAATTCTAGCCACGTCCAAACAACTTTCAAGGTGCTTCGAAGCACTTTTTTTGTAATTCTAGCCACGTCCAAACAACTTTCAACGTGCTTCGAAGCACGTTTTTCGTAATTCTAGCCACGTCCAAACAACTTTCAAGATGCTTCGAAGCAATTGTTTCGTAATTCTAGCTACGTCCAAACAACTTTCAAGGTGCTTCGAAGCACTTTTTTCGTAATTCTAGCCACGTCCAAACAACTTTCAAGGTGCTTCGAAGCACTTTTTTCGTAATTCTAACCACGTCCAAACAACTTTCAAGGTGCTTCGAAGCACTTTGTTCGTAATTCTAGCCACGTCCAAACAACTTTCAAGGTGCTTCGAAGCACTTTTTTCGTAATTCTAGCCACGTCCAAACAACTTTCAAGATGCTTCGAAGCACTTTTTTTTGTAATTCTAGCCACGTCTAAACAACTTTCAAGGTGCTTCGAAGCACTTTTTTCGTAATTCTAGCCACGTCCAAACAACTTTCAAGGTGCTTCGAAGCACTTGTTTCGTAATTCTAGCCACGTCAAAACAACTTTCAACGTGCGTCGAAGCACTTGTTTCGTAATTCTAGCCACGTCCAAACAACTTTCAAGGTGCTTCGAAGCACTTTTTTCGTAATTCTAGCCACGTCCAAACAACTTTCAAGATGCTTCGAAGCACTTGTTTCGTAATTCTTGCTACGTCCAAACAACTTTCAAGTTGCTTCGAAGCACTTTTTTCGTAAATCTAGCCACGTCCAAACAACTTTCAAGGTGCTTCGAAGCACTTGTTTCGTAATTCTAGCCACGTCCAAACAACTTTCAAGGTGCTTCGAAGCACTTTTTTCGTAATTCTAGCCACGTCCAAACAACTTTCAAGGTGCTTCGAAGCACTTTTTTCGTAATTCTAGCCACGTCCAAACAACTTTCAAGATGCTTCGAAGCACTTTTTTCGTAAATCTAGCCACGTCCAAACAACTTTCAAGGTGCTTCGAAGCACTTTTTCGTAATTCTAGCCACGTCCAAACAACTTTCAAGATGCTTCGAAGCACTTTTTTCGTAATTCTAGAAACGTCCAAACAACTTTCAAGATGCTTCGAAGCACTTGTTTCGTAAATCTTGCCACGTCCAAACAACTTTCAAGGTGCTTTGAAGCACTTGTTTCGTAATTCTAGCCACGTCCAAACAACTTTCAAGGTGCTTCGAAGCACGTTTTTCGTAATTCTAGCCACGTCCAAACAACTTTCAAGGTGCTTCGAAGCACTTTTTTCGTAATTCTAGAAACGTCCAAACAACTTTCAAGATGCTTCGAAGCACTTGTTTCGTAAATCTTGCCACGTCCAAACAACTTTCAAGATGCTTCGAAGCACTTTTTTCGTAATTCTAGCCACGTCCAAACAACTTTCAAGGTGCTTCGAAGCACTTTTTTCGTAATTCTAGCCACGTCCAAACAACTTTCAAGATGCTTCGAAGCACTTTTTTCGTAATTCTAGCCACGTCTAAACAACTTTCAAGGTGCTTCGAAGCACTTGTTTCGTAATTCTAGCCACGTCAAAACAACTTTCAACGTGCGTCGAAGCACTTGTTTCGTAATTCTAGCCACGTCCAAACAACTTTCAAGATGCTTCGAAGCACTTGTTTCGTAAATCTTGCCACGTCCAAACAACTTTGAAGGTGCTTCGAAGCACTTGTTTCGTAAATCTAGCTACGTCCAAACAACTTTCAAGGTGCTTCGAAGCACTTTTTTCGTAATTCTAGCCACGTCCAAACAACTTTCAAGGTGCTTCGAAGCACTTTTTTCGTAATTCTAGCCACGTCCAAACAACTTTCAAGGTGCTTCGAAGCACTTTTTTCGTAATTCTAGCCACGTCCAAACAACTTTCAAGATGCTTCGAAACACTTTTTTCGTAATTCTAGCCACGTCTAAACAACTTTCAAGGTGCTTCGAAGCACTTTTTTCGTAATTCTAGCCACGTCCAAACAACTTTCAAGGTGCTTCGAAGCACTTGTTTCGTAATTCTAGCCACGTCAAAACAACTTTCAACGTGCGTCGAAGCACTTGTTTCGTAATTCTAGCCACGTCCAAACAACTTTCAAGTTGCTTCGAAGCACTTTTTTCGTAAATCTAGCCACGTCCAAACAACTTTCAAGGTGCTTCGAAGCACTTTTTTCGTAATTCTAGAAACGTCCAAACAACTTTCAAGATGCTTCGAAGCACTTGTTTCGTAAATCTTGCCACGTCCAAACAACTTTCAAGGTGCTTTGAAGCACTTTTTTCGTAATTCTAGCCACGTCCAAACAACTTTCAAGGTGCTTCGAAGCACTTGTTTCGTAATTCTAGCCACGTCCAAACAACTTTCAAGGTGCTTCGAAGCACTTTTTTTGTAATTCTAGCCACGTCCAAACAACTTTCAACGTGCTTCGAAGCACGTTTTTCGTAATTCTAGCCACGTCCAAACAACTTTCAAGATGCTTCGAAACACTTTTTTCGTAATTCTAGCCACGTCTAAACAACTTTCAAGGTGCTTCGAAGCACTTTTTTCGTAATTCTAGCCACGTCCAAACAACTTTCAAGGTGCTTCGAAGCACTTTTTTCGTAATTCTAGCCACGTCCAAACAACTTTCAAGATGCTTCGAAGCACTTGTTTCGTAATTCTTGCTACGTCCAAACAACTTTCAAGTTGCTTCGAAGCACTTTTTTCGTAAATCTAGCCACGTCCAAACAACTTTCAAGGTGCTTCGAAGCACTTTTTTCGTAATTCTAGAAACGTCCAAACAACTTTCAAGATGCTTCGAAGCACTTGTTTCGTAAATCTTGCCACGTCCAAACAACTTTCAAGGTGCTTTGAAGCACTTTTTTCGTAATTCTAGCCACGTCCAAACAACTTTCAAGGTGCTTCGAAGCACTTGTTTCGTAATTCTAGCCACGTCCAAACAACTTTCAAGGTGCTTCGAAGCACTTTTTTTGTAATTCTAGCCACGTCCAAACAACTTTCAACGTGCTTCGAAGCACGTTTTTCGTAATTCTAGCCACGTCCAAACAACTTTCAAGATGCTTCGAAGCAATTGTTTCGTAATTCTAGCTACGTCCAAACAACTTTCAAGGTGCTTCGAAGCACTTTTTTCGTAATTCTAGCCACGTCCAAACAACTTTCAAGGTGCTTCGAAGCACTTTTTTCGTAATTCTAGCCACGTCCAAACAACTTTCAAGGTGCTTCGAAGCACTTTTTTCGTAATTCTAGCCACGTCCAAACAACTTTCAAGGTGCTTCGAAGCACTTTTTTCGTAATTCTAGCCACGTCCAAACAACTTTCAAGATGCTTCGAAGCACTTTTTTTTGTAATTCTAGCCACGTCTAAACAACTTTCAAGGTGCTTCGAAGCACTTTTTTCGTAATTCTAGCCACGTCCAAACAACTTTCAAGGTGCTTCGAAGCACTTGTTTCGTAATTCTAGCCACGTCAAAACAACTTTCAACGTGCGTCGAAGCACTTGTTTCGTAATTCTAGCCACGTCCAAACAACTTTCAAGGTGCTTCGAAGCACTTTTTTCGTAATTCTAGCCACGTCCAAACAACTTTCAAGATGCTTCGAAGCACTTGTTTCGTAATTCTTGCTACGTCCAAACAACTTTCAAGTTGCTTCGAAGCACTTTTTTCGTAAATCTAGCCACGTCCAAACAACTTTCAAGGTGCTTCGAAGCACTTGTTTCGTAATTCTAGCCACGTCCAAACAACTTTCAAGGTGCTTCGAAGCACTTTTTTCGTAATTCTAGCCACGTCCAAACAACTTTCAAGGTGCTTCGAAGCACTTTTTTCGTAATTCTAGCCACGTCCAAACAACTTTCAAGATGCTTCGAAGCACTTGTTTCGTAAATCTAGCCACGTCCAAACAACTTTCAAGGTGCTTCGAAGCACTTTTTCGTAATTCTAGCCACGTCCAAACAACTTTCAAGATGCTTCGAAGCACTTTTTTCGTAATTCTAGAAACGTCCAAACAACTTTCAAGATGCTTCGAAGCACTTGTTTCGTAAATCTTGCCACGTCCAAACAACTTTCAAGGTGCTTTGAAGCACTTGTTTCGTAATTCTAGCCACGTCCAAACAACTTTCAAGGTGCTTCGAAGCACGTTTTTCGTAATTCTAGCCACGTCCAAACAACTTTCAAGGTGCTTCGAAGCACTTTTTTCGTAATTCTAGAAACGTCCAAACAACTTTCAAGATGCTTCGAAGCACTTGTTTCGTAAATCTTGCCACGTCCAAACAACTTTCAAGATGCTTCGAAGCACTTTTTTCGTAATTCTAGCCACGTCCAAACAACTTTCAAGATGCTTCGAAGCACTTGTTTCGTAATTCTAGCCACGTCCAAACAACTTTGAAGGTGCTTCGAAGCACTTGTTTCGTAATTCTAGCCACGTCCAAACAACTTTCAAGGTGCTTCGAAGCCCTTTTTTCGTAATTCTAGCCACGTCCAACCAACTTTCAAGGTGCTTCGAAGCACGTTTTTCGTAATTCTAGCCACGTCCAAACAACTTTCAAGATGCTTCGAAGCACTTTTTTCGTAAATCTAGCCACGTCCAAACAACTTTCAAGGTGCTTCGAAGCACTTTTTTTGTAATTCTAGCCACGTCCAAACAACTTTCAACGTGCTTCGAAGCACGTTTTTCGTAATTCTAGCCACGTCCAAACAACTTTCAAGATGCTTCGAAGCACTTTTTTCGTAAATCTAGCCACGTCCAAACAACTTTCAAGGTGCTTCGAAGCACTTTTTTCGTAATTCTAGAAACGTCCAAACAACTTTCAAGATGCTTCGAAGCACTTGTTTCGTAAATCTTGCCACGTCCAAACAACTTTCAAGATGCTTCGAAGCACTTTTTTCGTAATTCTAGCCACGTCCAAACAACTTTCAAGATGCTTCGAAGCACTTTGTTCGTAATTCTGACCACGTCCAAACAACTTTCAACGTGCTTCGAAGCACTTTGTTCGTAAATCTAGCCACGTCCAAACAACTTTCAAGGTGCTTCGAAGCACTTTTTTCGTAATTCTAGCCACGTCCAAACAACTTTGAAGGTGCTTCGAAGCACTTGTTTCGTAATTCTAGCCACGTCCAAACAACTTTCAACGTGCTTCGAAGCACTTTTTTCGTAATTCTAGCCACGTCCAAACAACTTTCAAGATGCTTCGAAGCACTTGTTTCGTAATTCTAGCCACGTCCAAACAACTTTCAAGGTGCTTCGAAGCCCTTTTTTCGTAATTCTAGCCACGTCCAAACAACTTTCAAGGTGCTTCGAAGCACTTGTTTCGTAATTCTAGCCACGTCCAAACAACTTTGAAGGTGCTTCGAAGCACTTGTTTCGTAATTCTAGCCACGTCCAACCAACTTTCAAGGTGCTTCGAAGCACGTTTTTCGTAATTCTAGCCACGTCCAAACAACTTTCAAGATGCTTCGAAGCACTTTTTTCGTAAATCTAGCCACGTCCAAACAACTTTCAAGGTGCTTCGAAGCACTTTTTTTGTAATTCTAGCCACGTCCAAACAACTTTCAACGTGCTTCGAAGCACGTTTTTCGTAATTCTAGCCACGTCCAAACAACTTTCAAGATGCTTCGAAGCACTTTTTTCGTAAATCTAGCCACGTCCAAACAACTTTCAAGGTGCTTCGAAGCACTTTTTTCGTAATTCTAGAAACGTCCAAACAACTTTCAAGGTGCTTCGAAGCACTTGTTTCGTAATTCTAGCCACGTCCAAACAACTTTCAAGGTGCTTCGAAGCCCTTTTTTCGTAATTCTAGCCACGTCCAAACAACTTTCAAGATGCTTCGAAGCACTTGTTTCGTAATTCTAGCCACGTCCAAACAACTTTGAAGGTGCTTCGAAGCACTTGTTTCGTAATTCTAGCCACGTCCAACCAACTTTCAAGGTGCTTCGAAGCACGTTTTTCGTAATTCTAGCCACGTCCAAACAACTTTCAAGATGCTTCGAAGCACTTTTTTCGTAAATCTAGCCACGTCCAAACAACTTTCAAGGTGCTTCGAAGCACTTTTTTTGTAATTCTAGCCACGTCCAAACAACTTTCAACGTGCTTCGAAGCACGTTTTTCGTAATTCTAGCCACGTCCAAACAACTTTCAAGATGCTTCGAAGCACTTTTTTCGTAAATCTAGCCACGTCCAAACAACTTTCAAGGTGCTTCGAAGCACTTTTTTCGTAATTCTAGAAACGTCCAAACAACTTTCAAGATGCTTCGAAGCACTTGTTTCGTAAATCTTGCCACGTCCAAACAACTTTCAAGATGCTTCGAAGCACTTTTTTCGTAATTCTAGCCACGTCCAAACAACTTTCAAGATGCTTCGAAGCACTTTGTTCGTAATTCTGACCACGTCCAAACAACTTTCAACGTGCTTCGAAGCACTTTGTTCGTAAATCTAGCCACGTCCAAACAACTTTCAAGGTGCTTCGAAGCACTTTTTTCGTAATTCTAGCCACGTCCAAACTACTTTGAAGGTGCTTCGAAGCACTTGTTTCGTAATTCTAGCCACGTCCAAACAACTTTCAACGTGCTTCGAAGCACTTTTTTCGTAATTCTAGCCACGTCCAAACAACTTTCAAGATGCTTCGAAGCACTTGTTTCGTAATTCTAGCCACGTCCAAACAACTTTCAAGGTGCTTCGAAGCCCTTTTTTCGTAATTCTAGCCACGTCCAAACAACTTTCAAGGTGCTTCGAAGCACTTGTTTCGTAATTCTAGCTACGTCCAAACAACTTTCAAGATGCTTCGAAGCCCTTTTTTCGTAATTCTAGCCACGTCCAAACAACTTTCAAGATGCTTCGAAGCACTTGTTTCGTAAATCTTGCCACGTCCAAACAATTTTCAAGATGCTTCGAAGCAATTGTTTCGTAATTCTAGCTACGTCCAAACAACTTTCAAGATGCTTCGAAGCACTTTTTTCGTAAATCTAGCCACGTCCAAACAACTTTCAAGGTGCTTCGAAGCACTTTTTTCGTAATTCTAGAAACGTCCAAACAACTTTCAAGATGCTTCGAAGCACTTGTTTCGTAAATCTTGCCACGTCCAAACAACTTTCAAGATGCTTCGAAGCACTTTTTTCGTAATTCTAGCCACGTCCAAACAACTTTCAAGATGCTTCGAAGCACTTGTTTCGTAATTCTAGCCACGTCCAAACAACTTTCAAGGTGCTTCGAAGCCCTTTTTTCGTAATTCTAGCCACGTCCAAACAACTTTCAAGATGCTTCGAAGCACTTGTTTCGTAATTCTAGCCACGTCCAAACAACTTTGAAGGTGCTTCGAAGCCCTTTTTTCGTAATTCTAGCCACGTCCAAACAACTTTCAAGGTGCTTCGAAGCACTTGTTTCGTAATTCTAGCTACGTCCAAACAACTTTCAAGATGCTTCGAAGCCCTTTTTTCGTAATTCTAGCCACGTCCAAACAACTTTCAAGATGCTTCGAAGCACTTGTTTCGTAAATCTTGCCACGTCCAAACAACTTTCAAGATGCTTCGAAGCACTTTTTTCGTAATTCTAGCCACGTCCAAACAACTTTGAAGGTGCTTCGAAGCACTTGTTTCGTAATTCTAGCCACGTCCAAACAACTTTCAAGGTGCTTCGAAGCCCTTTTTTCGTAATTCTAGCCACGTCCAAACAACTTTCAAGATGCTTCGAAGCACTTGTTTCGTAATTCTAGCCACGTCCAAACAACTTTGAAGGTGCTTCGAAGCACTTGTTTCGTAATTCTAGCCACGTCCAAACATTTTTCAAGGTGCTTCGAAGCACGTTTTTCGTAATTCTAGCCACGTCCAAACAACTTTCAAGGTGCTTCGAAGCACTTGTTTCGTAATTCTAGCTACGTCCAAACAACTTTCAAGATGCTTCGAAGCCCTTTTTTCGTAATTCTAGCCACGTCCAAACAACTTTCAAGATGCTTCGAAGCACTTGTTTCGTAAATCTTGCCACGTCCAAACAATTTTCAAGATGCTTCGAAGCAATTGTTTCGTAATTCTAGCTTCGTCCAAACAACTTTCAAGATGCTTCGAAGCACTTTTTTCGTAAATCTAGCCACGTCCAAACAACTTTCAAGATGCTTCGAAGCACTTGTTTCGTAATTCTAGCTACGTCCAAACAACTTTCAAGATGCTTCGAAGCACTTTTTTCGTAAATCTAGCCACGTCCAAACAACTTTCAAGGTGCTTCGAAGCACTTTTTTCGTAATTCTAGAAACGTCCAAACAACTTTCAAGATGCTTCGAAGCACTTGTTTCGTAAATCTTGCCACGTCCAAACAACTTTCAAGGTGCTTTGAAGCACTTTTTTCGTAATTCTAGAAACGTCCAAACAACTTTCAAGATGCTTCGAAGCAATTGTTTCGTAATTCTAGCTACGTCCAAACAACTTTCAAGATGCTTCGAAGCACTTTTTTCGTAAATCTAGCCACGTCCAAACAACTTTCAAGTTGCTTCGAAGCAATTGTTTCGTAATTCTAGCTACGTCCAAACACCTTTCAAGGTGCTTTGAAGCACTTTTTTCGTAATTCTAGCCACGTCCAAACAACTTTCAAGGTGCTTCGAAGCACTTTTTTCGTAATTCTAGAAACGTCCAAACAACTTTCAAGATGCTTCGAAGCACTTGTTTCGTAAATCTTGCCACGTCCAAACAATTTTCAAGATGCTTCGAAGCAATTGTTTCGTAATTCTAGCTACGTCCAAACACCTTTCAAGATGCTTCGAAGCACTTTTTTCGTAATTCTAGCCACGTCCAAACAACTTTCAAGATGCTTCGAAGCACTTGTTTCGTAATTCTAGCCACGTCCAAACAACTTTGAAGGTGCTTCGAAGCACTTGTTTCGTAATTCTAGCCACGTCCAAACAACTTTCAAGGTGCTTCGAAGCCCTTTTTTCGTAATTCTAGCCACGTCCAAACAACTTTCAAGATGCTTCGAAGCAATTGTTTCGTAATTCTAGCTACGTCCAAACACCTTTCAAGGTGCTTTGAAGCACTTTTTTCGTAATTCTAGCCACGTCCAAACAACTTTCAAGGTGCTTCGAAGCACTTTTTTCGTAATTCTAGCCACGTCCAAACAACTTTCAAGATGCTTCGAAGCACTTTTTTCGTAATTCTAGAAACGTCCAAACAACTTTCAAGATGCTTCGAAGCACTTGTTTCGTAAATCTTGCCACGTCCAAACAACTTTCAAGGTGCTTTGAAGCACTTGTTTCGTAATTCTAGCCACGTCCAAACAACTTTCAAGGTGCTTCGAAGCACTTTTTTCGTAATTCTAGAAACGTCCAAACAACTTTCAAGATGCTTCGAAGCACTTGTTTCGTAAATCTTGCCACGTCCAAACAACTTTCAAGGTGCTTTGAAGCACTTTTTTCGTAATTCTAGAAACGTCCAAACAACTTTCAAGATGCTTCGAAGCAATTGTTTCGTAATTCTAGCTACGTCCAAACAACTTTCAAGATGCTTCGAAGCACTTTTTTCGTAATTCTAGCTACGTCCAAACAACTTTCAAGATGCTTCGAAGCACTTTTTTCGTAAATCTAGCCACGTCCAAACAACTTTCAAGGTGCTTCGAAGCACTTTTTTCGTAATTCTAGCCACGTCCAAACAACTTTCAAGATGCTTCGAAGCACTTGTTTCGTAATTCTAGCTACGTCCAAACAACTTTCAAGATGCTTCGAAGCACTTTTTTCGTAATTCTAGCCACGTCCAAACAACTTTCAAGGTGCTTCGAAGCACTTTTTTCGTAATTCTAGAAACGTCCAAACAACTTTCAAGATGCTTCGAAGCACTTTTTTCGTAAATCTAGCCACGTCCAAACAATTTTCAAGATGCTTCGAAGCAATTGTTTCGTAATTCTAGCTACGTCCAAACAACTTTCAAGATGCTTCGAAGCACTTTTTTCGTAAATCTAGCCACGTCCAAACAACTTTCAAGATGCTTCGAAGCACTTGTTTCGTAATTCTAGCTACGTCCAAACAACTTTCAAGATGCTTCGAAGCACTTTTTTCGTAAATCTAGCCACGTCCAAACAACTTTCAAGGTGCTTCGAAGCACTTTTTTCGTAATTCTAGCCACGTCCAAACAACTTTCAAGATGCTTCGAAGCACTTGTTTCGTAATTCTAGCTACGTCCAAACACCTTTCAAGGTGCTTTGAAGCACTTTTTTCGTAATTCTAGCCACGTCCAAACAACTTTCAAGGTGCTTCGAAGCACTTTTTTCGTAATTCTAGAAACGTCCAAACAACTTTCAAGATGCTTCGAAGCACTTGTTTCGTAAATCTTACCACGTCCAAACAATTTTCAAGATGCTTCGAAGCAATTGTTTCGTAATTCTAGCTACGTCCAAACAACTTTCAAGATGCTTCGAAGCACTTTTTTCGTAAATCTAGCCACGTCCAAACAACTTTCAAGATGCTTCGAAGCACTTGTTTCGTAATTCTAGCTACGTCCAAACAACTTTCAAGATGCTTCGAAGCACTTTTTTCGTAAATCTAGCCACGTCCAAACAACTTTCAAGGTGCTTCGAAGCACTTTTTTCGTAATTCTAGCCACGTCCAAACAACTTTCAAGATGCTTCGAAGCACTTGTTTCGTAATTCTAGCTACGTCCAAACAACTTTCAAGATGCTTCGAAGCACTTTTTTCGTAAATCTTGCCACGTCCAAACAACTTTCAAGATGCTTCGAAGCACTTTTTTCGTAATTCTAGCCACGTCCAAACAACTTTCAAGGTGCTTCGAAGCACTTTTTTCGTAATTCTAGAAACGTCCAAACAACTTTCAAGATGCTTCGAAGCACTTGTTTCGTAAATCTTGCCACGTCCAAACAACTTTCAAGATGCTTCGAAGCACTTTTTTCGTAATTCTAGCCACGTCCAAACAACTTTCAAGGTGCTTCGAAGCCCTTTTTTCGTAATTCTAGCCACGTCCAAACAACTTTCAAGGTGCTTCGAAGCACTTGTTTCGTAATTCTAGCCACGTCCAAACAACTTTCAACGTGCTTCGAAGCACGTTTTTCGTAATTCTAGCCACGTCCAAACAACTTTCAAGATGCTTCGAAGCAATTGTTTCGTAATTCTAGCTACGTCCAAACACCTTTCAAGTTGCTTTGAAGCACTTTTTTCGTAATTCTAGCCACGTCCAAACAACTTTCAAGGTGCTTCGAAGCACTTTTTTCGTAATTCTAGCCACGTCCAAACAACTTTCAAGATGCTTCGAAGCACTTTTTTCGTAATTCTAGAAACGTCCAAACAACTTTCAAGATGCTTCGAAGCACTTGTTTCGTAAATCTTGCCACGTCCAAACAACTTTCAAGGTGCTTTGAAGCACTTGTTTCGTAATTCTAGCCACGTCCAAACAACTTTCAAGGTGCTTCGAAGCACTTTTTTCGTAATTCTAGAAACGTCCAAACAACTTTCAAGATGCTTCGAAGCACTTGTTTCGTAAATCTTGCCACGTCCAAACAACTTTCAAGGTGCTTTGAAGCACTTTTTTCGTAATTCTAGAAACGTCCAAACAACTTTCAAGATGCTTCGAAGCAATTGTTTCGTAATTCTAGCTACGTCCAAACAACTTTCAAGATGCTTCGAAGCACTTTTTTCGTAAATCTAGCCACGTCCAAACAACTTTCAAGTTGCTTCGAAGCACTTTTTTCGTAAATCTAGCCACGTCCAAACAACTTTCAAGGTGCTTCGAAGCACTTTTTTCGTAATTCTAGAAACGTCCAAACAACTTTCAAGATGCTTCGAAGCACTTGTTTCGTAAATCTAGCCACGTCCAAACAACTTTCAACGTGCGTCGAAGCACTTTTTTCGTAATTCTAGCCACGTCCAAACAACTTTCAAGGTGCTTCGAAGCACTTTTTTCGTAATTCTAGCCACGTCCAAACAACTTTCAAGATGCTTCGAAGCACTTTTTTCGTAAATCTAGCCACGTCCAAACAACTTTCAAGTTGCTTCGAAGCACTTTTTTCGTAAATCTAGCCACGTCCAAACAACTTTCAAGGTGCTTCGAAGCACTTTTTTCGTAATTCTAGAAACGTCCAAACAACTTTCAAGATGCTTCGAAGCACTTGTTTCGTAAATCTAGCCACGTCCAAACAACTTTCAACGTGCGTCGAAGCACTTTTTTCGTAATTCTAGCCACGTCCAAACAACTTTCAAGATGCTTCGAAGCACTTTTTTCGTAATTCTAGCCACGTCCAAACAACTTTCAAGGTGCTTCGAAGCACTTTTTTCGTAATTCTAGAAACGTCCAAACAACTTTCAAGATGCTTCGAAGCACTTGTTTCGTAAATCTAGCCACGTCCAAACAACTTTCAACGTGCGTCGAAGCACTTTTTTCGTAATTCTAGCCACGTCCAAACAACTTTCAAGGTGCTTCGAAGCACTTTTTTCGTAATTCTAGCCTCGTACAAACAACTTTCAAGGTGCTTCGAAGCACTTTTTTCGTAATTCTAGCCACGTCCAAACAACTTTCAACGTGCGTCGAAGCACTTTTTTCGTAATTCTAGCCACGTCCAAACAACTTTCAAGATGCTTCGAAGCACTTGTTTCGTAAATCTAGCCACGTCCAAACAACTTTCAACGTGCGTCGAAGCACTTTTTTCGTAATTCTAGCCACGTCCAAACAACTTTCAAGATGCTTCGAAGCACTTGTTTCGTAAATCTAGCCACGTCCAAACAACTTTCAAGGTGCTTCGAAGCACTTTTTTCGTAATTCTAGAAACGTCCAAACAACTTTCAAGATGCTTCGAAGCACTTGTTTCGTAAATCTTGCCACGTCCAAACAACTTTCAAGGTGCTTCGAAGCACTTGTTTCGTAAATCTAGCCACGTCCAAACAACTTTCAACGTGCGTCGAAGCACGTTTTTCGTAATTCTAGCCACGTCCAAACAACTTTCAAGATGCTTCGAAGCACTTGTTTCGTAAATCTAGCCACGTCCAAACAACTTTCAAGGTGCTTCGAAGCACTTTTTTCGTAATTCTAGAAACGTCCAAACAACTTTCAAGATGCTTCGAAGCACTTGTTTCGTAAATCTTGCCACGTCCAAACAACTTTCAAGGTGCTTCGAAGCACTTTTTTCGTAATTCTAGAAACGTCCAAACAACTTTCAAGATGCTTCGAAGCACTTTTTTCGTAAATCTAGCCACGTCCAAACAACTTTCAAGGCGCTTTGAAGCACTTGTTTCGTAATTCTAGCCACGTCCAAACAACTTTCAAGATGCTTCGAAGCACTTTTTTCGTAATTCTAGCCACGTCCAAACAACTTTCAAGATGCTTCGAAGCACTTGTTTCGTAATTCTAGCCACGTCCAAACTACTTTGAAGGTGCTTCGAAGCACCTGTTTCGTAATTCTAGCTACGTCCAAACAATTTTCAAGATGCTTCGAAGCACTTTTTTCGTAAATCTAGCCACGTCCAAGCAACTTTCAAGGTGCTTCGAAGCACTTTTTTCGTATTTCTAGAAACGTCCAAAAAACTTTCAAGATGCTTCGAAGCACTTGTTTCGTAATTCTAGCTACGTCCAAACAACTTTCAAGTTGCTTCGAAGCACTTTTTTCGTAAATCTAGCCACGTCCAAACAACTTTCAAGGTGCTTCGAAGCACTTTTTTCGTAATTCTAGAAACGTCCAAACAACTTTCAAGATGCTTCGAAGCACTTTTTTCGTAATTCTAGAAACGTCCAAACAACTTTCAAGATGCTTCGAAGCACTTGTTTCGTAAATCTAGCCACGTCCAAACAACTTTCAACGTGCGTCGAAGCACTTTTTTCGTAATTCTAGCCACGTCCAAACAACTTTCAAGATGCTTCGAAGCACTTGTTTCGTAAATCTAGCCACGTCCAAACAACTTTCAAGGTGCTTCGAAGCACTTTTTTCGTAATTCTAGAAACGTCCAAACAACTTTCAAGATGCTTCGAAGCACTTGTTTCGTAAATCTTGCCACGTCCAAACAACTTTCAAGGTGCTTCGAAGCACTTTTTTCGTAATTCTAGAAACGTCCAAACAACTTTCAAGATGCTTCGAAGCACTTTTTTCGTAAATCTAGCCACGTCCAAACAACTTTCAAGGCGCTTTGAAGCACTTGTTTCGTAATTCTAGCCACGTCCAAACAACTTTCAAGGTGCTTCGAAGCACGTTTTTCGTAATTCTAGCCACGTCCAAACAACTTTCAAGATGCTTCGAAGCACTTTTTTCGTAAATCTAGCCACGTCCAAACAACTTTCAAGGTGCTTCGAAGCACTTTTTTCGTAATTCTAGAAACGTCCAAACAACTTTCAAGATGCTTCGAAGCACTTGTGTCGTAAATCTTGCCACGTCCAAACAACTTTCAAGATGCTTCGAAGCACTTTTTTCGTAATTCTAGCCACGTCCAAACAACTTTCAAGATGCTTCGAAGCACTTGTTTCGTAATTCTAGCCACGTCCAAACTACTTTGAAGGTGCTTCGAAGCACCTGTTTCGTAATTCTAGCTACGTCCAAACAATTTTCAAGATGCTTCGAAGCACTTTTTTCGTAAATCTAGCCACGTCCAAGCAACTTTCAAGGTGCTTCGAAGCACTTTTTTCGTAATTCTAGAAACGTCCAAACAACTTTCAAGATGCTTCGAAGCACTTGTTTCGTAATTCTAGCTACGTCCAAACAATTTTCAAGATGCTTCGAAGCACTTTTTTCGTAAATCTAGCCACGTCCAAACAACTTTCAAGGTGCTTCGAAGCACTTTTTTCGTAATTCTAGAAACGTCCAAACAACTTTCAAGATGCTTCGAAGCACTTTTTTCGTAATTCTAGCCACGTCCAAACAACTTTCAACGTGCGTCGAAGCACGTATTTCGTAAATCTAGCCACGTCCAAACAACTTTCAAGGTGCTTCGAAGCACTTTTTTCGTAATTCTAGAAACGTCCAAATAACTTTCAAGATGCTTCGAAGCACTTGTTTCGTAAATCTTGCCACGTCCAAAAACTTTCAAGGTGCTTTGAAGCACTTGTTTCGTAATTCTAGCCACGTCCAAACAACTTTCAAGGTGCTTCGAAGCACGTTTTTCGTAATTCTAGCCACGTCCAAACAACTTTCAAGATGCTTCGAAGCAATTGTTTCGTAATTCTAGCTACGTCCAAACAACTTTCAAGATGCTTCGAAGCACTTTTTTCGTAAATCTAGCCACGTCCAAACAACTTTCAAGTTGCTTCGAAGCACTTTTTTCGTAAATCTAGCCACGTCCAAACAACTTTCAAGGTGCTTCGAAGCACTTTTTTCGTAATTCTAGAAACGTCCAAACAACTTTCAAGATGCTTCGAAGCACTTGTTTCGTAAATCTTGCCACGTCCAAACAACTTTCAAGGTGCTTTGAAGCACTTGTTTCGTAATTCTAGCCACGTCCAAACAACTTTCAAGGTGCTTCGAAGCTTGTTTTTCGTAATTCTAGCCACGTCCAAACAACTTTCAAGATGCTTCGAAGCAATTGTTTCGTAATTCTAGCTACGTCCAAACAACTTTCAAGATGCTTCGAAGCACTTTTTTCGTAATTCTAGCCACGTCCAAACAACTTTCAAGATGCTTCGAAGCACTTTTTTCGTAAATCTAGCCACGTCCAAACAACTTTCAAGGTGCTTCGAAGCACGTTTTTCGTAATTCTAGCCACGTCCAAACAACTTTCAAGATGCTTCGAAGCACTTTTTTCGTAAATCTAGCCACGTCCAAACAACTTTCAACGTGCGTCGAAGCACGTTTTTCGTAAATCTTGCCACGTCCAAACAACTTTCAAGGTGCTTCGAAGCACTTTTTTCGTAATTCTAGAAACGTCCAAATAACTTTCAAGATGCTTCGAAGCACTTGTTTCGTAAATCTTGCCACGTCCAAACAACTTTCAAGGTGCTTTGAAGCACTTGTTTCGTAATTCTAGCCACGTCCAAACAACTTTCAAGGTGCTTCGAAGCACGTTTTTCGTAATTCTAGCCACGTCCAAACAACTTTCAAGATGCTTCGAAGCAATTGTTTCGTAATTCTAGCTACGTCCAAACAACTTTCAAGATGCTTCGAAGCACTTTTTTCGTAAATCTAGCCACGTCCAAACAACTTTCAAGTTGCTTCGAAGCACTTTTTTCGTAAATCTAGCCACGTCCAAACAACTTTCAAGGTGCTTCGAAGCACTTTTTTCGTAATTCTAGAAACGTCCAAACAACTTTCAAGATGCTTCGAAGCACTTGTTTCGTAAATCTTGCCACGTCCAAACAACTTTCAAGATGCTTCGAAGCACTTTTTTTGTAATTCTAGAAACGTCCAAACAACTTTCAAGATGCTTCGAAGCACTTGTTTCGTAATTCTAGCTACGTCCAAACAACTTTCAAGTTGCTTCGAAGCACTTTTTTCGTAAATCTAGCCACGTCCAAACAACTTTCAAGGTGCTTCGAAGCACTTTTTTCGTAATTCTAGAAACGTCCAAACAACTTTCAAGATGCTTCGAAGCACTTTTTTCGTAATTCTAGAAACGTCCAAACAACTTTCAAGATGCTTCGAAGCACTTTTTTCGTAATTCTAGCCACGTCCAAACAACTTTCAAGGTGCTTCGAAGCCCTTTTTTCGTAATTCTAGCCACGTCCAAACAACTTTCAAGATGCTTCGAAGCACTTGTTTCGTAATTCTAGCCACGTCCAAACAACTTTGAAGGTGCTTCGAAGCACTTGTTTCGTAATTCTAGCTACGTCCAAACAATTTTCAAGATGCTTCGAAGCACTTTTTTCGTAAATCTAGCCACGTCCAAACAACTTTCAAGGTGCTTCGAAGCACTTTTTTCGTAATTCTAGAAACGTCCAAACAACTTTCAAGATGCTTCGAAGCACTTGTTTCGTAATTCTAGCTACGTCCAAACAACTTTCAAGTTGCTTCGAAGCACTTTTTTCGTAAATCTAGCCACGTCCAAACAACTTTCAAGGTGCTTCGAAGCACTTTTTTCGTAATTCTAGAAACGTCCAAACAACTTTCAAGATGCTTCGAAGCACTTTTTTCGTAATTCTAGAAACGTCCAAACAACTTTCAAGATGCTTCGAAGCACTTTTTTCGTAATTCTAGAAACGTCCAAACAACTTTCAAGTTGCTTCGAAGCACTTGTTTCGTAATTCTAGCCACGTCCAAACAACTTTCAAGTTGCTTCGAAGCACTTTTTTCGTAAATCTAGCCACGTCCAAACAACTTTCAAGATGCTTCGAAGCACTTTTTTCGTAATTCTAGAAACGTCCAAACAACTTTCAAGTTGCTTCGAAGCACTTTTTTCGTAATTCTAGCCACGTCCAAACAACTTTCAAGGTGCTTCGAAGCTTGTTTTTCGTAATTCTAGCCACGTCCAAACAACTTTCAAGATGCTTCGAAGCAATTGTTTCGTAATTCTAGCTACGTCCAAACAACTTTCAAGATGCTTCGAAGCACTTTTTTCGTAATTCTAGCCACGTCCAAACAACTTTCAAGATGCTTCGAAGCACTTTTTTCGTAAATCTAGCCACGTCCAAACAACTTTCAAGGTGCTTCGAAGCACGTTTTTCGTAATTCTAGCCACGTCCAAACAACTTTCAAGATGCTTCGAAGCACTTTTTTCGTAAATCTAGCCACGTCCAAACAACTTTCAACGTGCGTCGAAGCACGTTTTTCGTAAATCTTGCCACGTCCAAACAACTTTCAAGGTGCTTCGAAGCACTTTTTTCGTAATTCTAGAAACGTCCAAATAACTTTCAAGATGCTTCGAAGCACTTGTTTCGTAAATCTTGCCACGTCCAAACAACTTTCAAGGTGCTTTGAAGCACTTGTTTCGTAATTCTAGCCACGTCCAAACAACTTTCAAGGTGCTTCGAAGCACGTTTTTCGTAATTCTAGCCACGTCCAAACAACTTTCAAGATGCTTCGAAGCAATTGTTTCGTAATTCTAGCTACGTCCAAACAACTTTCAAGATGCTTCGAAGCACTTTTTTCGTAAATCTAGCCACGTCCAAACAACTTTCAAGATGCTTCGAAGCACTTGTTTCGTAAATCTTGCCACGTCCAAACAACTTTCAAGATGCTTCGAAGCACTTGTTTCGTAATTCTAGCTACGTCCAAACAACTTTCAAGTTGCTTCGAAGCACTTTTTTCGTAAATCTAGCCACGTCCAAACAACTTTCAAGGTGCTTCGAAGCACTTTTTTCGTAATTCTAGAAACGTCCAAACAACTTTCAAGATGCTTCGAAGCACTTTTTTCGTAATTCTAGAAACGTCCAAACAACTTTCAAGTTGCTTCGAAGCACTTTTTTCGTAAATCTAGCCACGTCCAAACAACTTTCAAGGTGCTTCGAAGCACTTTTTTCGTAATTCTAGAAACGTCCAAACAACTTTCAAGATGCTTCGAAGCACTTTTATCGTAATTCTAGAAACGTCCAAACAACTTTCAAGATGCTTCGAAGCCCTTTTTTCGTAAATCTAGCCACGTCCAAACAACTTTCAAGGTGCTTCGAAGCACTTTTTTTGTAATTCTAGAAACGTCCAAACAACTTTCAAGATGCTTCGAAGCACTTGTTTCGTAATTCTAGCTACGTCCAAACAATTTTCAAGATGCTTCGAAGCACTTTTTTCGTAAATCTAGCCACGTCCAAACAACTTTCAAGGTGCTTCGAAGCACTTTTTTCGTAATTCTAGAAACGTCCAAACAACTTTCAAGATGCTTCGAAGCACTTGTTTCGTAATTCTAGCTACGTCCAAACAACTTTCAAGTTGCTTCGAAGCACTTTTTTCGTAAATCTAGCCACGTCCAAACAACTTTCAAGGTGCTTCGAAGCACTTTTTTCGTAATTCTAGAAACGTCCAAACAACTTTCAAGATGCTTCGAAGCACTTTTTTCGTAATTCTAGAAACGTCCAAACAACTTTCAAGATGCTTCGAAGCACTTTTTTCGTAATTCTAGAAACGTCCAAACAACTTTCAAGTTGCTTCGAAGCACTTGTTTCGTAATTCTAGCCACGTCCAAACAACTTTCAAGGTGCTTCGAAGCACTTTTTTCGTAAATCTAGCCACGTCCAAACAACTTTCAAGGTGCTTCGAAGCCCTTTTTTCGTAAATCTAGCCACGTCCAAACAACTTTCAAGGTGCTTCGAAGCCCTTTTTTCGTAATTCTAGCCACGTCCAAACAACTTTCAAGGTGCTTTGAAGCACTTTTTTCGTAATTCTAGCCACGTCCAAACAACTTTCAAGGTGCTTCGAAGCACTTTTTTCGTAATTCTAGAAACGTCCAAACAACTTTCAAGATGCTTCGAAGCACTTTTTTCGTAATTCTAGAAACGTCCAAACAACTTTCAAGATGCTTCGAAGCACTTTTTTCGTAATTCTAGAAACGTCCAAACAACTTTCAAGTTGCTTCGAAGCACTTGTTTCGTAATTCTAGCCACGTCCAAACAACTTTCAAGTTGCTTCGAAGCACTTTTTGCGTAAATCTAGCCACGTCCAAACAACTTTCAAGGTGCTTCGAAGCACTTGTTTCGTAAATCTTGCCACGTCCAAACAACTTTCAAGGTGCTTTGAAGCACTTGTTTCGTAATTCTAGCCACGTCCAAACAACTTTCAAGGTGCTTCGAAGCACGTTTTTCGTAATTCTAGCCACGTCCAAACAACTTTCAAGATGCTTCGAAGCAATTGTTTCGTAATTCTAGCTACGTCCAAACAACTTTCAAGATGCTTCGAAGCACTTTTTTCGTAAATCTAGCCACGTCCAAACAACTTTCAAGGTGCTTCGAAGCACTTTTTTCGTAATTCTAGAAACGTCCAAACAACTTTCAAGATGCTTCGAAGCACTTGTTTCGTAATTCTAGCTACGTCCAAACAACTTTCAAGTTGCTTCGAAGCACTTTTTTCGTAAATCTAGCCACGTCCAAACAACTTTCAAGGTGCTTCGAAGCACTTTTTTCGTAATTCTAGAAACGTCCAAACAACTTTCAAGATGCTTCGAAGCACTTTTTTCGTAATTCTAGAAACGTCCAAACAACTTTCAAGATGCTTCGAAGCACTATTTTCGTAATTCTAGAAACGTCCAAACAACTTTCAAGTTGCTTCGAAGCACTTGTTTCGTAATTCTAGCCACGTCCAAACAACTTTCAAGTTGCTTCGAAGCACTTTTTTCGTAAATCTAGCCACGTCCAAACAACTTTCAAGGTGCTTCGAAGCCCTTTTTTCGTAAATCTAGCCACGTCCAAACAACTTTCAAGGTGCTTCGAAGCCCTTTTTTCGTAATTCTAGCCACGTCCAAACAACTTTCAAGGTGCTTTGAAGCACTTTTTTCGTAATTCTAGCCACGTCCAAACAACTTTCAAGGTGCTTCGAAGCACTTTTTTCGTAATTCTAGAAACGTCCAAACAACTTTCAAGATGCTTCGAAGCACTTTTTTCGTAATTCTAGAAACGTCCAAACAACTTTCAAGATGCTTCGAAGCACTTTTTTCGTAATTCTAGAAACGTCCAAACAACTTTCAAGTTGCTTCGAAGCACTTGTTTCGTAATTCTAGCCACGTCCAAACAACTTTCAAGTTGCTTCGAAGCACTTTTTTCGTAAATCTAGCCACGTCCAAACAACTTTCAAGGTGCTTCGAAGCCCTTTTTTCGTAAATCTAGCCACGTCCAAACAACTTTCAAGGTGCTTCGAAGCCCTTTTTTCGTAATTCTAGCCACGTCCAAACAACTTTCAAGGTGCTTTGAAGCACTTTTTTCGTAATTCTAGCCACGTCCAAACAACTTTCAAGGTGCTTCGAAGCACGTTTTTCGTAATTCTAGCCACGTCCAAACAACTTTCAAGATGCTTCGAAGCACTTTTTTCGTAAATCTAGCCACGTCCAAACAACTTTCAACGTGCGTCGAAGCACGTTTTTCGTAAATCTAGCCACGTCCAAACAACTTTCAAGGTGCTTCGAAGCACTTTTTTCGTAATTCTAGAAACGTCCATATAACTTTCAAGATGCTTCGAAGCACTTGTTTCGTAAATCTTGCCACGTCCAAACAACTTTCAAGGTGCTTTGAAGCACTTGTTTCGTAATTCTAGCCACGTCCAAACAACTTTCAAGGTGCTTCGAAGCACGTTTTTCGTAATTCTAGCCACGTCCAAACAACTTTCAAGATGCTTCGAAGCAATTGTTTCGTAATTCTAGCTACGTCCAAACAACTTTCAAGATGCTTCGAAGCACTTTTTTCGTAAATCTAGCCACGTCCAAACAACTTTCAAGGTGCTTCGAAGCCCTTTTTTCGTAATTCTAGCCACGTCCAAACAACTTTCAAGATGCTTCGAAGCACTTGTTTCGTAATTCTAGCCACGTCCAAACAACTTTGAAGGTGCTTCGAAGCACTTGTTTCGTAATTCTAGCTACGTCCAAACAACTTTCAAGGTGCTTCGAAGCACTTTTTTCGTAATTCTAGAAACGTCCAAACAACTTTCAAGATGCTTCGAAGCACTTGTTTCGTAAATCTTGCCACGTCCAAACAACTTTCAAGATGCTTCGAAGCACTTTTTTCGTAATTCTAGCCACGTCCAAACAACTTTCAAGATGCTTCGAAGCACTTGTTTCGTAATTCTAGCCACGTCCAAACTACTTTGAAGGTGCTTCGAAGCACTTGTTTCGTAATTCTAGCCACGTCCAAACAACTTTCAAGGTGCTTCGAAGCCCTTTTTTCGTAATTCTAGCCACGTCCAAACAACTTTCAAGATGCTTCGAAGCACTTTTTTCGTAAATCTAGCCACGTCCAAACAACTTTCAAGGTGCTTCGAAGCACTTTTTTCGTAATTCTAGAAACGTCCAAACAACTTTCAAGATGCTTCGAAGCACTTGTTTCGTAAATCTTGCCACGTCCAAACAACTTTCAAGATGCTTCGAAGCACTTTTTTCGTAATTCTAGCCACGTCCAAACAACTTTCAAGATGCTTCGAAGCAATTGTTTCGTAATTCTAGCTACGTCCAAACAACTTTCAAGATGCTTCGAAGCACTTTTTTCGTAAATCTAGCCACGTCCAAACAACTTTCAAGGTGCTTCGAAGCCCTTTTTTCGTAATTCTAGCCACGTCCAAACAACTTTCAAGATGCTTCGAAGCACTTTTTTCGTAATTCTAGCCACGTCCAAACTACTTTCAAGATGCTTCGAAGCACTTGTTTCGTAATTCTAGCCATGTCCAAACAACTTTCAAGGTGCTTCGAAGCACTTTTTTCGTAATTCTAGAAACGTCCAAACAACTTTCAAGATGCTTCGAAGCACTTGTTTCGTAAATCTTGCCACGTCCAAACAATTTTCAAGATGCTTCGAAGCACTTTTTTCGTAATTCTAGCCACGTCTGGTTGTGGGAAATAATCGCGTTATAATCGAAACAATTATGTCATCCGCGCGATCATGCGATAAGCGCATGATCAATCACGTCATCCGCGCGATCATGCGATAAGCGCATATCAATTATGGCAAATCCCCTCCATGACCCGGAAGATCGTGTGACGTGCCAGACCGCGTGCTGGAATGTCAGCTCATCACCGCGTGCTGGTACGTCACAGGAGAGAGCGCGTGGGAGAGCTTTCGCTACGGGCAACTCTCCCACGCATAGGGAAGTGGAGGGGAGCGATGACACCTATAAAACCGTCGATCAACGGATCGACGGGCTCTCTCGCTTTTCTTACGTATACCTACGAGTAACAAGCTGCTACGTGCCAATCTAATTAAAAAGTGCAAATAAAGTTCCTTTTTAACCTAGTAATTACAACGTGTGAATTCTTCGTGCAAAACGTTCGCCCGCAGCTTCGTGCAAAACATTCGCTCTAGCTTCGTGCAAAACATTCGCTTTAGCTTCGTGCAAAACATTCGCTTTCGCTACGTGCAAAACACTCGCCCATCGCTACGTGCGAGAACATTTTGGTGACCCCGACGTGATTACGTGAAAAGTGCTAAGTGCAAAATTCTGTCACGACTTAAGTATGAATAACGAGAACGAAAACATCGTGGCCGAGGCCTTGCGGCTACTTACCGCCCTAGAGGGCAGCGTAAAGGAGGTGGCCGCAAGCCTCGATGCGAAGATGAAACCGGAGGTGGCCGCCGTGAAGGTGGACATCTTGGCGTCCCTGTGGCGGGACGGGAACGCCGCGCTGATGCGCGTCGAAAGTGTCACCGGCCCCCATCCGCGCAGGGGCCCCTTCACGGAGGCTTATGCGGCAGCCATGGCGGCCGCAACCAAGCGCCGTGAGGGAGCCGCCTCCAAACCGTCCATTTTGGACACCACGATGGCGGGGCAGCCATCGCGAGCAGACCACCTGCCTCGCATAGAACTGCCCAAGTTCGAGGGCTCGCCCTCCGAATGGCCCGCGTTCTCGAGTCGATTCGAGAAGCGCGTGGCCGGACTTACGGAGGACTCCGATAAATTCGCCTTTTTGATAAAATGCCTCGAGCGGTGCGACATCGCGAGGCACAGTTGTGAGGCATTCGAAAACGCCGGAATGCCGTTCGCCCAAGCTTGGGCCAAGCTGGAGGAGAGATTTTATAAGAAGCGGGTGGCATTTATGGGCCACATCCGCAAAATCCTCGAACTGCCCAGGATGAGCTCTCCGTCGGCGAACGCGTTGATGCGCGTCATCGACGTAGTGGAGACGGCCGTGGCCTCAGCCCGCCAGATCGCCGAGGCTGGCGATTCCACCTCCGTGGTGGAAGACGGGCTGATTGTCGCGCTCGTAATGGACAAGCTAGACGCTGAAACCATTGCGAGCGTGACACGGCGTGCGGACCAGCAGCTCATCCCTACGTGGGTTGAGCTGCGTCGCGAGCTGGATGGGCTGGCTAATAAAATTTATTATCAGCCCAAGCGGAAGGAAGATGCGGATCGAGCGCGTGGAGCGAACCAGCGAGCAGCACGGACGGTGCTAGCTGCAACCGTCACCCCGAAGCCTGCTGCCATCGCCTCCAGGCCTGCGCGGAGGGCGCCGGCGACCCAGCCAGCCGCTGCCGCCATCGTTCCCGCCAGCACCAGTACGAAGGTAAGAACGGGGGGTCAGGGGGCTGGGACGCGACGGTGTTACGCGTGTGACAGGACGGGCCACGTGACGACGGTGTGCCCGGAGCTGCGCGCGCGGTCCGTAATTCAGTGTATTAATTACATTATGGACCGCCGCAAGTGCATGAACTGCTTCTCGAAGGACCATCCGGCCAATGCATGCCCGAGTGAGCGGAGGTGCCAGGTGTGTGGCAAGAAGCACCACACAATGCTCCACGTGCACTCCGACCCGACGCCGGAGTGACTTGCCCACTCCGTGCCCTCACTCCGCGCCCGCTCCGTGCATCCGAACCCCAGTGCCGTGTCCCGCCGTTCCCGCTTCGTGCGTCCTCGCGTGTGCTCCGTGCGTCCTCGCGTGTGCTCCGTGCCTCGCCCCCCGTGCTTCGTGCCCCGTGTGTGCTCCGTGCTTCCTCGTGCTACCGCGCCGCCCAGTGCCTGCTGCTTGCCGCCTGGTGCCCGCGCCGTGCCGGGTGAATCCAGCTTCGTGCCCCGCCGCTCCAGCTCCGTGCCTCGCCGCTCCCGCTCCGTGCTTCCTCGTGCTACCGCGCCGCCCAGTGCCTGCTGCTTGCCGCCTGGTGCCCGCGCCGTGCCGAGTGAATCCAGCTTCGTGCCCCGCCGCTCCAGCTCCGTGCCTCGCCGCTCCCGCTCCGTGCTTCCTCGTGCTACCGCGCCGCCCAGTGCCTGCTGCTTGCCGCCTGGTGCCCGCGCCGTGCCGAGTGAATCCAGCTTCGTGCCCCGCCGCTCCAGCTCCGTGCCTCGCCGCTCCCGCTCCGTGCTTCCTCGTGCTACCGCGCCGCCCAGTGCCTGCTGCTTGCCGCCTGGTGCCCGCGCCGTGCCGAGTGAATCCAGCATCGTGCCCCGCCGCTCCAGCTCCGTGCCTCGCCGCTCCCGCTCCGTGCTTCCTCGTGCTACCGCGCCGCCCAGTGCCTGCTGCTTGCCGCCTGGTGCCCGCGCCGTGCCGAGTGAATCCAGCTTCGTGCCCCACCGCTCCAGCTCCGTGCCTCGCCGCTCCCGCTCCGTGCTTCCTCGTGCTACCGCGCCGCCCAGTGCCTGCTGCTTGCCGCCTGGTGCCCGCGCCGTGCCGAGTGAATCCAGCTCCGTGCCTCGCCGCTCCAGCTTCGTGCTTCCTCGTGCTACCGCGCCGCCCAGTGCCTGCTGCTTGCCGCCTGGTGCCCGCGCCGTGCCGAGTGAATCCAGCTTCGTGCCTCGCCGTTCCCGCTCCGTGCTTCCTCGTGCTACCGCGCCGCCCAGTGCCTGCTGCTTGCCGCCTGGTGCCCGCGCCGTGCCGAGTTACTCCAGCTTCGTGCCTCGACGTTCCCGCTCCGTGCCTCCTCGTGCCACCGCGCCGCCCAGTGCCTGCTGCTTGCCGCCTGGTGCCCGCGCCGTGCCGAGTGACTCCAGTTTCGTGCCCCGCCGTTCCCGCTCCGTGCTTCCTCGTGCTGCCGAAACGCCCAGGGACTGTAGTCTGCCGCCCGGTGTCCAAGCTTTGCTGAGTCACGCAAGCTGCGTACAGGTATGTGCCCGTTCTGTTCCTTTAAATGTCACCGTGCCGCCCGGTTCCTGCTCCGTGCCTCTTCGTGTTGCCGCGCCGCCCAGTGCCTGCCTCTTGCCGCCTGGTGCTCGCGCCGCTTCTAGTTCCTGCTCCGTGCCTCTTCGTGTTGCCGCGCCGCCCAGTGCCTGCCTCTTGTCGCCTGGTGCTCGCGCCGCTTCTAGTTCCTGCTCCGTGCCTCTTCGTGTTGCCGCGCCGCCCAGTGCCTGCCTCTTGCCGCCTGGTGCTCGCGCCGCTTCTAGTTCCTGCTCCGTGCCTCTTCGTGTTGCCGCGCCGCCCAGTGCCTGCCTCTTGCCGCCTGGTGCTCGCGCCGCTTCTCGTTCCTGCTCCGTGCCTCTTCGGGTTGCCGCGCCGCCCAGTGCCTGCCTCTTGCCGCCTGGTGCTCGCGCCGCTTCTAGTTCCTGCTCCGTGCCTCTTCGTGTTGCCGCGCCGCCCAGTGCCTGCCTCTTGCCGCCTGGTGCTCGCGCCGCTTCTCGTTCCTGCTCCGTGCCTCTTCGTGTTGCCGCGCCGCCCAGTGCCTGCCACTTGCCGCCTGGTGCTCGCGCCGCTTCTCGTTCCTGCTCCGTGCCTCTTCGTGTTGCCGCGCCGCCCAGTGCCTGCCTCTTGCCGCCTGCTGCTCGCGCCGCTTCTAGTTCCTGCTCCGTGCCTCTTCGTGTTGCCGCGCCGCCCAGTGCCTGCCTCTTGTCGCCTGGTGCTCGCGCCGCTTCTAGTTCCTGCTCCGTGCCTCTTCGTGTTGCCGCGCCGCCCAGTGCCTGCCTCTTGTCGCCTGGTGCTCGCGCCGCTTTTAGTTCCTGCTCCGTGCCTCTTCGTGTTGCCGCGCCGCCCAGTGCCTGCCTCTTGTCGCCTGGTGCTCGCGCCGCTTCTAGTTCCTGCTCCGTGCCTCTTCGTGTTGCCGCGCCGCCCAGTGCCTGCCTATTTCTGCCTGGTGCTCGCGCCGCCCCGCGTTCCTGCTCCGTGCCTCTTCGTACTGCCGCGCCACCCAGTACCTACCAATTGCCGCCTGGTGCTCGCGCCGCACCTTCTCGTTCCTGCTCCGTGCCTCTTCGGATTCATTCTACACCCAGAAGCTGTTGTCTGCCGCATGCTGCATCCAACATCCCGAGGAGATCCCGCTCCGTGCTTCGCTCCGGCTCCCTGCATCATCGTGCTTGTCCTGCGCCTCGTCCTGATGAATCCACCCCACAGGATGGTAATGACCCCCCTTCGGGCGCCAATTCATCGAGTGATCCTGCTGCCGATTCTTGCCAATCAAGACGTGCCTCGGTTGACATTTCACCAACGGAAGACATCCCGCTACTGGACAACTACGTGCTACTCGCTACGGTCGCGATACTCATCCAGGACAACATGGGAATGTGGCAACGGATCCGATGCGTGCTCGACTCCGGCAGCCAAATCGAGGCAATCACCAAGAATGCGGTTAAGCGTCTTGGATTAGCGATGCACCCTGCACGATTGACGCTGAGTGGCGTGGGGAGCAAAATCCCAGTAACCCAACAAATACGAGCGAAGATTACGTCGATTGACGGCAGCTGCTCTGAGGATGTCGGATTCTTCGTGATTCCCGGTCTCAGTGATCAACCGGCTCGTGCCATCAGACAAGACGAATTGGACCTGCCAGAGGCCAAGTTCCTAGCAGATGCGGAATTCTACCATCCTGGAACAATCGACGCTATCTTAGGTGCCAGAATATGCTTCGACGCACTCAAGACAGGGCTGCGTCGCCTCCCAAATGGCTTGACCCTCCAGAATTCTAAATTCGGATGGCTCGTGGGAGGAATGCTACGTGACACGACTTCAGCCGATCTATACGAACACAGTTGTCTAGCTACGTGCGTCGATGACCTAAAGGAGATCCTCGAACGATTCTGGAGAATCGAAGAACTCCCAAATGATGCCGCCGACTCCACGGTTTGGAAGTCTCACGAACTAGAGACGCACTTTAAGGAGCATACCACCATCGCTGACGATGGACGATACATCGTACAAATTCCCTTACGGGGGGACCTAAACCAGCTGGGAGATTCAATGGGGCAAGCAAGACGCCGCTTGCTAGCCCTAGAAAGACGTCTCGCCAGCCATGAGCCCACCTACGCAGAATATCGAAAGTTCATGCGAGAGTACCAAGAGCTGGGCCACATGTGCCCAGTATCAACGGAGGAGCTCCCCAAAGTACGCTACGTGATTCCCCACTCTTGCGTGGTCAAGCCAGACTCGACTACCACAAAACTACGCGTTGTGTTCGACGCCAGCGCGAAATCAACGACGGGAATCTCGCTGAACGACCTCCAAGCCGTAGGACCCGTGATCCAGCCTGACTTGTTCCGAATCTGGCTAGATTTCCGTACTCAAACCGTGGTGGCGACTGCCGACATCGTGAAGATGTACCGTCAAGTGTGGGTATCCGAGCCCGACACTTGGATGCAGTGCATTCTGTGGCGCGACAAGCCAAAGGACACGATGCAACTATTCAGACTCCTCACTGTTACGTACGGTGAGGCTGCTTCGTCTTATTTGGCCTGCAGGGCGTTGTTCGAAGCCGGGGAAGAAGTGCGGACTTCCGATCCCCAGACAGCTGACGCCATCCAATCATCGTTCTACGTGGACAACCTTTCGTTGGGCGCATCGACTCCCGAGCAGCTACGTGAGCTTATGACCAGCGTCGAGCGAGCACTCAACATACGCGGGATGCCATTGCGAAAGTGGGCATCTAACTCACCAGAGATCACCAGTAAAATCCCGGTGGAACACCGCGATACAACTGTACAGATTGGTGAGAAGCAGGCCATCAAGTTGCTCGGCCTGGCTTGGTGCCCTACAGAGGATACGTTCCAGCTCGTAGTCCAGGATGAGTTCTACGAGCCTTTGGGTTCATTGGAGAAACGACGTTTAGCATCCAAAGTTGGCAAGCTGTATGATCCTATCGGGATCCTCCAACCAGTGATAGTCACCGGAAAGATTCTGCTACAAGACCTCTGGCGAGATGGCTTCGGATGGGATGAAGCCGCATCACCTCGCATGATCGAAAGCTGGAACGGATTCGCCAGCCACCTGCCGCTTCTCAGACAGCTCCCAATCCCAAGGATGGCGCTGCCCAGCGAACCTCAGGACGCGATCATGTACGGCTTCAGCGACGCATCTACCAAGGCCTTTGGATGCGCCATTTACCTTCGCTTTCTGGACGGTGAAGGAAACCCGCAATCTCGGTTGCTGTGCTCCAGGTCGCGACTGGCACCCATCGAAGAGGTGACTTTGCCGCGACTCGAACTGCAAGGAGCTCTGCTCCTAGCTCGCCTTTATGCCAAAATAAAGGACGCCTTTGGCACCCGGATAAGCCAAACTCGTTGGTGGACTGACTCTCAGGTGGTACTGGCTTGGATACGTTCCGACAACACCAAGTGGGGAGTCTACGTTAAGAACCGGGTGGAGAAAATTCACGCTGCCACGAATCGTCTGGATTGGAGCTACGTGCCGACGAAACTCAACCCAGCAGACCTCGTGTCCAGAGGACTTCCTGCCAACAAGCTCATAAACAGCGAGACTGCGAGTTTTTGGCTGAACGGACCAAGTTTCATAGTCAATGATGAAAGGCCAGTTATGCCTCAACTAAACTACGTGACTGCATTGGAGGAAGCTGTCGACGCTCCTCTATTGTTGACGGCCATGGTGGGGAACGATTGTGATGACTTATTATCCCAGTACAAGCACCACAACTCGTTCATCATGACAAGACGACATTTCGCGTGGCTCGGTAGAGCAATCTTCAACTTACGCGCACCCAAATCCTCCGTGGAGAAAAAATCAGGACCCCTTCAACTCGACGAATTGGAGTACGGACTCCAACTGATAGTACGGGTGATGCAAGCTACGTGCTTTCCCAATGAGGTCAAGGAGATGCAAGACTCCGGGTCAGTCGCTCCCAAGGGTTCGATGCAGCATCTCGACCCGATAGTCAGGGATAAGATCATCTGTGTGCGGGGACGACTAGGAAACTCAGATCTGGCTGACGACGCCAAGGCACCTTTCCTAGTACCAAAGTCGCATCCCTTCTCCCGTGTAATCATCCGCCATTTGCACGAGCACAACTTCCATGCGGGAACTGAGCTGATCATGGCCGAATTCCGTGCGAGATTCTGGATGCGAGACCTGCGAAGAACAGTCGTCGGGGTAACCTCGAGATGCGTAATTTGTGCCCGAGCGCGCCCAAGACAATACGCCCAGCAGATGGGACAGCTGCCGTCGGCTCGCGTCAACGTGTCTCCCGCCTTCACCCACACCGGCGTGGACCTGTGTGGCCCCTTCGAAATCGTTTCAAATGCTCGATCAGGCAAGCGTAGAACGGTCTACGTTTGTATCTTCGTGTGTTTCACTACGAAGGCCACGCACTTGGAGGTAGTGGAAGATCAGTCGACATCGGCGTTCATCTCAGCTCTATTACGATTCGTGTCCCTACGTGGAAGACCTGACACGATCTACTCCGACAACGGCCGCAACTTCGTGGGAGCTGCCAGAGAATTGACCCTGCTTCGCAAGACTCACAACAACCGGGAATTCCAGGACGAAGTGGTGAGCTTGGCAGCGGACAGCGGAATTCGTTTCTCGTTTATCCCTCCCAGGAGCCCAAACTTCGGAGGGCTTTGGGAGGCCAACATCAAGGTGGCAAAACGATTGTTCAAGGCCGCCGCAAAGGGAGCCCAGCTGAACTTGGTAGAGCTACAGACGTTACTCTACCAAATTTCGGCCATTCTCAACTGCAGGCCGCTCACCGCAATCCACTCCAGTCCGGAATCGGTAGAGGCACTTACCCCTGCGCACTTCCTCATCGGACGAGCATCATTCACCACTCCTGCCCCGCTTGGAGACGATGACACGGTCGGTGTCAAAACTCGCTGGAAGCGAGTCCAGAAACTCGCTCAGCAATTCTGGTCCCGTTGGCGAACTGAGTACCTTGCTCAGTTGCGTTGTAGTGCGAAGTGGACGAAACGCACTACAAACTTGCAGACGGGCCAGATCGTGCTAGTCGGTGATGACAACCTACCCGTTGGACGATGGCCCATGGGCCTGGTCGTCAAAACCTACGTGGGACCCGACGGCATCGTACGTGTCGCTGACATACGAACAAGCAGCGGCATCTACAAGCGCAACGTGAGGCTGTTGGCACCCCTCCCAGTTGAGGCCGCTGAAACGGAAGTATCCAAGGAGCATTCGGGCGCACCTGACTCTTCCGTATCCGACGCAGCGCCAAACGAACAACTTGAGGGATCAGCAGCGCAGTGTCCTTCTGACTCGACTCCTGGCTACGTGCCGCCGACGACCCCTGAGCATGAGGACGACCCACCACCTACGTGCGGAATTTGGGACGGTCGCCTGCGTCCCAAAGGGGGGAGGAATGGTTGTGGGAAATAATCGCGTTATAATCGAAACAATTATGTCATCCGCGCGATCATGCGATAAGCGCATGATCAATCACGTCATCCGCGCGATCATGCGATAAGCGCATATCAATTATGGCAAATCCCCTCCATGACCCGGAAGATCGTGTGACGTGCCAGACCGCGTGCTGGAATGTCAGCTCATCACCGCGTGCTGGTACGTCACAGGAGAGAGCGCGTGGGAGAGCTTTCGCTACGGGCAACTCTCCCACGCATAGGGAAGTGGAGGGGAGCGATGACACCTATAAAACCGTCGATCAACGGATCGACGGGCTCTCTCGCTTTTCTTACGTATACCTACGAGTAACAAGCTGCTACGTGCCAATCTAATTAAAAAGTGCAAATAAAGTTCCTTTTTAACCTAGTAATTACAACGTGTGAATTCTTCGTGCAAAACGTTCGCCCGCAGCTTCGTGCAAAACATTCGCTCTAGCTTCGTGCAAAACATTCGCTTTAGCTTCGTGCAAAACATTCGCTTTCGCTACGTGCAAAACACTCGCCCATCGCTACGTGCGAGAACACACGTCCAAACTACTTTGAAGGTGCTTCGAAGCACTTTTTTCGTAATTCTAGCCACGTCCAAACAACTTTGAAGGTGCTTCGAAGCAATTGTTTCGTAATTCTAGCTACGTCCAAACAACTTTCAAGATGCTTCGAAGCACTTTTTTCGTAAATCTAGCCACGTCCAAACAACTTTCAAGGTGCTTCGAAGCACTTTTTTCGTAATTCTAGAAACGTCCAAACAACTTTCAAGATGCTTCGAAGCACTTGTTTCGTAATTCTAGCTACGTCCAAACAATTTTCAAGATGCTTCGAAGCACTTTTTTCGTAAATCTAGCCACGTCCAAACAACTTTCAAGGTGCTTCGAAGCACTTTTTTCGTAATTCTAGAAACGTCCAAACAACTTTCAAGATGCTTCGAAGCACTTGTTTCGTAAATCTTGCCACGTCCAAACAACTTTCAAGATGCTTCGAAGCACTTTTTTCGTAATTCTAACCACGTCCAAACAACTTTCAAGATGCTTCGAAGCACTTTTTTCGTAAATCTAGCCACGTCCAAACAACTTTCAAGGTGCTTCGAAGCACTTTTTTCGTAATTCTAGAAACGTCCAAACAACTTTCAAGATGCTTCGAAGCACTTGTTTCGTAAATCTTGCCACGTCCAAACAACTTTCAAGATGCTTCGAAGCACTTTTTTCGTAAATCTAGCCACGTCCAAACAACTTTCAAGGTGCTTCGAAGCACTTTTTTCGTAATTCTAGAAACGTCCAAACAACTTTCAAGATGCTTCGAAGCACTTGTTTCGTAAATCTTGCCACGTCCAAACAACTTTCAAGATGCTTCGAAGCACTTTTTTCGTAATTCTAGCCACGTCCAAACAACTTTCAAGATGCTTCGAAGCACTTGTTTCGTAATTCTAGCCACGTCCAAACTACTTTGAAGGTGCTTCGAAGCACTTGTTTCGTAATTCTAGCCACGTCCAAACAACTTTCAAGGTGCTTCGAAGCCCTTTTTTCGTAATTCTAGCCACGTCCAAACAACTTTCAAGATGCTTCGAAGCACTTGTTTCGTAAATCTAGCCACGTCCAAACAACTTTCAAGGTGCTTCGAAGCACTTTTTTCGTAATTCTAGAAACGTCCAAACAACTTTCAAGATGCTTCGAAGCACTTGTTTCGTAAATCTTGCCACGTCCAAACAACTTTCAAGATGCTTCGAAGCACTTGTTTCGTAATTCTAGCCACGTCCAAACAACTTTGAAGGTGCTTCGAAGCACTTGTTTCGTAATTCTAGCCACGTCCAAACAACTTTCAACGTGCTTCGAAGCACGTTTTTCGTAATTCTAGCCACGTCCAAACAACTTTCAAGATGCTTCGAAGCAATTGTTTCGTAATTCTAGCTACGTCCAAACAACTTTCAAGATGCTTCGAAGCACTTTTTTCGTAAATCTAGCCACGTCCAAACAACTTTCAAGGTGCTTCGAAGCACTTTTTTCGTAATTCTAGAAACGTCCAAACAACTTTCAAGATGCTTCGAAGCACTTGTTTCGTAAATCTTGCCACGTCCAAACAACTTTCAAGATGCTTCGAAGCACTTTTTTCGTAATTCTAGAAACGTCCAAACAACTTTCAAGATGCTTCGAAGCACTTGTTTCGTAAATCTTGCCACGTCCAAACAACTTTCAAGGTGCTTTGAAGCACTTGTTTCGTAATTCTAGCCACGTCCAAACAACTTTCAAGGTGCTTCGAAGCACGTTTTTCGTAATTCTAGCCACGTCCAAACAACTTTCAAGATGCTTCGAAGCAATTGTTTCGTAATTCTAGCTACGTCCAAACAACTTTCAAGATGCTTCGAAGCACTTTTTTCGTAAATCTAGCCACGTCCAAACAACTTTCAAGGTGCTTCGAAGCACTTTTTTCGTAATTCTAGAAACGTCCAAACAACTTTCAAGATGCTTCGAAGCACTTGTTTCGTAAATCTTGCCACGTCCAAACAACTTTCAAGATGCTTCGAAGCACTTTTTTCGTAATTCTAGCCACGTCCAAACAACTTTCAAGATGCTTCGAAGCACTTGTTTCGTAATTCTAGCCACGTCCAAACAACTTTCAAGGTGCTTCGAAGCCCTTTTTTCGTAATTCTAGCCACGTCCAAACAACTTTCAAGATGCTTCGAAGCAATTGTTTCGTAATTCTAGCCACGTCCAAACAACTTTCAAGATGCTTCGAAGCACTTGTTTCGTAATTCTAGCCACGTCCAAACAACTTTCAAGGTGCTTCGAAGCCCTTTTTTCGTAATTCTAGCCACGTCCAAACAACTTTCAAGGTGCTTCGAAGCACTTTTTTCGTAATTCTAGCCACGTCCAAACAACTTTGAAGGTGCTTCGAAGCACTTGTTTCGTAATTCTAGCCACGTCCAAACAACTTTCAACGTGCTTCGAAGCACGTTTTTCGTAATTCTAGCCACGTCCAAACTACTTTGAAGGTGCTTCGAAGCACTTTTTTCGTAATTCTAGCCACGTCCAAACAACTTTGAAGGTGCTTCGAAGCAATTGTTTCGTAATTCTAGCTACGTCCAAACAACTTTCAAGATGCTTCGAAGCACTCTTTTCGTAAATCTAGCCACGTCCAAACAACTTTCAAGGTGCTTCGAAGCACTTTTTTCGTAATTCTAGCTACGTCCAAACAATTTTCAAGATGCTTCGAAGCACTTTTTTCGTAAATCTAGCCACGTCCAAACAACTTTCAAGATGCTTCGAAGCACTTGTTTCGTAATTCTTGCTACGTCCAAACAACTTTCAAGTTGCTTCGAAGCACTTTTTTCGTAAATCTAGCCACGTCCAAACAACTTTCAAGGTGCTTCGAAGCACTTTTTTCGTAATTCTAGAAACGTCCAAATAACTTTCAAGATGCTTCGAAGCACTTGTTTCGTAAATCTTGCCACGTCCAAACAACTTTCAAGGTGCTTTGAAGCACTTGTTTCGTAATTCTAGCCACGTCCAAACAACTTTCAAGGTGCTTCGAAGCACGTTTTTCGTAATTCTAGCCACGTCCAAACAACTTTCAAGATGCTTCGAAGCAATTGTTTCGTAATTCTTGCTACGTCCAAACAACTTTCAAGTTGCTTCGAAGCACTTTTTTCGTAAATCTAGCCACGTCCAAACAACTTTCAAGGTGCTTCGAAGCACGTTTTTCGTAATTCTAGAAACGTCCAAACAACTTTCAAGATGCTTCGAAGCACTTGTTTCGTAAATCTTGCCACGTCCAAACAACTTTCAAGGTGCTTCGAAGCACTTGTTTCATAATTCTAGCTACGTCCAAACAACTTTCAAGATGCTTCGAAGCACTTTTTTCGTAATTCTAGCCACGTCCAAACAACTTTCAAGATGCTTCGAAGCACTTTTTTCGTAATTCTAGAAACGTCCAAACAACTTTCAAGGTGCTTCGAAGCACTTGTTTCATAATTCTAGCTACGTCCAAACAACTTTCAAGTTGCTTCGAAGCACTTTTTTCGTAAATCTAGCCAAGTCCAAACAACTTTCAAGGTGCTTCGAAGCACTTTTTTCGTAATTCTAGCCACGTCCAAACAACTTTCAAGATGCTTCGAAGCACTTTTTTCGTAATTCTAGAAACGTCCAAACAACTTTCAAGATGCTTCGAAGCACTTGTTTCGTAAATCTTGCCACGTCCAAACAACTTTCAAGGTGCTTCGAAGCACGTTTTTCGTAATTCTAGCCACGTCCAAACAACTTTCAAGACGCTTCGAAGCAATTGTTTCGTAATTCTAGCTACGTCCAAACAACTTTCAAGATGCTTCGAAGCACTTTTTTCGTAATTCTAGAAACGTCCAAACAACTTTCAAGATGCTTCGAAGCACTTGTTTCGTAATTCTAGCTACGTCCAAACAACTTTCAAGTTGCTTCGAAGCACTTTTTTCGTAATTCTAGAAACGTCCAAACAACTTTCAAGATGCTTCGAAGCACTTGTTTCGTAAATCTTGCCACGTCCAAACAACTTTCAAGATGCTTCGAAGCACTTTTTTCGTAATTCTAGCCACGTCCAAACAACTTTCATGATGCTTCGAAGCACTTGTTTCGTAATTCTAGCCACGTCCAAACAACTTTCAAGGTGCTTCGAAGCACTTTTTTCGTAATTCTAGCCACGTCCAAACAACTTTCAAGGTGCTTCGAAGCACTTTTTTCGTAATTCTAGCCACGTCCAAACAACTTTCAAGATGCTTCGAAGCACTTGTTTCGTAATTCTAGCTACGTCCAAACAACTTTCAAGATGCTTCGAAGCACTTGTTTCGTAATTCTAGCCACGTCCAAACAACTTTCAACGTGCTTCGAAGCACTTGTTTCGTAATTCTAGCCACGTCCAAACAACTTTCAAGATGCTTCGAAGCAATTGTTTCGTAATTCTAGCTACGTCCAAACAACTTTCAAGATGCTTCGAAGCACTTTTTTCGTAATTCTAGCCACGTCCAAACAACTTTCAAGGTGCTTCGAAGCACTTTTTTCGTAATTCTAGAAACGTCCAAACAACTTTCAAGATGCTTCGAAGCACTTGTTTCGTAATTCTTGCCACGTCCAAACAACTTTCAAGGTGCTTCGAAGCACTTTTTTCGTAATTCTAGCCACGTCCAAACAACTTTCAAGATGCTTCGAAGCACTTTTTTCGTAATTCTAGAAACGTCCAAACAACTTTCAAGATGCTTCGAAGCACTTTTTTCGTAATTCTAGCCACGTCCAAACAACTTTCAAGATGCTTCGAAGCACTTGTTTCGTAATTCTAGCCACGTCCAAACAACTTTCAAGGTGCTTCGAAGCACTTTTTTCGTAATTCTAGCCACGTCCAAACAACTTTCAAGGTGCTTCGAAGCACTTTTTTCGTAATTCTAGCCACGTCCAAACAACTTTCAAGATGCTTCGAAGCACTTGTTTCGTAATTCTAGCTACGTCCAAACAACTTTCAAGATGCTTCGAAGCACTTGTTTCGTAATTCTAGCCACGTCCAAACAACTTTCAACGTGCTTCGAAGCACGTTTTTCGTAATTCTAGCCACGTCCAAACAACTTTCAAGATGCTTCGAAGCAATTGTTTCGTAATTCTAGCTACGTCCAAACAACTTTCAAGATGCTTCGAAGCACTTTTTTCGTAATTCTAGCCACGTCCAAACAACTTTCAAGATGCTTCGAAGCACTTTTTTCGTAATTCTAGAAACGTCCAAACAACTTTCAAGATGCTTCGAAGCACTTGTTTCGTAAATCTTGCCACGTCCAAACAACTTTCAAGATGCTTCGAAGCACTTTTTTCGTAATTCTAGCCACGTCCAAACAACTTTCAAGATGCTTCGAAGCACTTTTTTCGTAATTCTAGAAACGTCCAAACAACTTTCAAGATGCTTCGAAGCACTTGTTTCGTAAATCTTGCCACGTCCAAACAACTTTCAAGGTGCTTTGAAGCACTTGTTTCGTAATTCTAGCCACGTCCAAACAACTTTCAAGGTGCTTCGAAGCACGTTTTTCGTAATTCTAGCCACGTCCAAACAACTTTCAAGATGCTTCGAAGCAATTGTTTCGTAATTCTAGCTACGTCCAAACAACTTTCAAGATGCTTCGAAGCACTTTTTTCGTAAATCTAGCCACGTCCAAACAACTTTCAAGGTGCTTCGAAGCACTTTTTTCGTAATTCTAGAAACGTCCAAACAACTTTCAAGATGCTTCGAAGCACTTGTTTCGTAAATCTTGCCACGTCCAAACAACTTTCAAGATGCTTCGAAGCACTTTTTTCGTAATTCTAGCCACGTCCAAACAACTTTCAAGATGCTTCGAAGCACTTTTTTCGTAATTCTAGAAACGTCCAAACAACTTTCAAGATGCTTCGAAGCACTTTTTTCGTAATTCTAGCCACGTCCAAACAACTTTCAAGATGCTTCGAAGCACTTGTTTCGTAATTCTAGCCACGTCCAAACAACTTTCAAGGTGCTTCGAAGCACTTTTTTCGTAATTCTAGCCACGTCCAAACAACTTTCAAGGTGCTTCGAAGCACTTTTTTCGTAATTCTAGCCACGTCCAAACAACTTTCAAGATGCTTCGAAGCACTTGTTTCGTAATTCTAGCTACGTCCAAACAACTTTCAAGATGCTTCGAAGCACTTGTTTCGTAATTCTAGCCACGTCCAAACAACTTTCAACGTGCTTCGAAGCACGTTTTTCGTAATTCTAGCCACGTCCAAACAACTTTCAAGATGCTTCGAAGCACTTGTTTCGTAATTCTAGCCACGTCCAAACAACTTTCAAGATGCTTCGAAGCACTTTTTTCGTAATTCTAGCCACGTCCAAACAACTTTCAAGATGCTTCGAAGCACTTTTTTCGTAATTCTAGAAACGTCCAAACAACTTTCAAGATGCTTCGAAGCACTTGTTTCGTAAATCTTGCCACGTCCAAACAACTTTCAAGATGCTTCGAAGCACTTTTTTCGTAATTCTAGCCACGTCCAAACAACTTTCAAGATGCTTCGAAGCACTTTTTTCGTAATTCTAGAAACGTCCAAACAACTTTCAAGATGCTTCGAAGCACTTGTTTCGTAAATCTTGCCACGTCCAAACAACTTTCAAGGTGCTTTGAAGCACTTGTTTCGTAATTCTAGCCACGTCCAAACAACTTTCAAGGTGCTTCGAAGCACTTGTTTCGTAATTCTAGCCACGTCCAAACAACTTTCAAGATGCTTCGAAGCAATTGTTTCGTAATTCTAGCTACGTCCAAACAACTTTCAAGATGCTTCGAAGCACTTTTTTCGTAAATCTAGCCACGTCCAAACAACTTTCAAGGTGCTTCGAAGCACTTTTTTCGTAATTCTAGCCACGTCCAAACAACTTTCAAGATGCTTCGAAGCACTTGTTTCGTAATTCTAGCCACGTCCAAACAACTTTGAAGGTGCTTCGAAGCACTTGTTTCGTAATTCTAGCCACGTCCAAACAACTTTCAAGGTGCTTCGAAGCCCTTTTTTCGTAATTCTAGCCACGTCCAAACAACTTTCAAGATGCTTCGAAGCACTTTTTTCGTAATTCTAGAAACGTCCAAACAACTTTCAAGATGCTTCGAAGCACTTGTTTCGTAAATCTTGCCACGTCCAAACAACTTTCAAGATGCTTCGAAGCACTTTTTTCGTAATTCTAGCCACGTCCAAACAACTTTCAAGATGCTTCGAAGCACTTTTTTCGTAATTCTAGAAACGTCCAAACAACTTTCAAGATGCTTCGAAGCACTTGTTTCGTAAATCTTGCCACGTCCAAACAACTTTCAAGATGCTTCGAAGCACTTTTTTCGTAATTCTAGCCACGTCCAAACAACTTTCAAGATGCTTCGAAGCACTTTTTTCGTAATTCTAGAAACGTCCAAACAACTTTCAAGATGCTTCGAAGCACTTGTTTCGTAAATCTTGCCACGTCCAAACAACTTTCAAGGTGCTTTGAAGCACTTGTTTCGTAATTCTAGCCACGTCCAAACAACTTTCAAGGTGCTTCGAAGCACGTTTTTCGTAATTCTAGCCACGTCCAAACAACTTTCAAGATGCTTCGAAGCAATTGTTTCGTAATTCTAGCTACGTCCAAACAACTTTCAAGATGCTTCGAAGCACTTTTTTCGTAATTCTAGCCACGTCCAAACAACTTTCAAGGTGCTTCGAAGCACTTTTTTCGTAATTCTAGAAACGTCCAAACAACTTTCAAGATGCTTCGAAGCACTTGTTTCGTAAATCTTGCCACGTCCAAACAACTTTCAAGATGCTTCGAAGCACTTTTTTCGTAATTCTAGCCACGTCCAAACAACTTTCAAGATGCTTCGAAGCACTTTTTTCGTAATTCTACAAACGACCAAACAACTTTCAAGATGCTTCGAAGCACTTTTTTCGTAATTCTAGCCACGTCCAAACAACTTTCAAGATGCTTCGAAGCACTTGTTTCGTAATTCTAGCCACGTCCAAACAACTTTCAAGGTGCTTCGAAGCACTTTTTTCGTAATTCTAGCCACGTCCAAACAACTTTCAAGGTGCTTCGAAGCACTTTTTTCGTAATTCTAGCCACGTCCAAACAACTTTCAAGATGCTTCGAAGCACTTGTTTCGTAATTCTAGCTACGTCCAAACAACTTTCAAGATGCTTCGAAGCACTTGTTTCGTAATTCTAGCCACGTCCAAACAACTTTCAACGTGCTTCGAAGCACTTTTTTCGTAATTCTAGCCACGTCCAAACAACTTTCAAGATGCTTCGAAGCAATTGTTTCGTAATTCTAGCTACGTCCAAACAACTTTCAAGATGCTTCGAAGCACTTTTTTCGTAATTCTAGCCACGTCCAAACAACTTTCAAGATGCTTCGAAGCACTTGTTTCGTAATTCTAGAAACGTCCAAACAACTTTCAAGATGCTTCGAAGCACTTGTTTCGTAAATCTTGCCACGTCCAAACAACTTTCAAGATGCTTCGAAGCACTTTTTTCGTAATTCTAGCCACGTCCAAACAACTTTCAAGATGCTTCGAAGCACTTTTTTCGTAATTCTAGAAACGTCCAAACAACTTTCAAGATGCTTCGAAGCACTTGTTTCGTAAATCTTGCCACGTCCAAACAACTTTCAAGGTGCTTTGAAGCACTTGTTTCGTAATTCTAGCCACGTCCAAACAACTTTCAAGGTGCTTCGAAGCACGTTTTTCGTAATTCTAGCCACGTCCAAACAACTTTCAAGATGCTTCGAAGCAATTGTTTCGTAATTCTAGCTACGTCCAAACAACTTTCAAGATGCTTCGAAGCACTTGTTTCGTAAATCTAGCCACGTCCAAACAACTTTCAAGGTGCTTCGAAGCACTTTTTTCGTAATTCTAGCCACGTCCAAACAACTTTCAAGATGCTTCGAAGCACTTGTTTCGTAATTCTAGCCACGTCCAAACAACTTTGAAGGTGCTTCGAAGCACTTGTTTCGTAATTCTAGCCACGTCCAAACAACTTTCAAGGTGCTTCGAAGCCCTTTTTTCGTAATTCTAGCCACGTCCAAACAACTTTCAAGATGCTTCGAAGCACTTTTTTCGTAATTCTAGAAACGTCCAAACAACTTTCAAGATGCTTCGAAGCACTTGTTTCGTAAATCTTGCCACGTCCAAACAACTTTCAAGGTGCTTTGAAGCACTTGTTTCGTAATTCTAGCCACGTCCAAACAACTTTCAAGGTGCTTCGAAGCACGTTTTTCGTAATTCTAGCCACGTCCAAACAACTTTCAAGATGCTTCGAAGCAATTGTTTCGTAATTCTAGCTACGTCCAAACAACTTTCAAGATGCTTCGAAGCACTTTTTTCGTAAATCTAGCCACGTCCAAACAACTTTCAAGGTGCTTCGAAGCCCTTTTTTCGTAATTCTAGCCACGTCCAAACAACTTTCAAGATGCTTCGAAGCACTTGTTTCGTAATTCTAGCCACGTCCAAACAACTTTGAAGGTGCTTCGAAGCACTTGTTTCGTAATTCTAGCCACGTCCAAACAACTTTCAAGGTGCTTCGAAGCCCTTTTTTCGTAATTCTAGCCACGTCCAAACAACTTTCAAGGTGCTTCGAAGCACTTTTCTCGTAATTCTAGAAACGTCCAAACAATTTTCAAGATGCTTCGAAGCACTTGTTTCGTAATTCTAGCTACGTCCAAACAATTTTCAAGATGCTTCGAAGCACTTGTTTCGTAATTCTAGCCACGTCCAAACAACTTTGAAGGTGCTTCGAAGCACTTGTTTCGTAATTCTCGCCACGTCCAAACAACTTTCAAGGTGCTTCGAAGCCCTTTTTTCGTAATTCTAGCCACGTCCAAACAACTTTCAAGGTGCTTCGAAGCACTTGTTTCGTAATTCTAGCTACGTCCAAACAACTTTGAAGGTGCTTCGAAGCACTTGTTTCGTAATTCTAGCTACGTCCAAACAACTTTGAAGGTGCTTCGAAGCACTTGTTTCGTAATTCTAGCCACGTCCAAACAACTTTCAAGGTGCTTCGAAGCCCTGTTTTCGTAATTCTAGCCACGTCCAAACAACTTTCAATTTGCTTCGAAGCACTTGTTTCGTAATTCTAGCCACGTCCAAACAACTTTGAAGGTGCTTCGAAGCACTTGTTTCGTAATTCTAGCTACGTCCAAACAACTTTGAAGGTGCTTCGAAGCACTTGTTTCGTAATTCTAGCTACGTCCAAACAACTTTGAAGGTGCTTCGAAGCACTTGTTTCGTAATTCTAGCCACGTCCAAACAACTTTCAAGGTGCTTCGAAGCACTTTTTTCGTAATTCTAGAAACGTCCAAACAACTTTCAAGATGCTTCGAAGCACTTGTGTCGTAAATCTTGCCACGTCCAAACAACTTTCAAGGTGCTTTGAAGCACTTGTTTCGTAATTCTAGCCACGTCCAAACAACTTTCAAGGTGCTTCGAAGCACGTTTTTCGTAATTCTAGCCACGTCCAAACAACTTTCAAGATGCTTCGAAGCACTTTTTTCGTAATTCTAGAAACGTCCAAACAACTTTCAAGGTGCTTCGAAGCAATTGTTTCGTAATTCTAGCTACGTCCAAACAACTTTCAAGGTGCTTCGAAGCACTTGTTTCGTAATTCTAGCTACGTCCAAACAATTTTCAAGATGCTTCGAAGCACGTTTTTCGTAATTCTAGCCACGTCCAAACAACTTTCAAGATGCTTCGAAGCAATTGTTTCGTAATTCTAGCTACGTCCAAACACCTTTCAAGGTGCTTTGAAGCACTTTTTCGTAATTCTAGCCACGTCCAAACAACTTTCAAGGTGCTTCGAAGCACTTTTTTCGTAATTCTAGCCACGTCCAAACAACTTTCAAGATGCTTCGAAGCAATTGTTTCGTAATTCTAGCTACGTCCAAACAACTTTCAAGATGCTTCGAAGCACTTGTTTCGTAAATCTTGCCACGTCCAAACAACTTTCAAGGTGCTTTGAAGCACTTGTTTCGTAATTCTAGCCACGTCCAAACAACTTTCAAGGTGCTTCGAAGCACGTTTTTCGTAATTCTAGCCACGTCCAAACAACTTTCAAGATGCTTCGAAGCAATTGTTTCGTAATTCTAGCTACGTCCAAACAACTTTCAAGATGCTTCGAAGCACTTTTTTCGTAAATCTAGCCACGTCCAAACAACTTTCAAGGTGCTTCGAAGCACTTTTTTCGTAATTCTAGAAACGTCCAAACAACTTTCAAGATGCTTCGAAGCACTTGTTTCGTAATTCTAGCTACGTCCAAACAACTTTCAAGGTGCTTCGAAGCAATTGTTTCGTAATTCTAGCTACGTCCAAACAACTTTCAAGGTGCTTCGAAGCACTTGTTTCGTAATTCTAGCTACGTCCAAACAATTTTCAAGATGCTTCGAAGCACGTTTTTCGTAATTCTAGCCACGTCCAAACAACTTTCAAGATGCTTCGAAGCAATTGTTTCGTAATTCTAGCTACGTCCAAACACCTTTCAAGGTGCTTTGAAGCACTTTTTTCGTAATTCTAGCCACGTCCAAACAACTTTCAAGGTGCTTCGAAGCACTTTTTTCGTAATTCTAGCCACGTCCAAACAACTTTCAAGATGCTTCGAAGCACTTTTTTCGTAATTCTAGAAACGTCCAAACAACTTTCAAGATGCTTCGAAGCACTTGTTTCGTAAATCTTGCCACGTCCAAACAACTTTCAAGGTGCTTTGAAGCACTTGTTTCGTAATTCTAGCCACGTCCAAACAACTTTCAAGGTGCTTCGAAGCACGTTTTTCGTAATTCTAGCCACGTCCAAACAACTTTCAAGATGCTTCGAAGCAATTGTTTCGTAATTCTAGCTACGTCCAAACAACTTTCAAGATGCTTCGAAGCACTTTTTTCGTAAATCTAGCCACGTCCAAACAACTTTCAAGGTGCTTCGAAGCACTTTTTTCGTAATTCTAGAAACGTCCAAACAACTTTCAAGATGCTTCGAAGCACTTGTGTCGTAAATCTTGCCACGTCCAAACAACTTTCAAGATGCTTCGAAGCACTTGTTTCGTAATTCTAGCCACGTCCAAACTACTTTGAAGGTGCTTCGAAGCCCTTTTTTCGTAATTCTAGCCACGTCCAAACAACTTTCAAGATGCTTCGAAGCACTTGTTTCGTAATTCTAGCCACGTCCAAACAACTTTGAAGGTGCTTCGAAGCACTTGTTTCGTAATTCTAGCTACGTCCAAACAATTTTCAAGATGCTTCGAAGCACTTTTTTCGTAAATCTAGCCACGTCCAAACAACTTTCAAGGTGCTTCGAAGCACTTTTTTCGTAATTCTAGAAACGTCCAAACAACTTTCAAGACGCTTCGAAGCACTTGTTTCGTAATTCTAGCTACGTCCAAACAACTTTCAAGTTGCTTCGAAGCACTTTTTTCGTAAATCTAGCCACGTCCAAACAACTTTCAAGGTGCTTCGAAGCACTTTTTTCGTAATTCTAGAAACGTCCAAACAACTTTCAAGATGCTTCGAAGCACTTTTTTCGTAATTCTAGAAACGTCCAAACAACTTTCAAGATGCTTCGAAGCACTTGTTTCGTAAATCTTGCCACGTCCAAACAACTTTCAAGGTGCTTTGAAGCACTTGTTTCGTAATTCTAGCCACGTCCAAACAACTTTCAAGATGCTTCGAAGCACTTGTTTCGTAATTCTAGCTACGTCCAAACAACTTTCAAGTTGCTTCGAAGCACTTTTTTCGTAAATCTAGCCACGTCCAAACAACTTTCAAGGTGCTTCGAAGCACTTTTTTCGTAATTCTAGAAACGTCCAAATAACTTTCAAGAAGCATCTTCGAAGCATCGAAGCACTTGTTTCGTAAATCTTGCCACGTCCAAACAACTATCAAGGTGCTTTGAAGCACTTGTTTCGTAATTCTAGCCACGTCCAAACAACTTTCAAGATGCTTCGAAGCACTTGTTTCGTAATTCTAGCTACGTCCAAACAACTTTCAAGTTGCTTCGAAGCACTTTTTTCGTAAATCTAGCCACGTCCAAACAACTTTCAACGTGCGTCGAAGCACGTTTTTCGTAATTCTAGAAACGTCCAAACAACTTTCAAGATGCTTCGAAGCACTTGTTTCGTAAATCTTGCCACGTCCAAACAACTTTCAAGGTGCTTCGAAGCACTTTTTTCGTAATTCTAGAAACGTCCAAACAACTTTCAAGATGCTTCGAAGCACTTGTTTCGTAAATCTTGCCACGTCCAAACAACTTTCAAGGTGCTTTGAAGCACTTGTTTCGTAATTCTAGCCACGTCCAAACAACTTTCAAGATGCTTCGAAGCACTTGTTTCGTAATTCTAGCTACGTCCAAACAACTTTCAACGTGCGTCGAAGCACTTTTTTCGTAAATCTAGCCACGTCCAAACAACTTTCAAGGTGCTTCGAAGCACTTTTTTCGTAATTCTAGAAACGTCCAAATAACTTTCAAGATGCTTCGAAGCACTTGTTTCGTAAATCTTGCCACGTCCAAACAACTATCAAGGTGCTTTGAAGCACTTGTTTCGTAATTCTAGCCACGTCCAAACAACTTTCAAGATGCTTCGAAGCACTTGTTTCGTAATTCTAGCTACGTCCAAACAACTTTCAAGTTGCTTCGAAGCACTTTTTTCGTAATTCTAGCCACGTCCAAACAACTTTTAAGGTGCTTCGAAGCACTTGTTTCGTAATTCTAGCCACGTCCAAACAACTTTCAAGGTGCTTCAAAGCACTTTTTTCGTAAATCTAGCCACGTCCAAACAACTTTCAAGGTGCTTCGAAGCACTTTTTTCGTAATTCTAGCCACGTCCAAACAATTTTCAAGGTGCTTCGAAGCACTTGTTTCGTAATTCTAGCCACGTCCAAACAACTTTCAAGGTGCTTCGAAGCACTTTTTTCGTAATTCTAGCCACGTCCAAACAACTTTCAAGGTGCTTCAAAGCACTTTTTTCGTAAATCTAGCCACGTCCAAACAACTTTCAAGGTGCTTCGAAGCTCTTTTTTCGTAATTCTAGCCACGTCCAAACAACTTTCAAGGTGCTTCAAAGCACTGTTTTCGTAAATCTAGCCACGTCCAAACAACTTTCAAGGTGCTTCGAAGCACTTTTTTCGTAATTCTAGCCACGTCCAAACAACTTTCAAGATGCTTCGAAGCTCTTTTTTCGTAATTCTAGCCACGTCCAAACAACTTTCAACGTGCTTCGAAGCACTTGTTTCGTAATTCTAGCCACGTCCAAACAACTTTCAAGGTGCTTCGAAGCACTTTTTTCGTAATTCTAGCCACGTCCAAACAACTTTCAAGATGCTTCGAAGCACTTGTTTTGTAATTCTAGCTACGTCCAAACAACTTTCAAGATGCTTCGAAGCACTTGTTTCGTAATTCTAGCCACGTCCAAACAACTTTGAAGGTGCTTCGAAGCACTTTTTTCGTAATTCTAGCCACGTCCAAACAACTTTCAAGGTGCTTCGAAGCACTTGTTTCGTTATTCTAGCCACGTCCAAACAACTTTCAAGGTGCTTCGAAGCACTTTTTTCGTAATTCTAGCCACGTCCAAACAACTTTCAAGATGCTTCGAAGCACTTGTTTCGTAATTCTAGCCACGTCTAAACAACTTTCAAGGTGCTTCGAAGCACTTTTTCGTAATTCTAGCCACAACCAAACAACTTTCAAAGTGCTTCGAAGCACTTTTTTCGTAATTCTAGCCTCGTACAAACAACTTTCACGGTGCTTCGAAGCACTTTTTTCGTAATTCTAGCCACGTCCAAACAACTTTCAAGGTGCTTCGAAGAACTTTTTTCGTAATTTTAGCCACGTCCAAACAACTTTCAAGGTGCTTCGAAGCACTTTTTCCGTAATTCTAGCCTCGTACAAACAACTTTCAAGGTGCTTCGAAGCACTTTTTTCGTAATTCTAGCTACGTCCAAACAACTTTCAAGGTGCTTCGAAGCACTTTTTTCGTAATTCTAACCACGTCCAAACAACTTTCAACATCGTTCGAAGCACTTTGTTCGTAATTCTTACCACGTCCAAACAACTTTCAACGTGGTTCAAAGCACTTTGTTCGTAATTCTAACCACGTCCACACAACTTTCAACGTGGTTCGAAGCACTTTGTTCGTAATTCTAACCACGTCCAAACAACTTTCAACGTGCTTCGAAGCACTTTGTTCGTAATTCTAACCACGTCCAAACAACTTTCAACGTTCTTCGAAGCACTTTGTTCGTAATTCTAGCCACGTACAAACAACTTTCAACATCGTTCGAGGCACTTTGTTCGTAATTCTAACCACGTCCACACAACTTTCAACGTGGTTCGAAGCACTTTGTTCGTAATTCTAACCACGTCCAAACAACTTTCAACGTGCTTCGAAGCACTTTGTTCGTAATTCTTACCACGTCCAAACAACTTTCAACGTGGTTCGAAGCACTTTGTTCGTAATTCTAACCACGTCCAAACAACTTTCAACGTTCTTCGAAGCACTTTGTTCGTAGATCTAACCACGTCCAAACAACTTTCAACATCGTTCGAAGCACTTTGTTCGTAATTCTTACCACGTACAAACAACTTTCATCGTGGTTCGAAGCACTTTGTTCGTAATTCTAACCACGTCCAAACAACTTTCAACGTGGTTCAAAGCACTTTGTTCGTAATTCTAACCACGTCCAAACAACTTTCAACGTGCTTCGAAGCACTTTGTTCGTAATTCTAACCACGTCCAAACAACTTTCAACGTTCTTCGAAGCACTTTGTTCGTAATTCCAACCACGTCCAAACAACTTTCAACGTGCTTCGAAGCACTTTGTTCGTAATTCTTACCACGTCCAAACAACTTTCAACATCGTTCGAAGCACTTTGTTCGTAATTCTTACCACGTCCAAACAACTTTCAACGTGGTTCGAAGCACTTTGTTCGTAATTCTTACCACGTCCAAACAACTTTCAACGTGGTTCAAAGCTCTTTGTTCGTAATTGTAACCACGTCCAAACAACTTTCAACGTGCTTCAAAGCACTTTGCTCGTAATTGTAACCACGTCCAAACAACTTTCAAAGTGCTTCGAAGCACTTTGGTCGTAATTCTAACCACGTCCAAACAACTTTCAACGTGCTTCAAAGCACTTTGTTCGTAATTGTAACCACGTCCAAACAACTTTCAACGTGCTTCGAAGCACTTTGTTCGTAATTGTAACCACGTCCAAACAACTTTCAACGTGCTTCGAAGCACTTTGTTCGTAATTGTAACCACGTCCAAACAACTTTCAACGTGCTTCGAAGCACTTTGTTCGTAATTCTAACCACGTCCAAACAACTTTCATCGTGCTTCGAAGCACTTTGTTCGTAATTCTTACCACGTCCAAACAACTTTCATCGTGCTTCGAAGCACTTTGTTCGTAATTGTAACCACGTCCAAACAACTTTCAACGTGCTTCAAAGCACTTTGTTCGTAATTGTAACCACGTCCAAACAACTTTCAACGTGCTTCGAAGCTCTTTGTTCGTAATTGTAACCACGTCCAGACAACTTTCATCGTGCTTCGAAGCACTTTGTTCGTAATTGTAACCACGTCCAAACAACTTTCAACGTGCTTCGAAGCACTTTGTTCGTAATTCTAACCACGTACAAACAACTTTCATCGTGCTTCGAAGCACTTTGTTCGTAATTCTTACCACGTCCAAACAACTTTCAACGTGCTTCGAAGCACTTTGTTCGTAATTCTAACCACGTCCAAACAACTTTCATCGTGCTTCGAAGCACTTTGTTCGTAATTCTTACCACGTCCAAACAACTTTCATCGTGCTTCGAAGCACTTTGTTCGTAATTGTAACCACGTCCAAACAACTTTCATCGTGCTTCGAAGCACTTTGTTCGTAATTCTTACCACGTCCAAACAACTTTCATCGTGCTTCGAAGCACTTTGTTCGTAATTCTTACCACGTCCAAACAACTTTCATCGTGCTTCGAAGCACTTTGTTCGTAATTGTAACCACGTCCAAACAACTTTCAACGTGCTTCAAAGCACTTTGTTCGTAATTGTAACCACGTCCAAACAACTTTCAACGTGCTTCGAAGCTCTTTGTTCGTAATTGTAACCACGTCCAGACAACTTTCATCGTGCTTCGAAGCACTTTGTTCGTAATTGTAACCACGTCCAAACAACTTTCAACGTGCTTCGAAGCACTTTGTTCGTAATTCTAACCACGTACAAACAACTTTCATCGTGCTTCGAAGCACTTTGTTTGTAATTCTTACCACCAGTTCATCGTGCTTCGAAGCACTTTGTTCGTAATTGTAACCACGTCCAAACAACTTTCAACGTGCTTCGAAGCACTTTGTTCGTAATTGTAACCACGTCCAAACAACTTTCAACGTGCTTCGAAGCACTTTGTTCGTAATTCTTACCACGTCCAAACAACTTTCATCGTGCTTCGAAGCACTTTGTTCGTAATTGTAACCACGTCCAAACAACTTTCATCGTGCTTCGAAGCACTTTGTTCGTAATTGTAACCACGTCCAAACAACTTTCATCGTGCTTCGAAGCACTTTGTTCGTAATTGTAACCACGTCCAAACAACTTTCAACGTGCTTCGAAGCACTTTGTTCGTAATTCTAACCACGTCCAAACAACTTTCATCGTGCTTCGAAGCACTTTGTTCGTAATTCTTACCACGTCCAAACAACTTTCATCGTGCTTCGAAGCACTTTGTTCGTAATTGTAACCACGTCCAAACAACTTTCATCGTGCTTCGAAGCACTTTGTTCGTAATTGTAACCACGTCCAAACAACTTTCATCGTGCTTCGAAGCACTTTGTTCGTAATTCTAACCACGTCCAAACAACTTTCATCGTGCTTCGAAGCACTTTGTTCGTAATTCTTACCACGTCCAAACAACTTTCATCGTGCTTCGAAGCTCTTTGTTCGTAATTGTAACCACGTCCAAACAACTTTCATCGTGCTTCGAAGCACTTTGTTCGTAATTCTTACCACGTCCAAACAACTTTCATCGTGCTTCGAAGCACTTTGTTCGTAATTGTAACCACGTCCAAACAACTTTCAACGTGCTTCGAAGCACTTTGTTCGTAATTCTTACCACGTCCAAACAACTTTCATCGTGCTTCGAAGCACTTTGTTCGTAATTGTAACCACGTCCAAACAACTTTCAACGTGCTTCGAAGCACTTTGTTCGTAATTGTAACCACGTCCAAACAACTTTCAAAGTGCTTCGAAGCACTTTGGTCGTAATTCTAACCACGTCCAAACAACTTTCAACGTGCCTCGAAGCACTTTGTTCGTTAGTGTAACCACGTCCAGACAACTTTCATCGTGCTTCGAAGCACTTTGTTCGTAATTCTAACCACGTCCAAACAACTTTCAACGTGCTTCGAAGCACTTTGTTCGTAATTGTAACCATGTAAAAACAACTTTCAACGTGCTTCGAAGCACTTTGTTCGTAATTCTAACCACGTCCAAACAACTTTCAACGTGCTTCAAAGCACTTTGTTCGTAACTGTTACCACGTCCAAACAACTTTCAACGTGCTTCGAAGCACTTTGTTCGTAATTCTTACCACGTCCAAACAACTTTCAACGTGCTTCGAAGCACTTTGTTCGTAATTCTTACCACGTCCAAACAACTTTCATCGTGCTTCGAAGCACTTTGTTCGTAATTGTAACCACGTCCAAACAACTTTCAAAGTGCTTCGAAGCACTTTGGTCGTAATTCTAACCACGTCCAAACAACTTTCAAAGTGCTTCGAAGCACTTTGGTCGTAATTCTAACCACGTCCAAACAACTTTCAACAGGCTTCGAAGCTCTTTGTTCGTAATTGTAACCACGTCCAGACAACTTTCATCGTGCTTCGAAGCACTTTGTTCGTAATTGTTACCACGTCCAAACAACTTTCAACGTGCTTCGAAGCACTTTGTTCGTAATTCTAACCACGTCCAAACAACTTTCAACGTGCTTCAAAGCACTTTGTTCGTAATTCTAACCATGTCCAAACAACTTTCAACGTGCTTCGAAGCACTTTGTTCGTAATTCTAACCATGTCCAAACAACTTTCAACGTGCTTCGAAGCACTTTGTTCGTAATTGTAACCACGTCCAGACAACTTTCAACGTGCTTCGAAGCACTTTGTTCGTAATTCTAACCACGTCCAAACAACTTTCAACGTGCTTCGAAGCACTTTGTTCGTAATTCTTACCACGTCCAAACAACTTTCATCGTGCTTCGAAGCACTTTGTTCGTAATTGTAACCACGTCCAAACAACTTTCAAAGTGCTTCGAAGCACTTTGGTCGTAATTCTAACCACGTCCAAACAACTTTCAAAGTGCTTCGAAGCACTTTGGTCGTAATTCTAACCACGTCCAAACAACTTTCAACAGGCTTCGAAGCTCTTTGTTCGTAATTGTAACCACGTCCAGACAACTTTCATCGTGCTTCGAAGCACTTTGTTCGTAATTGTAACCACGTCCAAACAACTTTCAACGTGCCTCGAAGCACTTTGTTCGTAATTCTAACCACGTCCAAACAACTTTCAACGTGCTTCGAAGCACTTTGTTCGTAATTGTAACCACGTCCAAACAACTTTCAACGTGCTTCGAAGCACTTTGTTCGTAATTGTAACCACGTCCAAACAACTTACATCGTGCTTCGAAGCACTTTGTTTGTAATTGTAACCACGTCCAAACAACTTACATCGTGCTTCGAAGCACTTTGTTCGTAATTGTAACCACGTCCAAACAACTTACATCGTGCTTCGAAGCACTTTGTTCGTAATTGTAACCACGTCCAGACAACGTTCAACGTGCTTCGAAGCACTTTGTTCGTAATTCTAACCACGTCCAAACAACTTTCAACGTGCTTCGAAGCACTTTGTTCGTAATTGTAACCACGTCCAAACAACTTTCAACGTGCTTCGAAGCACTTTGTTCGTAATTGTAACCACGTCCAAACAACTTTCAACGTGCTTCGAAGCACTTTGTTCGTAATTGTAACCACGTCCAAACAACTTTCAACGTGCTTCGAAGCACTTTGTTCGTAATTGTAACCACGTCCAAACAACTTTCAACGTGCTTCGAAGCACTTTGTTCGTAATTGTAACCACGTCCAAACAACTTACATCGTGCTTCGAAGCACTTTGTTCGTAATTGTAACCACGTCCAGACAACGTTCAACGTGCTTCGAAGCACTTTGTTCGTAATTCTAAACACGTTAAAACAACTTTCATCGTGCTTCGAAGCACTTTGTTTGTAATTCTCACCACGTCCAAACAACTTTCAACGTGCTTCGAAGCACTTTGTTCGTAATTCTAACCACGTCCAAACAACTTTCATCGTGCTTCGAAGCACTTTGTTCGTAATTGTAACCACGTGCAGACAACTTTCATCGTGCTTCGAAGCACTTTGTTCGTAATTGTAACCACGTCCAAACAACTTTCATCGTGCTTCGAAGCACTTTGTTCGTAATTGTAACCACGTCCAGACAACTTTCATCGTGCTTCGAAGCACTTTGTTCGTAATTCTAACCACGTCCAAACAACTTTCAACGTGCTTCGAAGCACTTTGTTTGTAATTCTCACCACGTCCAAACAACTTTCAACGTGCTTCGAAGCACTTTGTTCGTAATTCTAACCACGTCCAAACAACTTTCATCGTGCTTCGAAGCACTTTGTTCGTAATTGTAACCACGTCCAGACAACTTTCATCGTGCTTCGAAGCACTTTGTTCGTAATTGTAACCACGTCCAAACAACTTTCATCGTGCTTCGAAGCACTTTGTTCGTAATTGTAACCACGTCCAGACAACTTTCATCGTGCTTCGAAGCACTTTGTTCGTAATTGTAACCACGTCCAGACAACTTTCAACGTGCTTCGAAGCACTTTGTTTGTAATTCTCACCACGTCCAAACAACTTTCAACGTGCTTCGAAGCACTTTGTTCGTAATTGTAACCACGTCCAAACAACTTACATCGTGCTTCGAAGCACTTTGTTCGTAATTGTAACCACGTCCAGACAACGTTCAACGTGCTTCGAAGCACTTTGTTCGTAATTCTAAACACGTTAAAACAACTTTCATCGTGCTTCGAAGCACTTTGTTTGTAATTCTCACCACGTCCAAACAACTTTCAACGTGCTTCGAAGCACTTTGTTCGTAATTCTAACCACGTCCAAACAACTTTCATCGTGCTTCGAAGCACTTTGTTCGTAATTGTAACCACGTGCAGACAACTTTCATCGTGCTTCGAAGCACTTTGTTCGTAATTGTAACCACGTCCAAACAACTTTCATCGTGCTTCGAAGCACTTTGTTCGTAATTGTAACCACGTCCAGACAACTTTCATCGTGCTTCGAAGCACTTTGTTCGTAATTGTAACCACGTCCAGACAACTTTCAACGTGCTTCGAAGCACTTTGTTTGTAATTCTCACCACGTCCAAACAACTTTCAACGTGCTTCGAAGCACTTTGTTCGTAATTCTAACCACGTCCAAACAACTTTCATCGTGCTTCGAAGCACTTTGTTCGTAATTGTAACCACGTGCAGACAACTTTCATCGTGCTTCGAAGCACTTTGTTCGTAATTGTAACCACGTCCAAACAACTTTCATCGTGCTTCGAAGCACTTTGTTCGTAATTGTAACCACGTCCAGACAACTTTCATCGTGCTTCGAAGCACTTTGTTCGTAATTGTAACCACGTCCAAACAACTTTCAACGTGCCTCGAAGCACTTTGTTCGTAATTCTAACCACGTCCAAACAACTTTCAACGTGCTTCGAAGCACTTTGTTCGTAATTCTAACCACGTCCAAACAACTTTCAACGTGCTTCGAAGCACTTTGTTCGTAATTCTAACCACGTCCAAACAACTTTCAACGTGCATCGAAGCACTTTGTTCGTAATTCTAACCACGTCCAAACAACTTTCATCGTGCTTCGAAGCACTTTGTTCGTAATTGTAACCACGTCCAAACAACTTTCAACGTGCTTCGAAGCACTTTGTTCGTTAGTGTAACCACGTCCAGACAACTTTCATCGTGCTTCGAAGCACTTTGTTCGTAATTGTAACCACGTCCAAACAACTTTCAACGTGCCTCGAAGCACTTTGTTCGTAATTCTAACCACGTCCAAACAACTTTCAACGTGCTTCGAAGCACTTTGTTCGTAATTCTAACCACGTCCAAACAACTTTCAACGTGCTTCGAAGCACTTTGTTCGTAATTCTAACCACGTCCAAACAACTTTCAACGTGCTTCGAAGCACTTTGTTCGTAATTGTAACCACGTCCAGACAACTTTCATCGTGCTTCGAAGCACTTTGTTCGTAATTGTAACCACGTCCAAACAACTTTCAACGTGCCTCGAAGCACTTTGTTCGTAATTCTAACCACGTCCAAACAACTTTCAACGTGCTTCGAAGCACTTTGTTCGTTAGTGTAACCACGTCCAGACAACTTTCATCGTGCTTCGAAGCACTTTGTTCGTAATTCTAACCACGTCCAAACAACTTTCAACGTGCTTCAAAGCACTTTGTTCGTTAGTGTAACCACGTCCAGACAACTTTCATCGTGCTTCGAAGCACTTTGTTCGTAATTCTAACCACGTCCAAACAACTTTCAACGTGCTTCAAAGCACTTTGTTCGTAATTCTAACCATGTCCAAACAACTTTCAAAGTGCTTCGAAGCACTTTGGTCGTAATTCTAACCACGTCCAAACAACTTTCAACGTGCTTCGAAGCACTTTGTTCGTAATTCTAACCACGTCCAAACAACTTTCAACGTGCATCGAAGCACTTTGTTCGTAATTGTAACCACGTCCAAACAACTTTCAACGTGCTTCAAAGCACTTTGTTCGTAATTCTAACCATGTCCAAACAACTTTCAAAGTGCTTCGAAGCACTTTGGTCGTAATTCTAACCACGTCCAAACAACTTTCATCGTGCTTCGAAGCACTTTGTTCGTAATTGTAACCACGTCCAGACAACTTTCAACGTGCTTCGAAGCACTTTGTTCGTAATTGTAACCACGTCCAAACAACTTTCAACGTGCTTCGAAGCACTTTGTTCGTAATTCTAACCACGTCCAAACAACTTTCATCGTGCTTCGAAGCACTTTGTTCGTAATTGTAACCACGTGCAGACAACTTTCATCGTGCTTCGAAGCACTTTGTTCGTAATTGTAACCACGTCCAAACAACTTTCAACGTGCCTCGAAGCACTTTGTTCGTAATTCTAACCACGTCCAAACAACTTTCAACGTGCTTCGAAGCACTTTGTTCGTAATTCTAACCACGTCCAAACAACTTTCAACGTGCTTCGAAGCACTTTGTTCGTAATTCTAACCACGTCCAAACAACTTTCAACGTGCTTCGAAGCACTTTGTTCGTAATTCTAACCACGTCCAAACAACTTTCATCGTGCTTCGAAGCACTTTGTTCGTAATTGTAACCACGTCCAGACAACTTTCAACGTGCTTCGAAGCACTTTGTTCGTAATTGTAACCACGTCCAAACAACTTTCAACGTGCTTCGAAGCACTTTGTTCGTAATTCTAACCACGTCCAAACAACTTTCAACGTGCTTCAAAGCACTTTGTTCGTTAGTGTAACCACGTCCAGACAACTTTCATCGTGCTTCGAAGCACTTTGTTCGTAATTCTAACCACGTCCAAACAACTTTCAACGTGCTTCAAAGCACTTTGTTCGTAATTGTAACCACGTCCAAACAACTTTCAACGTGCTTCGAAGCACTTTGTTCGTTAGTGTAACCACGTCCAGACAACTTTCATCGTGCTTCGAAGCACTTTGTTCGTAATTCTAACCACGTCCAAACAACTTTCAACGTGCTTCAAAGCACTTTGTTCGTTAGTGTAACCACGTCCAGACAACTTTCATCGTGCTTCGAAGCACTTTGTTCGTAATTCTAACCACGTCCAAACAACTTTCAACGTGCTTCAAAGCACTTTGTTCGTAATTCTAACCATGTCCAAACAACTTTCAAAGTGCTTCGAAGCACTTTGGTCGTAATTCTAACCACGTCCAAACAACTTTCAACGTGCTTCGAAGCACTTTGTTCGTTAGTGTAACCACGTCCAGACAACTTTCAACGAGCTTCGAAGCACTTTGTTCGTAATTCTAACCACGTAAAAACAACTTACATCGTGCTTCGAAGCACTTTGTTCGTTAGTGTAACCACGTCCAGACAACTTTCATCGTGCTTCGAAGCACTTTGTTCGTAATTCTAACCACGTCCAAACAACTTTCAACGTGCTTCAAAGCACTTTGTTCGTTAGTGTAACCACGTCCAGACAACTTTCATCGTGCTTCGAAGCACTTTGTTCGTAATTCTAACCACGTCCAAACAACTTTCAACGAGCTTCGAAGCACTTTGTTCGTAATTCTAACCACGTCCAAACAACTTTCAACGTGCTTCAAAGCACTTTGTTCGTAACTCTAACCATGTCCAAACAACTTTCAACGTGCTTCGAAGCACTTTGTTCGTTAGTGTAACCACGTCCAGACAACTTTCAACGAGCTTCGAAGCACTTTGTTCGTAATTCTAACCACGTCCAAACAACTTACATCGTGCTTCGAAGCACTTTGTTCGTAATTCTAACCATGTCCAAACAACTTTCAACGTGCTTCGAAGCACTTTGTTCGTAATTCTAACCACGTCCAAACAACTTTCATCGTGCTTCGAAGCACTTTGTTCGTAATTGTAACCACGTCCAGACAACTTTCAACGTGCTTCGAAGCACTTTGTTCGTAATTGTAACCACGTCCAAACAACTTTCAACGTGCTTCGAAGCACTTTGTTCGTAATTCTAACCACGTCCAAACAACTTTCATCGTGCTTCGAAGCACTTTGTTCGTAATTGTAACCACGTGCAGACAACTTTCATCGTGCTTCGAAGCACTTTGTTCGTAATTGTAACCACGTCCAAACAACTTTCAACGTGCCTCGAAGCACTTTGTTCGTAATTCTAACCACGTCCAAACAACTTTCAACGTGCTTCGAAGCACTTTGTTCGTAATTCTAACCACGTCCAAACAACTTTCAACGTGCTTCGAAGCACTTTGTTCGTAATTCTAACCACGTCCAAACAACTTTCAACGTGCTTCGAAGCACTTTGTTCGTAATTCTAACCACGTCCAAACAACTTTCATCGTGCTTCGAAGCACTTTGTTCGTAATTGTAACCACGTCCAGACAACTTTCAACGTGCTTCGAAGCACTTTGTTCGTAATTGTAACCACGTCCAAACAACTTTCAACGTGCTTCGAAGCACTTTGTTCGTAATTCTAACCACGTCCAAACAACTTTCAACGTGCTTCGAAGCACTTTGTTCGTAATTCTAACCACGTCCAAACAACTTTCATCGTGCTTCGAAGCACTTTGTTCGTAATTGTAACCACGTCCAAACAACTTTCAACGTGCTTCGAAGCACTTTGTTCGTTAGTGTAACCACGTCCAGACAACTTTCATCGTGCTTCGAAGCACTTTGTTCGTAATTCTAACCACGTCCAAACAACTTTCAACGTGCTTCAAAGCACTTTGTTCGTTAGTGTAACCACGTCCAGACAACTTTCATCGTGCTTCGAAGCACTTTGTTCGTAATTCTAACCACGTCCAAACAACTTTCAACGTGCTTCAAAGCACTTTGTTCGTAATTCTAACCATGTCCAAACAACTTTCAAAGTGCTTCGAAGCACTTTGGTCGTAATTCTAACCACGTCCAAACAACTTTCAACGTGCTTCGAAGCACTTTGTTCGTAATTCTAACCACGTCCAAACAACTTTCAACGTGCATCGAAGCACTTTGTTCGTAATTCTAACCACGTCCAAACAACTTTCATCGTGCTTCGAAGCACTTTGTTCGTAATTGTAACCACGTGCAGACAACTTTCATCGTGCTTCGAAGCACTTTGTTCGTAATTGTAACCACGTCCAGACAACTTTCAACGTGCTTCGAAGCACTTTGTTCGTAATTGTAACCACGTCCAAACAACTTTCAACGTGCTTCGAAGCACTTTGTTCGTAATTCTAACCACGTCCAAACAACTTTCATCGTGCTTCGAAGCACTTTGTTCGTAATTGTAACCACGTGCAGACAACTTTCATCGTGCTTCGAAGCACTTTGTTCGTAATTGTAACCACGTCCAAACAACTTTCAACGTGCCTCGAAGCACTTTGTTCGTAATTCTAACCACGTCCAAACAACTTTCAACGTGCTTCGAAGCACTTTGTTCGTAATTCTAACCACGTCCAAACAACTTTCAACGTGCTTCGAAGCACTTTGTTCGTAATTCTAACCACGTCCAAACAACTTTCAACGTGCTTCGAAGCACTTTGTTCGTAATTCTAACCACGTCCAAACAACTTTCATCGTGCTTCGAAGCACTTTGTTCGTAATTGTAACCACGTCCAGACAACTTTCAACGTGCTTCGAAGCACTTTGTTCGTAATTGTAACCACGTCCAAACAACTTTCAACGTGCTTCGAAGCACTTTGTTCGTAATTCTAACCACGTCCAAACAACTTTCAACGTGCTTCGAAGCACTTTGTTCGTAATTCTAACCACGTCCAGACAACTTTCAACGTGCTTCGAAGCACTTTGTTCGTAATTGTAACCACGTCCAAACAACTTTCAACGTGCTTCGAAGCACTTTGTTCGTTAGTGTAACCACGTCCAGACAACTTTCATCGTGCTTCGAAGCACTTTGTTCGTAATTCTAACCACGTCCAAACAACTTTCAACGTGCTTCAAAGCACTTTGTTCGTTAGTGTAACCACGTCCAGACAACTTTCATCGTGCTTCGAAGCACTTTGTTCGTAATTCTAACCACGTCCAAACAACTTTCAACGTGCTTCAAAGCACTTTGTTCGTAATTCTAACCATGTCCAAACAACTTTCAAAGTGCTTCGAAGCACTTTGGTCGTAATTCTAACCACGTCCAAACAACTTTCAACGTGCTTCGAAGCACTTTGTTCGTAATTCTAACCACGTCCAAACAACTTTCAACGTGCATCGAAGCACTTTGTTCGTAATTCTAACCACGTCCAAACAACTTTCATCGTGCTTCGAAGCACTTTGTTCGTAATTGTAACCACGTCCAGACAACTTTCAACGTGCTTCGAAGCACTTTGTTCGTAATTGTAACCACGTCCAAACAACTTTCAACGTGCTTCGAAGCACTTTGTTCGTAATTCTAACCACGTCCAAACAACTTTCAACGTGCTTCGAAGCACTTTGTTCGTAATTCTAACCACGTCCAAACAACTTTCATCGTGCTTCGAAGCACTTTGTTCGTAATTGTAACCACGTCCAAACAACTTTCAACGTGCTTCGAAGCACTTTGTTCGTTAGTGTAACCACGTCCAGACAACTTTCATCGTGCTTCGAAGCACTTTGTTCGTAATTCTAACCACGTCCAAACAACTTTCAACGTGCTTCAAAGCACTTTGTTCGTTAGTGTAACCACGTCCAGACAACTTTCATCGTGCTTCGAAGCACTTTGTTCGTAATTCTAACCACGTCCAAACAACTTTCAACGTGCTTCAAAGCACTTTGTTCGTAATTCTAACCATGTCCAAACAACTTTCAAAGTGCTTCGAAGCACTTTGGTCGTAATTCTAACCACGTCCAAACAACTTTCAACGTGCTTCGAAGCACTTTGTTCGTAATTCTAACCACGTCCAAACAACTTTCAACGTGCATCGAAGCACTTTGTTCGTAATTCTAACCACGTCCAAACAACTTTCATCGTGCTTCGAAGCACTTTGTTCGTAATTCTAACCACGTCCAAACAACTTTCATCGTGCTTCGAAGCACTTTGTTCGTAATTGTAACCACGTCCAGACAACTTTCAACGTGCTTCGAAGCACTTTGTTCGTAATTGTAACCACGTCCAAACAACTTTCAACGTGCTTCGAAGCACTTTGTTCGTAATTCTAACCACGTCCAAACAACTTTCATCGTGCTTCGAAGCACTTTGTTCGTAATTGTAACCACGTGCAGACAACTTTCATCGTGCTTCGAAGCACTTTGTTCGTAATTGTAACCACGTCCAAACAACTTTCAACGTGCCTCGAAGCACTTTGTTCGTAATTCTAACCACGTCCAAACAACTTTCAACGTGCTTCGAAGCACTTTGTTCGTAATTCTAACCACGTCCAAACAACTTTCAACGTGCTTCGAAGCACTTTGTTCGTAATTCTAACCACGTCCAAACAACTTTCAACGTGCTTCGAAGCACTTTGTTCGTAATTCTAACCACGTCCAAACAACTTTCATCGTGCTTCGAAGCACTTTGTTCGTAATTGTAACCACGTCCAGACAACTTTCAACGTGCTTCGAAGCACTTTGTTCGTAATTGTAACCACGTCCAAACAACTTTCAACGTGCTTCGAAGCACTTTGTTCGTAATTCTAACCACGTCCAAACAACTTTCAACGTGCTTCGAAGCACTTTGTTCGTAATTCTAACCACGTCCAGACAACTTTCAACGTGCTTCGAAGCACTTTGTTCGTAATTGTAACCACGTCCAAACAACTTTCAACGTGCTTCGAAGCACTTTGTTCGTTAGTGTAACCACGTCCAGACAACTTTCATCGTGCTTCGAAGCACTTTGTTCGTAATTCTAACCACGTCCAAACAACTTTCAACGTGCTTCAAAGCACTTTGTTCGTTAGTGTAACCACGTCCAGACAACTTTCATCGTGCTTCGAAGCACTTTGTTCGTAATTCTAACCACGTCCAAACAACTTTCAACGTGCTTCAAAGCACTTTGTTCGTAATTCTAACCATGTCCAAACAACTTTCATAGTGCTTCGAAGCACTTTGGTCGTAATTCTAACCACGTCCAAACAACTTTCAACGTGCTTCGAAGCACTTTGTTCGTAATTCTAACCACGTCCAAACAACTTTCAACGTGCATCGAAGCACTTTGTTCGTAATTCTAACCACGTCCAAACAACTTTCATCGTGCTTCGAAGCACTTTGTTCGTAATTGTAACCACGTCCAGACAACTTTCAACGTGCTTCGAAGCACTTTGTTCGTAATTGTAACCACGTCCAAACAACTTTCAACGTGCTTCGAAGCACTTTGTTCGTAATTCTAACCACGTCCAAACAACTTTCATCGTGCTTCGAAGCACTTTGTTCGTAATTGTAACCACGTGCAGACAACTTTCATCGTGCTTCGAAGCACTTTGTTCGTAATTGTAACCACGTCCAAACAACTTTCAACGTGCCTCGAAGCACTTTGTTCGTAATTCTAACCACGTCCAAACAACTTTCAACGTGCTTCGAAGCACTTTGTTCGTAATTCTAACCACGTCCAAACAACTTTCAACGTGCTTCGAAGCACTTTGTTCGTAATTCTAACCACGTCCAAACAACTTTCAACGTGCTTCGAAGCACTTTGTTCGTAATTCTAACCACGTCCAAACAACTTTCATCGTGCTTCGAAGCACTTTGTTCGTAATTGTAACCACGTCCAGACAACTTTCAACGTGCTTCGAAGCACTTTGTTCGTAATTGTAACCACGTCCAAACAACTTTCAACGTGCTTCGAAGCACTTTGTTCGTAATTCTAACCACGTCCAAACAACTTTCAACGTGCTTCAAAGCACTTTGTTCGTTAGTGTAACCACGTCCAGACAACTTTCATCGTGCTTCGAAGCACTTTGTTCGTAATTCTAACCACGTCCAAACAACTTTCAACGTGCTTCAAAGCACTTTGTTCGTAATTCTAACCATGTCCAAACAACTTTCAAAGTGCTTCGAAGCACTTTGGTCGTAATTCTAACCACGTCCAAACAACTTTCAACGTGCTTCGAAGCACTTTGTTCGTAATTGTAACCACGTCCAAACAACTTTCAACGTGCTTCGAAGCACTTTGTTCGTAATTCTAACCACGTCCAAACAACTTTCAACGTGCTTCGAAGCACTTTGTTCGTTAGTGTAACCACGTCCAGACAACTTTCATCGTGCTTCGAAGCACTTTGTTCGTAATTCTAACCACGTCCAAACAACTTTCAACGTGCTTCAAAGCACTTTGTTCGTAATTCTAACCATGTCCAAACAACTTTCAAAGTGCTTCGAAGCACTTTGGTCGTAATTCTAACCACGTCCAAACAACTTTCAACGAGCTTCGAAGCACTTTGTTCGTAATTCTAACCACGTCCAAACAACTTTCAACGTGCTTCAAAGCACTTTGTTCGTTAGTGTAACCACGTCCAGACAACTTTCATCGTGCTTCGAAGCACTTTGTTCGTAATTCTAACCACGTCCAAACAACTTTCAACGTGCCTCGAAGCACTTTGTTTGTAATTCTAACCACGTCCAAACAACTTTCAACGTGCTTCGAAGCACTTTGTTCGTAATTCTAACCACGTCCAAACAACTTTCAACGTGCTTCGAAGCACTTTGTTTGTAATTCTAACCACGTCCAAACAACTTACATCGTGCTTCGAAGCACTTTGTTCGTAATTCTAACCATGTCCAAACAACTTTCAACGTGCTTCGAAGCACTTTGTTCGTTAGTGTAACCACGTCCAGACAACTTTCATCGTGCTTCGAAGCACTTTGTTCGTAATTCTAACCACGTCCAAACAACTTTCAACGTGCTTCGAAGCACTTTGTTCGTAATTGTAACCACGTCCAAACAACTTTCAACGTGCTTCGAAGCACTTTGTTCGTAATTCTAACCACGTCCAAACAACTTTCAACGTGCTTCGAAGCACTTTGTTCGTAATTCTAACCACGTCCAAACAACTTTCAACGTGCCTCGAAGCACTTTGTTTGTAATTCTAACCACGTCCAAACAACTTACATCGTGCTTCGAAGCACTTTGTTCGTAATTGTAACCACGTCCAAACAACTTTCAAAGTGCTTCGAAGCACTTTGGTCGTAATTCTAACCACGTCCAAACAACTTTCAACGAGCTTCGAAGCACTTTGTTCGTAATTCTAACCACGTCCAAACAACTTACATCGTGCTTCGAAGCACTTTGTTCGTAATTGTAACCACGTCCAAACAACTTTCAAAGTGCTTCGAAGCACTTTGGTCGTAATTCTAACCACGTCCAAACAACTTTCAACGAGCTTCGAAGCACTTTGTTCGTAATTCTAACCACGTCCAAACAACTTTCAACGTGCTTCAAAGCACTTTGTTCGTAACTCTAACCATGTCCAAACAACTTTCAACGTGCTTCGAAGCACTTTGTTCGTTAGTGTAACCACGTCCAGACAACTTTCAACGAGCTTCGAAGCACTTTGTTCGTAATTCTAACCACGTCCAAACAACTTACATCGTGCTTCGAAGCACTTTGTTCGTAATTCTAACCATGTCCAAACAACTTTCAACGTGCTTCGAAGCACTTTGTTCGTAATTCTAACCACGTCCAAACAACTTTCAAAGTGCTTCGAAGCACTTTGGTCGTAATTCTTACCACGTCCAAACAACTTTCAACGTGCCTCGAAGCACTTTGTTCGTTAGTGTAACCACGTCCAGACAACTTTCAACGTGCTTCAAAGCACTTTGTTCGTAATTCTAGCCATGTCCAAACAACTTTCAACGTGCTTCGAAGCACTTTGTTCGTAATTGTAACCACGTCCAAACAACTTTCAACGTGCTTCGAAGCACTTTGTTCGTAATTCTAACCATGTCCAAACAACTTTCAACGTGCTTCGAAGCACTTTGTTCGTAATTGTAACCACGTCCAGACAACTTTCAACGTGCTTCGAAGCACTTTGTTCGTAATTCTAACCACGTCCAAACAACTTTCAACGTGCTTCGAAGCACTTTGTTCGTAATTGTAACCACGTCCAGACAACTTTCAACGTGCTTCGAAGCACTTTGTTCGTTAGTGTAACCACGTCCAGACAACTTTCAACGTGCTTCAAAGCACTTTGTTCGTAATTCTAGCCATGTCCAAACAACTTTCAACGTGCTTCGAAGCACTTTGTTTGTAATTCTAACCACGTCCAAACAACTTACATCGTGCTTCGAAGCACTTTGTTCGTAATTCTAACCATGTCCAAACAACTTTCAACGTGCTTGGAAGCACTTTGTTCGTAATTGTAACCACGTCCAGACAACTTTCAACGTGCTTCGAAGCACTTTGTTCGTAATTCTAACCACGTCCAAACAACTTTCAACGTGCTTCGAAGCACTTTGTTCGTAATTCTTACCACGTCCAAACAACTTTCATCGTGCTTCGAAGCACTTTGTTCGTAATTGTAACCACGTCCAAACAACTTTCAACGTGCTTCGAAGCACTTTGTTCGTAATTGTAACCACGTCCAAACAACTTACATCGTGCTTCGAAGCACTTTGTTCGTAATTCTAACCATGTCCAAACAACTTTCAACGTGCTTCGAAGCACTTTGTTCGTAATTGTAACCACGTCCAGACAACTTTCAACGTGCTTCGAAGCACTTTGTTCGTAATTCTAACCACGTCCAAACAACTTTCATCGTGCTTCGAAGCACTTTGTTCGTAATTGTAACCACGTCCAGACAACTTTCATCGTGCTTCGAAGCACTTTGTTCGTAATTCTAACCACGTCCAAACAACTTTCAACGTGCTTCGAAGCACTTTGTTTGTAATTCTAACCACGTCCAAACAACTTACATCGTGCTTCGAAGCACTTTGTTCGTAATTCTAACCACGTCCAAACAACTTTCAACGTGCTTCAAAGCACTTTGTTCGTAATTCTAACTATGTCCAGACAACTTTCAACGTGCTTCGAAGCACTTTGTTCGTTAGTGTAACCACGTCCAGACAACTTTCATCGTGCTTCGAAGCACTTTGTTCGTAATTCTAACCACGTCCAAACAACTTTCAACGTGCTTCGAAGCACTTTGTTTGTAATTCTAACCACGTCCAAACAACTTACATCGTGCTTCGAAGCACTTTGTTCGTAATTGTAACCACGTCCAAACAACATACATCGTGCTTCGAAGCACTTTGTTCGTAATTCTAACCATGTCCAAACAACTTTCAACGTGCTTCGAAGCACTTTGTTCGTAATTGTAACCACGTCCAGACAACTTTCAACGTGCTTCGAAGCACTTTGTTCGTAATTCTAACCACGTCCAAACAACTTTCATCGTGCTTCGAAGCACTTTGTTCGTAATTGTAACCACGTCCAAACAACTTTCAACGTGCTTCGAAGCACTTTGTTCGTAATTGTAACCACGTCCAAACAACTTTCAACGTGCTTCGAAGCACTTTGTTCGTAATTCTAACCACGTCCAAACAACTTTCAACGTGCTTCGAAGCACTTTGTTCGTAATTCTAACCACGTCCAAACAACTTTCATCGTGCTTCGAAGCACTTTGTTCGTAATTCTAACCACGTCCAAACAACTTTCAACGTGCCTCGAAGCACTTTGTTTGTAATTCTAACCACGTCCAAACAACTTACATCGTGCTTCGAAGCACTTTGTTCGTAATTGTAACCACGTCCAAACAACTTTCAACGTGCTTCGAAGCACTTTGTTCGTAATTCTAACCACGTCCAAACAACTTTCATCGTGCTTCGAAGCACTTTGTTTGTAATTCTAACCACGTCCAAACAACTTACATCGTGCTTCGAAGCACTTTGTTCGTAATTCTAACCACGTCCAAACAACTTACATCGTGCTTCGAAGCACTTTGGTCGTAATTCTAACCACGTCCAAACAACTTTCAACGAGCTTCGAAGCACTTTGTTCGTAATTCTAACCACGTCCAAACAACTTTCAACGTGCTTCAAAGCACTTTGTTCGTAACTCTAACCATGTCCAAACAACTTTCAACGTGCTTCGAAGCACTTTGTTCGTTAGTGTAACCACGTCCAGACAACTTTCATCGTGCTTCGAAGCACTTTGTTCGTAATTCAAACCACGTCCAAACAACTTTCAACGTGCCTCGAAGCACTTTGTTTGTAATTCTAACCACGTCCAAACAACTTACATCGTGCTTCGAAGCACTTTGTTCGTAATTCTAACCATGTCCAAACAACTTTCAACGTGCTTCGAAGCACTTTGTTCGTAATTCTAACCACGTCCAAACAACTTTCAAAGTGCTTCGAAGCACTTTGGTCGTAATTCTTACCACGTCCAAACAACTTTCAACGTGCCTCGAAGCACTTTGTTCGTTAGTGTAACCACGTCCAGACAACTTTCAACGTGCTTCAAAGCACTTTGTTCGTAATTCTAGCCATGTCCAAACAACTTTCAACGTGCTTCGAAGCACTTTGTTCGTAATTATAACCACGTCCAAACAACTTTCAACGTGCTTCGAAGCACTTTGTTCGTAATTCTTACCACGTCCAAACAACTTTCATCGTGCTTCGAAGCACTTTGTTCGTAATTGTAACCACGTCCAAACAACTTTCAACGTGCTTCGAAGCACTTTGTTCGTAATTGTAACCACGTCCAAACAACTTACATCGTGCTTCGAAGCACTTTGTTCGTAATTCTAACCATGTCCAAACAACTTTCAACGTGCTTCGAAGCACTTTGTTCGTAATTCTAACCACGTCCAAACAACTTTCAACGTGCTTCGAAGCACTTTGTTCGTAATTCTAACCACGTCCAAACAACTTTCATCGTGCTTCGAAGCACTTTGTTCGTAATTGTAACCACGTCCAGACAACTTTCATCGTGCTTCGAAGCACTTTGTTCGTAATTCTAACCACGTCCAAACAACTTTCAACGTGCTTCGAAGCACTTTGTTTGTAATTCTAACCACGTCCAAACAACTTACATCGTGCTTCGAAGCACTTTGTTCGTAATTCTAACCACGTCCAAACAACTTTCAACGTGCTTCAAAGCACTTTGTTCGTAATTCTAACTATGTCCAGACAACTTTCAACGTGCTTCGAAGCACTTTGTTCGTTAGTGTAACCACGTCTAGACAACTTTCATCGTGCTTCGAAGCACTTTGTTCGTAATTCTAACCACGTCCAAACAACTTTCAACGTGCTTCGAAGCACTTTGTTTGTAATTCTAACCACGTCCAAACAACTTACATCGTGCTTCGAAGCACTTTGTTCGTAATTCTAACCATGTCCAAACAACTTTCAACGTGCTTCGAAGCACTTTGTTCGTAATTGTAACCACGTCCAGACAACTTTCAACGTGCTTCGAAGCACTTTGTTCGTAATTCTAACCACGTCCAAACAACTTTCATCGTGCTTCGAAGCACTTTGTTCGTAATTGTAACCACGTCCAAACAACTTTCAACGTGCTTCGAAGCACTTTGTTCGTAATTCTTACCACGTCCAAACAACTTTCAAAGTGCTTCGAAGCACTTTGGTCGTAATTCTAACCACGTCCAAACAACTTTCAACGTGCTTCAAAGCACTTTGTTCGTAATTCTAACTATGTCCAGACAACTTTCAACGTGCTTCGAAGCACTTTGTTCGTTAGTGTAACCACGTCCAGACAACTTTCATCGTGCTTCGAAGCACTTTGTTCGTAATTGTAACCACGTCCAAACAACTTTCAACGTGCTTCGAAGCACTTTGTTCGTAATTGTAACCACGTCCAAACAACTTACATCGTGCTTCGAAGCACTTTGTTCGTAATTCTAACCATGTCCAAACAACTTTCAACGTGCTTCGAAGCACTTTGTTCGTAATTGTAACCACGTCCAGACAACTTTCAACGTGCTTCGAAGCACTTTGTTCGTAATTCTAACCACGTCCAAACAACTTTCATCGTGCTTCGAAGCACTTTGTTCGTAATTGTAACCACGTCCAAACAACTTTCAACGTGCTTCGAAGCACTTTGTTCGTAATTGTAACCACGTCCAAACAACTTTCAAAGTGCTTCGAAGCACTTTGGTCGTAATTCTAACCACGTCCAAACAACTTTCAACGTGCTTCGAAGCACTTTGGTCGTAATTCTAACCACGTCAAAACAACTTTCAACGTGCTTCGAAGCACTTTGTTCGTAATTGTAACCACGTCCAGACAACTTTCATCGTGCTTCGAAGCACTTTGTTCGTAATTGTAACCACGTCCAAACAACTTTCAACGTGCTTCGAAGCACTTTGTTCGTAATTGTAACCACGTCCAAACAACTTTCTACGTGCTTCAAAGCACTTTGTTCGTAATTCTAACCACGTCCAAACAACTTTCAAAGTGCTTCGAAGCACTTTGGTCGTAATTCTAACCACGTCCAAACAACTTTCAACGTGCCTCGAAGCACTTTGTTCGTTAGTGTAACCACGTCCAGACAACTTTCATCGTGCTTTGAAGCACTTTGTTCGTAATTCTAACCACGTCCAAACAACTTTCAACGTGCTTCGAAGCACATTGTTCGTAATTGTAACCACGTCCAAACAACTTTCAACGTGCTTCAAAGAACTTTGTTCTTAATTCTAACCATGTCCAAACAATTTTCAACGTGCTTCGAAGTACTTTGTTCGTAATTGTAACCACGTCCAAACAACTTTCAACGTGCTTCGAAGCACTTTGTTTGTTATTCTAACCCCGTCCAAACAAATTTCAACGTGCTTCGAAGCACTTTGTTCGTAATTCTATCCACGTCCAAACAACTTTCAACGTGCTTCGAAGCACTTTGTTCGTAAATCTAACCACGTCCAAACAACTTTCAACATGGTTCGATGCACTTTGTTCGTAATTCTTACCAAGTCCCAACAATTTTCAACGTGCTTCGAAGCACTTTGTTCGTAATTCTAACCACGTCCAAACAACTTTCAACGTGCTTCGAAGCACTTTGTTCTTAATACTAACAACGTCCAATCAACTTTCTACGTGGTTCGAAGCACTTTGTTCGTAATTCTAACCACGTCCAAACAACTTTCAACGTGGTTCGAAGCACTTTGTTCGTAATTCTAACCACGTCCAAACTACTTTCAACGTGCTTCGAAGCACTTGGTTCGTAATACTAACAACGTCCAAACAACTTTCAACGTGCTTCGAAGCACTTTGTTGGTAATTCTAACCACGTAGTAACAACTTTCAACGTGCTTCGAAGCACTTTGTTCGTAATTCTAACCAAGTTGTTTCTGCGTGAGCGCGTGAACTCTGTTCGCACGGAGCGAAAGACCGGCACGAAGCACTAACACTGACGATCACGCGGCGGCACGAAGCGGCAGAAGGTTTCGGATTTAAGGCACGGAAGCCAAACTGCACGTAGCAATGAGTCAAAATAGATATTACCTTTATACTTCTTTACTTTATTTTTCACGAAGTCGACGTGGCTTATCAAGCGAGCGATAACAGGAAAAAGAGCCCCGTCGATCCGTTGATCGACGGTTTTATAAGTTTTATCGCTCTCTTCCACTTCCCTATGCGTGGGAGAGTTGCCCGTAGCGAAAGCTCTCCCACGCGCTCTCTCATGTGACGTATCAGCACGCGGTGATAAGCTGACATTTCAGCACGCGGTCTGGCACGTCACACGATCTTCCGGGTCATGGAGGGGATTTGCATATTGATGGTCGCACGGAGGACATCATCAATATGCGCTTATCGCATGATCGCGCGGATGACAAAATTGATATGCGCTTACCGCATGATCGCGCGGAGGACGTAATTATTGCCGATCATTTATTTTCCACAACCAACCTTCGAAGTTGTTTTAGCGTGTTTGGAAATACGAGGAAACTGCTTCGAAGCACCTTAGAAGTTGTTTTAGCGTGTTTGGAAATACGAGGAAACTGCTTCGAAATACCTTAGAAGTTGTTTTAGCGTGTTTGGAAATACGAGGAAACTGCTTTGAAGCACCTTCGAAGTTGTTTTAGCGTTTTTGGAAATACGAGGAAACTGCTTCGAAGCACCTTAGAAGTTGTTTTAGCGTGTTTGGAAATACGAGGAATCTGCTTCGAAGCACCTTCGAAAGTGTTTTAGCGTGTTTGGAGATACGAGGAAACTGCTTCGAAGCACCTTTAAAGTTGTTTCAGCGTGTTTGGAAATACGAGAAAACTGCTTCGGAACACCTTAGAAATTGTTTTAGCGTGTTTGGAAATACGAGGAAACTGCTTCGAAGCACCTTAGAAGTTGTTTTAGCGTGTTTCGAAATACGAGGAAACTGCTTCGAAATACCTTAGAAGTTGTTTTAGCGTTTTTGGAAATACGAGGAAACTGCTTCGAAGCACCTTAGAAGTTGTTTTAGCGTGTTTGGAAATACGAGGAAACTGCTTTGAAGCACCTTCGAAGTTGTTTTAGCGTTTTTGGAAATACGAGGAAACTGCTTCGAAGCACCTTAGAAGTTGTTTTAGCGTGTTTGGAAATACGAGGAAACTGCTTTGAAGCACCTTCGAAGTTGTTTTAGCATGTTTGGAAATACGAGGAAACTGCTTTGAAGCACCTTCGAAGTTGTTTTAGAGTTTTTGGAAATACGAGAAAACTGCTTCGGAACACCTTAGAAATTGTTTTAGCGTGATTGGAAATACGAGGAAACTGCTTCGAAGCACCTTAGAAGTTGTTTTAGCGTGTTTGGAAATACGAGGAAACTGCTTCGAAACACCTTAGAAGTTGTTTTAGCGTTTTTGGAAATACGAGGAAACTGCTTCGAAGCACCTTAGAAGTTGTTTTAGCGTGTTTGGAAATACGAGGAAACTGCTTTGAAGCACCTTCGAAGTTGTTTTAGCGTTTTTGGAAATACGAGGAAACTGCTTCGAAGCACCTTAGAAGTTGTTTTAGCGTTTTTGGAAGTACGAGGAAACTGCTTCGAAGCACCTTAAAAGTTGTTTCAGCGTGTTTGGAAATACGAGAAAACTGCTTCGGAACACCTTAGAAATTGTTTTAGCGTGTTTGGAAATACGAGGAAACTGCTTCGAAGCACCTTAGAAGTTGTTTTAGCGTGTTTGGAAATACGAGGAAACTGCTTTGAAGCACCTTAGAAGTTGTTTAAGCGTTTTTGGAAATACGAGGAAACTGCTTCGAAGCACCTTAGAAGTTGTTTTAGCGTGTTTGGAAATACGAGGAAACTGCTTCGAAGCACCTTAGAAGTTGTTTTAGCGTGTTTGGAAATACGAGGAAACTGCTTTGAAGCACCTTAGAAGTTGTTTAAGCGTTTTTGGAAATACGAGGAAACTGCTTCGAAGCACCTTAGAAGTTGTTTTAGCGTGTTTGGAAATACGAGAAAACTGCTTCGAAGCACCTTAGAAGTTGTTTTAGCGTGTTTGGATATACGCGGAAACTGCTTCGAAGCACCTTAGAAGTTGTTTTAGCGTGTTTGGAAATACGAGGAAACTGCTTTGAAGCACCTTAGAAGTTGTTTTAGCGTGTTTCGAAATACGAGGAAACTGCTTCGAAATACCTTAGAAGTTGTTTTAGCGTTTTTGGAAATACGAGGAAACTGCTTCGAAGCACCTTAGAAGTTGTTTTAGCGTGTTTGGAAATACGAGGAAACTGCTTTGAAGCACCTTCGAAGTTGTTTTAGCGTTTTTGGAAATACGAGGAAACTGCTTCGAAGCACCTTAGAAGTTGTTTTAGCGTGTTTGGAAATACGAGGAAACTGCTTTGAAGCACCTTCGAAGTTGTTTTAGCGTTTTTGGAAATACGAGGAAACTGCTTTGAAGCACCTTCGAAGTTGTTTTAGCGTTTTTGGAAATACGAGGAAACTGCTTCGAAGCACCTTAGAAGTTGTTTTAGCGTTTTTGGAAGTACGAGGAAACTGCTTCGAAGCACCTTAAAAGTTGTTTCAGCGTGTTTGGAAATACGAGGAAACTGCTTCGAAGCACCTTAGAAGTTGTTTTAGCGTGTTTCGAAATACGAGGAAACTGCTTCGAAATACCTTAGAAATTGTTTTAGCGTGTTTGGAAATACGAGGAAACTGCTTCGAAGCACCTTAGACGTTGTTTTAGCGTGTTTCGAAATACGGGGAAACTGCTTCGAAATACCTTAGAAGTTGTTTTAGCGTTTTTGGAAATACGAGGAAACTGCTTCGAAGCACCTTAGAAGTTGTTTTAGCGTGTTTGGAAATACGAGGAAACTGCTTTGAAGCACCTTCGAAGTTGTTTTAGCGTTTTTGGAAATACGAGGAAACTGCTTCGAAGCACCTTAGAAGTTGTTTTAGGGTGTTTGGAAATACGAGGAAACTGCTTCGAAGCACCTTAGAAGTTGTTTTAGCGTGTTTGGAAATACGAGGAAACTGCTTCGAAATACCTTAGAAGTTGTTTTAGCGTTTTTGGAAATACGAGGAAACTGCTTCGAAGCACCTTAGAAGTTGTTTTAGCGTGTTTGGAAATACGAGGAAACTGCCTTGAAGCACCTTCGAAGTTGTTTTAGCGTTTTTGGAAATACGAGGAAACTGCTTCGAAGCACCTTAGAAGTTGTTTTAGCGTGTTTGGAAATACGAGGAAACTGCTGTGAAGCACCTTCGAAGTTGTTTTAGCGTTTTTGGAAATACGAGGAAACTGCTTCGAAGCACCTTAGAAGTTGTTTTAGCGTTTTTGGAAATACGAGGAAACTGCTTCGAAGCACCTTCGAAGTTGTTTTAGCGTTTTTGGAAATACGAGGAAACTGCTTCGAAGCACCTTAGAAGTTGTTTTAGCGTTTTTGGAAATACGAGGAAACTGCTTCGAAGCACCTTAGAAGTTGTTTTAGCGTGTTTGGAAATACGAGGAAACTGCTGTGAAGCACCTTCGAAGTTGTTTTAGCGTTTTTGGAAATACGAGGAAACTGCTTCGAAGCACCTTCGAAGTTGTTTTAGCGTGTTTGGAAATACGAGGAAACTGCTTCGAAGCACCTTCGAAGTTGTTTTAGCGTTTTTGGAAATACGAGGAAACTGCTTCGAAGCACCTTAGAAGTTGTTTTAGCGTTTTTGGAAGTACGAGGAAACTGCTTCGAAGCACCTTAAAAGTTGTTTCAGCGTGTTTGGAAATACGAGAAAACTGCTTCGGAACACCTTAGAAATTGTTTTAGCGTGTTTGGAAATACGAGGAAACTGCTTCGAAGCACCTTAGAAGTTGTTTTAGCGTGTTTCGAAATACGGGGAAACTGCTTCGAAATACCTTAGAAGTTGTTTTAGCGTTTTTGGAAATACGAGGAAACTGCTTCGAAGCACCTTAGAAGTTGTTTTAGCGTGTTTGGAAATACGAGGAAACTGCTTTGAAGCACCTTCGAAGTTGTTTTAGCGTTTTTGGAAATACGAGGAAACTGCTTCGAAGCACCTTAGAAGTTGTTTTAGCGTGTTTGGAAATACGAGGAAACTGCTGTGAAGCACCTTCGAAGTTGTTTTAGCGTTTTTGGAAATACGAGGAAACTGCTTCGAAGCACCTTAGAAGTTGTTTTAGCGTGTTTGGAAATACGAGAAAACTGCTTTGAAGCACCTTCGAAGTTGTTTAAGCGTTTTTGGAAATACGAGGAAACTGCTTCGAAGCACCTTAGAAGTTGTTTTAGCGTGTTTGGAAATACGAGGAAACTGCTTCGAAGCACCTTAGAAGTTGTTTTAGCGTGTTTGGATATACGCGGAAACTGCTTCGAAGCACCTTAGAAGTTGTTTTAGCGTGTTTGGAAATACGAGGGAACTGCTTTGAAGCACCTTCGAAGTTGTTTTAGCGTTTTTGGAAATACGAGGAAACTGCTTCGAAGCACCTTAAAAGTTGATTCAGCGTGTTTGGAAATACGAGAAAACTGCTTCGAAGCACCTTAGAAGTTGTTATAGCGTGTTTGGAAATACGAGGAAACTGCTTCGAAGCACCTTAGAAGTTGTTTTAGCGTGTTTGGAAATACGAGGGAACTGCTTTGAAGCACCTTCGAAGTTGTTTTAGCGTTTTTGGAAATACGAGGAAACTGCTTCGAAGCACCTTAGAAGTTGTTTTAGCGTGTTTGGAAATACGAGGGAACTGCTTTGAAGCACCTTCGAAGTTGTTTTAGCGTTTTTGGAAATACGAGGAAACTGCTTCGAAGCACCTTCGAAGTTGTTTTAGCGTTTTTGGAAATACGAGGAAACTGCTTCGAAGCACCTTAGAAGTTGTTTTAGCGTTTTTGGAAATACGAGGAAACTGCTTCGAAGCACCTTAGAAGTTGTTTTAGCGTGTTTGGAAATACGAGGAAACTGCTTCGAAGCACCTTAGAAGTTGTTTTAGCGTGTTTGGAAATACGAGGAATCTGCTTCGAAGCACCTTAGAAGTTGTTTTAGGGTGTTTGGAAATACGAGGAAACTGCTTCGAAGCACCTTAGAAGTTGTTTTAGCGTGTTTGGAAATACGAGGAAACTGCTTCGAAGCACCTTAGAAGTTGTTTTAGCGTTTTTGGAAATACGAGGAAACTGCTTCGAAGCACCTTCGAAGTTGTTTTAGAGTTTTTGGAAATACGAGAAAACTGCTTCGGAACACCTTAGAAATTGTTTTAGCGTGTTTGGAAATACGAGGAAACTGCTTCGAAGCACCTTAGAAGTTGTTTTAGCGTGTTTCGAAATACGAGGAAACTGCTTCGAAACACCTTAGAAGTTGTTTTAGCGTTTTTGGAAATACGAGGAAACTGCTTCGAAGCACCTTAGAAGTTGTTTTAGCGTGTTTGGAAATACGAGGAAACTGCTTTGAAGCACCTTCGAAGTTGTTTTAGCGTTTTTGGAAATACGAGGAAACTGCTTCGAAGCACCTTAGAAGTTGTTTTAGCGTTTTTGGAAGTACGAGGAAACTGCTTCGAAGCACCTTAAAAGTTGTTTCAGCGTGTTTGGAAATACGAGAAAACTGCTTCGGAACACCTTAGAAATTGTTTTAGCGTGTTTGGAAATACGAGGAAACTGCTTCGAAGCACCTTAGAAGTTGTTTTAGCGTGTTTGGAAATACGAGGAAACTGCTTTGAAGCACCTTAGAAGTTGTTTAAGCGTTTTTGGAAATACGAGGAAACTGCTTCGAAGCACCTTAGAAGTTGTTTTAGCGTGTTTGGAAATACGAGGAAACTGCTTCGAAGCACCTTAGAAGTTGTTTTAGCGTGTTTGGAAATACGAGAAAACTGCTTCGAAGCACCTTAGAAGTTGTTTTAGCTTGTTTGGAAATACGAGGAAACTGCTTTGAAGCACCTTAGAAGTTGTTTTAGCGTGTTTCGAAATACGAGGAAACTGCTTCGAAATACCTTAGAAGTTGTTTTAGCGTTTTTGGAAATACGAGGAAACTGCTTCGAACCACCTTAGAAGTTGTTTTAGCGTGTTTGGAAATACGAGGAAACTGCTTTGAAGCACCTTCGAAGTTGTTTTAGCGTTTTTGGAAATACGAGGAAACTGCTTCGAAGCACCTTAGAAGTTGTTTTAGCGTGTTTGGAAATACGAGGAAACTGCTTTGAAGCACCTTCGAAGTTGTTTTAGCGTGTTTGGAAATACGAGGAAACTGCTTCGAAGCACCTTAGAAGTTGTTTTAGCGTGTTTGGAAATACGAGGAATCTGCTTTGAAGCACCTTCGAAAGTGTTTTAGCGTGTTTGGAAATACGAGGAAACTGCTTCGAAGCACCTAAAAAGTTGTTTCAGCGTGTTTGGAAATACGAGAAAACTGCTTCGGAACACCTTAGAAATTGTTTTAGCGTGTTTGGAAATACGAGGAAACTGCTTCGAAGCACCTTAGAAGTTGTTTTAGCGTGTTTCGAAATACGAGGAAACTGCTTTGAAGCACCTTCGAAGTTGTTTTAGCGTTTTTGGAAATACGAGGAAACTGCTTTGAAGCACCTTCGAAGTTGTTTTAGCGTTTTTGGAAATACGAGGAAACTGCTTCGAAGCACCTTAGAAGTTGTTTTAGCATGTTTGGAAATACGAGGAAACTGCTTTGAAGCACCTTCGAAGTTGTTTTAGCGTTTTTGGAAATACGAGGAAACTGCTTTGAAGCACCTTCGAAGTTGTTTTAGCGTTTTTGGAAATACGAGGAAACTGCTTCGAAATACCTTAGAAGTTGTTTGAGCGTTTTTGGAAATACGAGGAAACTGCTTCGAAGCACCTTCGAAGTTGTTTTAGCATGTTTGGAAATACGAGGAAACTGCTTTGAAGCACCTTCGAAGTTGTTTTAGCGTTTTTGGAAATACGAGGAAACTGCTTTGAAGCACCTTCGAAGTTGTTTTAGCGTTTTTGGAAATACGAGGAAACTGCTTCGAAGCACCTTAGAAGTTGTTTTAGCGTTTTTGGAAGTACGAGGAAACTGCTTCGAAGCACCTTAAAAGTTGTTTCAGCGTGTTTGGAAATACGAGAAAACTGCTTCGGAACACCTTAGAAATTGTTTTAGCGTGTTTGGAAATACGAGGAAACTGCTTCGAAGCACCTTAGAAGTTGTTTTAGCGTGTTTCGAAATACGGGGAAACTGCTTCGAAATACCTTGGAAGTTGTTTTAGCGTTTTTGGAAATACGAGGAAACTGCTTCGAAGCACCTTAGACGTTGTTTTAGCGTGTTTGGAAATACGAGGAAACTGCTGTGAAGCACCTTCGAAGTTGTTTTAGCGTTTTTGGAAATACGAGGAAACTGCTTCGAAGCACCTTAGAAGTTGTTTTAGCGTGTTTGGAAATACGAGAAAACTGCTTTGAAGCACCTTCGAAGTTGTTTTAGCGTTTTTGGAAATACGAGGAAACTGCTTCGAAGCACCTTAGAAGTTGTTTTAGCGTGTTTGGAAATACGAGGAAACTGCTTCGAAGCACCTTAGAAGTTGTTTTAGCGTGTTTGGAAATACGAGGAAACTGCTTTGAAGCACCTTAGAAGTTGTTTTAGCGTTTTTGGAAATACGAGGAAACTGCTTCGAAGCACCTTAGAAGTTGTTTTAGCGTGTTTGGAAATACGAGGAAACTGCTTCGAAGCACCTTAGAAGTTGTTTTAGCGTTTTTGGAAATACGAGGAAACTGCTTCGAAGCACCTTAGAAGTTGTTTTAGCGTGTTTGGAAATACGAGGAAACTGCTTTGAAGCACCTTAGAAGTTGTTTTAGCGTTTTTGGAAATACGAGGAAACTGCTTCGAAGCACCTTAGAAGTTGTTTTAGCGTGTTTGGAAATACGAGGAAACTGCTTCGAAGCACCTTAGAAGTTGTTTTAGCGTGTTTGGAAATACGAGGAAACTGCTTCGAAGCACCTTAGAAGTTGTTTTAGCGTGTTTGGAAATACGAGGAAACTGCTTTGAAGCACCTTAGAAGTTGTTTTAGCGTTTTTGGAAGTACGAGGAAACTGCTTCGAAGCACCTTAGAAGTTGTTTTAGCGTGTTTGGAAATACGAGGAATCTGCTTCGAAGCACCTTAGAAGTTATTTTAGGGTGTTTGGAAATACGAGGAAACTGCTTCGAAGCACCTTAGAAGTTGTTTTAGCGTGTTTGGAAATACGAGGAAACTGCTTCGAAGCACCTTAGAAGTTGTTTTAGCGTGTTTCGAAATACGAGGAAACTGCTTTGAAGCACCTTCGAAGTTGTTTTAGCGTTTTTGGAAATACGAGGAAACTGCTTCGAAGCACCTTAGAAGTTGTTTTAGCGTTTTTGGAAATACGAGGAAACTGCTTCGAAGCACCTTCGAAGTTGTTTTAGCGTGTTTGGATATACGCGGAAACTGCTTCGAAATACCTTGGAAGTTGTTTTAGCGTTTTTGGAAATACGAGGAAACTGCTTCGAAGCACCTTCGAAGTTGTTTTAGCGTGTTTGGAAATACGAGGAAACTGCTTTGAAGCACCTTCGAAGTTGTTTTAGCGTTTTTGGAAATACGAGGAAACTGCTTCGAAGCACCTTAGAAGTTGTTTTAGCGTGTTTGGAAATACGAGGAAACTGCTTTGAAGCACCTTAGAAGTTGTTTTAGCGTTTTTGGAAATACGAGGAAACTGCTTCGAAGCACCTTAGAAGTTGTTTTAGCGTGTTTGGAAATACGAGGAAACTGCTTTGAAGCACCTTAGAAGTTGTTTTAGCGTTTTTGGAAATACGAGGAAACTGCTTCGAAGCACCTTAGAAGTTGTTTTAGCGTGTTTGGAAATACGAGGAAACTGCTTTGAAGCACCTTCGAAGTTGTTTTAGCGTTTTTGGAAATACGAGGAAACTGCTTCGAAGCACCTTAGAAGTTGTTTTAGCGTGTTTGGAAATACGAGGAATCTGCTTCGAAGCACCTTAGAAGTTATTTTAGGGTGTTTGGAAATACGAGGAAACTGCTTCGAAGCACCTTAGAAGTTGTTTTAGCGTGTTTGGAAATACGAGGAAACTGCTTCGAAGCACCTTAGAAGTTGTTTTAGCGTTTTTGGAAATACGAGGAAACTGCTTCGAAGCACCTTAGAAGTTGTTTTAGCGTGTTTGGAAATACGAGGAAACTGCTTTGAAGCACCTTCGAAGTTGTTTTAGCGTTTTTGGAAATACGAGGAAACTGCTTCGAAGCACCTTAGAAGTTGTTTTAGCGTGTTTGGAAATACGAGGAATCTGCTTCGAAGCACCTTAGAAGTTATTTTAGGGTGTTTGGAAATACGAGGAAACTGCTTCGAAGCACCATAGAAGTTGTTTTAGCGTGTTTGGAAATACGAGGAAACTGCTTCGAAGCACCTTAGAAGTTGTTTTAGCGTGTTTCGAAATACGAGGAAACTGCTTTGAAGCACCTTCGAAGTTGTTTTAGCGTTTTTGGAAATACGAGGAAACTGCTTTGAAGCACCTTCGAAGTTGTTTTAGCGTTTTTGGAAATACGAGGAAACTGCTTCGAAGCACCTTCGAAGTTGTTTTAGCGTGTTTGGATATACGCGGAAACTGCTTCGAAATACCTTGGAAGTTGTTTTAGCGTTTTTGGAAATACGAGGAAACTGCTTCGAAGCACCTTCGAAGTTGTTTTAGCGTGTTTGGAAATACGAGGAAACTGCTTTGAAGCACCTTCGAAGTTGTTTTAGCGTTTTTGGAAATACGAGGAAACTGCTTCGAAGCACCTTAGAAGTTGTTTTAGCGTGTTTGGAAATACGAGGAAACTGCTTTGAAGCACCTTCGAAGTTGTTTTAGCGTTTTTGGAAATACGAGGAAACTGCTTCGAAGCACCTTAGAAGTTGTTTCAGCGTGTTTGGAAATACGAGGAATCTGCTTCGAAGCACCTTAGAAGTTGTTTTAGGGTGTTTGGAAATACGAGGAAACTGCTTCGAAGCACCTTAGAAGTTGTTTTAGCGTGTTTGGAAATACGAGGAAACTGCTTCGAAATACCTTAGAAGTTGTTTTAGCGTTTTTGGAAATACGAGGAAACTGCTTCGAAGCACCTTAGAAGTTGTTTTAGCGTGTTTGGAAATACGAGGAAACTGCTTTGAAGCACCTTCGAAGTTGTTTTAGCGTTTTTGGAAATACGAGGAAACTGCTTCGAAGCACCTTAGAAGTTGTTTTAGCGTGTTTGGAAATACGAGGAAATTGCTGTGAAGCACCTTCGAAGTTGTTTTAGCGTTTTTGGAAATACGAGGAAACTGCTTTGAAGCACCTTAGAAGTTGTTTTAGCGTGTTTGGAAATACGAGGAAACTGCTTTGAAGCACCTTCGAAGTTGTTTTAGCGTTTTTGGAAATACGAGGAAACTGCTTCGAAGCACCTTAGAAGTTGTTTTAGCGTGTTTGGAAATACGAGGAAACTGCTGTGAAGCACCTTCGAAGTTGTTTTAGCGTTTTTGGAAATACGAGGAAACTGCTTCGAAGCACCTTAGAAGTTGTTTTAGCGTGTTTGGAAATACGAGGAAACTGCTTCGAAGCACCTTAGAAGTTGTTTTAGCGTGTTTGGAAATACGAGGAAACTGCTTTGAAGCACCTTAGAAGTTGTTTTAGCGTTTTTGGAAATACGAGGAAACTGCTTCGAAGCACCTTAGAAGTTGTTTTAGCGTGTTTGGAAATACGAGGAAACTGCTTCGAAGCACCTTAGAAGTTGTTTTAGCGTTTTTGGAAATACGAGGAAACTGCTTCGAAGCACCTTAGAAGTTGTTTTAGCGTGTTTGGAAATACGAGGAAACTGCTTTGAAGCACCTTAGAAGTTGTTTTAGCGTTTTTGGAAATACGAGGAAACTGCTTCGAAGCACCTTAGAAGTTGTTTTAGCGTGTTTGGAAATACGAGGAAACTGCTTCGAAGCACCTTAGAAGTTGTTTTAGCGTGTTTGGAAATACGAGGAAACTGCTTCGAAGCACCTTAGAAGTTGTTTTAGCGTGTTTGGAAATACGAGGAAACTGCTTCGAAGCACCTTAGAAGTTGTTTTAGCGTGTTTGGAAATACGAGGAAACTGCTTCGAAGCACCTTAGAAGTTGTTTTAGCGTTTTTGGAAGTACGAGGAAACTGCTTCGAAGCACCTTAGAAGTTGTTTTAGCGTGTTTGGAAATACGAGGAAACTGCTTCGAAGCACCTTCGAAGTTGTTTTAGCGTTTTTGGAAATACGAGGAAACTGCTTCGAAGCACCTTAGAAGTTGTTTTAGCGTGTTTGGAAATACGAGGAAACTGCTTCGAAGCACCTTAGAAGTTGTTTTAGCGTGTTTGGAAATACGAGGAAACTGCTTCGAAGCACCTTAGAAGTTGTTTTAGCGTGTTTGGAAATACGAGGAAACTGCTTCGAAGCACCTTAGAAGTTGTTTTAGCGTGTTTGGAAATACGAGGAAACTGCTTCGAAGCACCTTCGAAGTTGTTTTAGCGTGTTTGGAAATACGAGGAAACTGCTTCGAAGCACCTTAGAAGTTGTTTTAGCGTTTTTGGAAGTACGAGGAAACTGCTTCGAAGCACCTTAGAAGTTGTTTTAGCGTGTTTGGAAATACGAGGAAACTGCTTTGAAGCACCTTCGAAGTTGTTTTAGCGTTTTTGGAAATACGAGGAAACTGCTTCGAAGCACCTTAGAAGTTGTTTTAGCGTGTTTGGAAATACGAGGAAACTGCTTCGAAGCACCTTAGAAGTTGTTTTAGCGTGTTTGGAAATACGAGGAAACTGCTTCGAAGCACCTTAGAAGTTGTTTTAGCGTGTTTGGAAATACGGAGAATCTGCTTCGGAGCACCTTAGAAGTTGTTTTAGCGTGTTTGGAAATACGAGGAAACTGCTTCGAAGCACCTTAGAAGTTGTTTTAGCGTTTTTGGAAGTACGAGGAAACTGCTTCGAAGCACCTTAGAAGTTGTTTTAGCGTGTTTGGAAATACGAGGAAACTGCTTTGAAGCACCTTAGAAGTTGTTTTAGCGTTTTTGGAAATACGAGGAAACTGCTTCGAAGCACCTTAGAAGTTGTTTTAGCGTGTTTGGAAATACGAGGAATCTGCTTCGAAGCACCTTAGAAGTTATTTTAGGGTGTTTGGAAATACGAGGAAACTGCTTCGAAGCACCTTAGAAGTTGTTTTAGCGTGTTTGGAAATACGAGGAAACTGCTTCGAAGCACCTTAGAAGTTGTTTTAGCGTGTTTCGAAATACGAGGAAACTGCTTTGAAGCACCTTCGAAGTTGTTTTAGCGTTTTTGGAAATACGAGGAAACTGCTTTGAAGCACCTTCGAAGTTGTTTTAGCGTTTTTGGAAATACGAGGAAACTGCTTCGAAGCACCTTCGAAGTTGTTTTAGCGTGTTTGGATATACGCGGAAACTGCTTCGAAATACCTTGGAAGTTGTTTTAGCGTTTTTGGAAATACGAGGAAACTGCTTCGAAGCACCTTCGAAGTTGTTTTAGCGTGTTTGGAAATACGAGGAAACTGCTTTGAAGCACCTTCGAAGTTGTTTTAGCGTTTTTGGAAATACGAGGAAACTGCTTCGAAGCACCTTAGAAGTTGTTTTAGCGTGTTTGGAAATACGAGGAAACTGCTTTGAAGCACCTTCGAAGTTGTTTTAGCGTTTTTGGAAATACGAGGAAACTGCTTCGAAGCACCTTAGAAGTTGTTTCAGCGTGTTTGGAAATACGAGGAATCTGCTTCGAAGCACCTTAGAAGTTGTTTTAGGGTGTTTGGAAATACGAGGAAACTGCTTCGAAGCACCTTAGAAGTTGTTTTAGCGTGTTTGGAAATACGAGGAAACTGCTTCGAAATACCTTAGAAGTTGTTTTAGCGTTTTTGGAAATACGAGGAAACTGCTTCGAAGCACCTTAGAAGTTGTTTTAGCGTGTTTGGAAATACGAGGAAACTGCTTTGAAGCACCTTCGAAGTTGTTTTAGCGTTTTTGGAAATACGAGGAAACTGCTTCGAAGCACCTTAGAAGTTGTTTTAGCGTGTTTGGAAATACGAGGAAATTGCTGTGAAGCACCTTCGAAGTTGTTTTAGCGTTTTTGGAAATACGAGGAAACTGCTTTGAAGCACCTTAGAAGTTGTTTTAGCGTTTTTGGAAATACGAGGAAACTGCTTCGAAGCACCTTAGAAGTTGTTTTAGCGTGTTTGGAAATACGAGGAAACTGCTTCGAAGCACCTTAGAAGTTGTTTTAGCGTGTTTGGAAATACGAGAAAACTGCTTCGAAGCACCTTAGAAGTTGTTTTAGCGTGTTTGGATATACGCGGAAACTGCTTCGAAGCACCTTAGAAGTTGTTTTAGCGTGTTTGGAAATACGAGGAAACTGCTTTGAAGCACCTTCGAAGTTGTTTTAGCGTTTTTGGAAATACGAGGAAACTGCTTCGAAGCACCTTAGAAGTTGTTTTAGCGTGTTTGGAAATACGAGGAAACTGCTTTGAAGCACCTTAGAAGTTGTTTTAGCGTTTTTGGAAATACGAGGAAACTGCTTCGAAGCACCTTAGAAGTTGTTTTAGCGTGTTTGAAAATACGAGGAAACTGCTTCGAAGCACCTTAGAAGTTGTTTTAGCGTGTTTGGAAATACGAGGAAACTGCTTTGAAGCACCTTCGAAGTTGTTTTAGCGTGTTTGGAAATACGAGGAAACTGCTTCGAAGCACCTTAGAAGTTGTTTTAGCGTGTTTGGAAATACGAGGAAACTGCTTCGAAGCACCTTAGAAGTTGTTTTAGCGTTTTTGGAAATACGAGGAAACTGCTTCGAAGCACCTTAGAAGTTGTTTTAGCGTGTTTGGAAATACGAGGAAACTGCTTCGAAGCACCTTCGAAAGTGTTTTAGCGTGTTTGGAAATACGAGGAAACTGCTTCGAAGCACCTTCGAAGTTATTTTAGCGTTTTTGGAAATACGAGGAAACTGCTTCGAAGCACCTTAGAAGTTGTTTTAGCGTGTTTGGAAATACGAGGAAACTGCTTCGAAGCACCTTAGAAGTTGTTTTAGCGTTTTTGGAAATACGAGGAAACTGCTTCGAAGCACCTTAGAAGTTGTTTTAGCGTGTTTGGAAATACGAGGAAACTGCTTCGAAGCACCTTAGAAGTTGTTTTAGCGTGTTTGGAAATACGAGGAAACTGCTTCGAAGCACCTTAAAAGTTGTTTTAGCGTGTTTGGAAATACGAGGAAACTGCTTCGAAGCACCTTAGAAGTTGTTTTAGCGTGTTTGGAAATACGAGGAAACTGCTTCGAAGCATCTTAGAAGTTGTTTTAGCGTTTTTGGAAATACGAGGAAACTGCTTCGAAGCACCTTAGAAGTTGTTTTAGCGTGTTTGGAAATACGAGGAAACTGCTTTGAAGCACCTTAGAAGTTGTTTTAGCGTGTTTGGAAATACGAGGAAACTGCTTCGAAGCACCTTAGAAGTTGTTTTAGCGTGTTTGAAAATACGAGGAAACTGCTTCGAAGCACCTTAGAAGTTGTTTTAGCGTGTTTGGAAATACGAGGAAACTGCTTCGAAGCACCTTAGAAGTTGTTTTAGCGTGTTTGGAAATACGAGGAAACTGCTTCGAAGCACCTTAGAAGTTGTTTTAGCGTTTTTGGAAATACGAGGAAACTGCTTCGAAGCACCTTAGAAGTTGTTTTAGCGTTTTTGGAAGTACGAGGAAACTGCTTCGAAGCACCTTAAAAGTTGTTTCAGCGTGTTTGGAAATACGAGAAAACTGCTTCGGAACACCTTAGAAATTGTTTAAGCGTGTTTGGAAATACGAGGAAACTGCTTCGAAGCACCTTAGAAGTTGTTTTAGCGTGTTTCGAAATACGAGGAAACTGCTTCGAAATACCTTAGAAGTTGTTTTAGCGTTTTTGGAAATACGAGGAAACTGCTTCGAAGCACCTTAGAAGTTGTTTTAGCGTGTTTGGAAATACGAGGAAACTGCTTTGAAGCACCTTCGAAGTTGTTTTAGCGTTTTTGGAAATACGAGGAAACTGCTTCGAAGCACCTTAGAAGTTGTTTTAGCGTGTTTGGAAATACGAGGAAACTGCTTTGAAGCACCTTCGAAGTTGTTTTAGCGTGTTTGGAAATACGAGGAAACTGCTTCGAAGCACCTTAGAAGTTGTTTTAGCGTGTTTGGAAATACGAGGAAACTGCTTCGAAGCACCTTAGAAGTTGTTTTAGCGTTGTTGCGTCCTGCAACAGGTTTTCGATCCAATTCTTTCTTTCGTTCTATTTATGTCTTCTCCCACGCGTTTTTTAAACACTCGTCCTTTTTATTTTTTACTTTAAGCGACAATGAATGTTAAAAAATTTACACGTGCTTTTACTTTTCTTTACTGAACCGAAAAGATCGCCATTGTCCCGGCTGGAGCCCTTTTTATCATTTTTATCAGCCGCGTCCGTCAGCTGGTCGTCTCTTTCTTCCGGATAATAGACCCTACGGATTTGGACCAGCTAGCGGACGCGGCCCTTCACCACGACTACTGCCATCTGTTGGCGGCTCCAACCGGTTCAATTTGAACTGGCCCTATCGGACCGTTGTTTTCGCAACAAGCGTGTTTGGAAATACGAGGAAACTGCTTCGAAGCACCTTCGAAAGTGTTTTAACGTGTTTGGAAATACGAGGAAACTGCTTCGGAGCACCTTCGAAAGTGTTTTAGCGTGTTTGGAAATACGAGGAAACTGCTTCGAAGCACCTTAAAAGTTGTTTTAGCGTGTTTGGAAATACGAGGAAACTGCTTCGAAGCACCTTAGAAGTTGTTTTAGCGTGTTTGGAAATACGAGGAAACTGCTTCGGAACACCTTAGAAATTGTTTTAGCGTGTTTGGAAATACGAGGAAACTGCTTCGAAGCACCTTAGAAATTGTTTTAGCGTGTTTGGAAATACGAGGAAACTGCTTCGAAGCACCTTAGAAGTTGTTTTAGCGTGTTTGGAAATACGAGGAAACTGCTTCGAGGCACCTTCGAAGTTGTTTTAGCGTGTTTGGAAATACGAGGAAACTGCTTCGAAGCACCTTAGAAGTTGTTTTAGCGTGTTTGGAAATACGAGGAAACTGCTTCGAAGCACCTTCGAAAGTGTTTTAGCGTGTTTGGAAATACGAGGAAACTGCTTCGAAGCACCTTAGAAATTGTTTTAGCGTGTTTGGAAATACGAGGAAACTGCTTTGAAGCACCTTCGAAAGTGTTTTAGCTTGTTTGGAAATACGAGGAAACTGCTTCGAAGCACCTTAGAAGTTGTTTTAGCGTGTTTGGAAATACGAGGAAACTGCTTCGCAGCACCTTGAAAGTTGTTTTAGCGTGTTTGGAAATACGAGGAAACTGCTTCGAAGCACCTTGAAAGTTGTTTTAGCGTGTTTGGAAATACGAGGAAACTGCTTCGAAGCACCTTAGAAGTTGTTTTAGCGTGTTTGGAAATACGAGGAAACTGCTTCGAAGCACCTTAAAAGTTGTTTTAGCGTGTTTGGAAATACGAGGAAACTGCTTCGAAGCACCTTAGAAGTTGTTTTAGCGTGTTTGGAAATACGAGGAAACTGCTTCGAAGCACCTTGAAAGTTGTTTTAGCGTGTTTGGAAATACGAGGAAACTGCTTCGAAGCACCTTGAAAGTTGTTTTAGCGTGTTTGGAAATACGAGGAAACTGCTTCGAAGCACCTTAGAGGTTGTTTTAGCGTGTTTGGAAATACGAGGAAACTGCTTCGAAGCACCTTAGAAGTTGTTTTAGCGTGTTTGGAAATACGAGGAAACTGCTTCGAAGCACCTTAGAAGTTGTTTTAGCGTGTTTGGAAATACGAGGAAACTGCTTCGAAGCTCCTTAGAAGTTGTTTTAGCGTGTTTGGAAATACGAGGAAACTGCTTCGAAGCACCTTAAAAGTTGTTTTAGCGTGTTTGGAAATACGAGGAAACTGCTTCGAAGCACCTTAGAAGTTGTTTTAGCGTGTTTGGAAATACGAGGAAACTGCTTCGAAGCACCCTAGAAGTTGTTTTAGTGTGTTTGGAAATACGAGGAAACTGCTTCGAAGCACCTTAAAAGTTGTTTTAGCGTGTTTGGAAATACGAGGAAACTGCTTCGAAGCACCTTAGAAGTTGTTTTAGCGTGTTTGGAAATACGAGGAAACTGCTTCGAAGCACCTTGAAAGTTGTTTTAGCGTGTTTGGAAATACGAGGAAACTGCTTCGAAGCACCTTAAAAGTTGTTTTAGCGTGTTTGGAAATACGAGGAAACTGCTTCGAAGCACCTTGAAAGTTGTTTTAGCGTGTTAGGAAATACGAGGAAACTGCTTCGAAGCACCTTAGAAGTTGTTTTAGCGTGTTTGGAAATACGAGGAAACTGCTTCGAAGCACCTTGAAAGTTGTTTAAGCGTGTTTGGAAATACGAGGAAACTGCTTCGAAGCACCTTGAAAGTTGTTTTAGCGTGTTTGGAAATACGAGGAAACTGCTTCGAAGCACCTTAGAAGTTGTTTTAGCCTGTTTGGAAATACGAGGAAACTGCTTCGAAGAACCTTAGAAGTTGTTTTAGCGTGTTTGGAAATACAAGAAAACTGCTTCGAAGCACCTTGAAAGTTGTTTTAGCGTGTTTGGAAATACGAGGAAACTGCTTCGCAGCACCTTAGAAGTTGTTTTAGTGTGTTTGGAAATACGAGGAAACTGCTTCGAAGCACCTTAAAAGTTGTTTTAGCGTGTTTGGAAATACGAGGAAACTGCTTCGAAGCACCTTAAAAGTTGTTTTAGCGTGTTTGGAAATACGAGGAAACTGCTTCGAAGCACCTTGAAAGTTGTTTCAGCGTGTTTGGAAATACGAGGAAACTGCTTCGAAGCACCTTGAAAGTTGTTTTAGCGTGTTTGGAAATACGAGGAAACTGCTTCGAAGCACCTTAGAAGTTGTTTTAGCCTGTTTGGAAATACGAGGAAACTGCTTCGAAGAACCTTAGAAGTTGTTTTAGCGTGTTTGGAAATACAAGAAAACTGCTTCGAAGCACCTTGAAAGTTGTTTTAGCGTGTTTGGAAATACGAGGAAACTGCTTCGAAGCACCTTAGAAGTTGTTTTAGCGTGTTTGGAAATACGAGGAAACTGCTTCGAAGCACCTTAAAAGTTGTTTTAGCGTGTTTGGAAATACGAGGAAACTGCTTCGAAGCACCTTAAAAGTTGTTTTAGCGTGTTTGGAAATACGAGGAAACTGCTTCGAAGAACCTTAGAAGTTGTTTTAGCCTGTTTGGAAATACGAGGAAACTGCTTCGAAGAACCTTAGAAGTTGTTTTAGCGTGTTTGGAAATACGAGGAAACTGCTTCGAAGCACCTTGAAAGTTGTTTTAGCGTGTTTGGAAATACGAGGAAACTGCTTCGAAGCACCTTAGAAGTTGTTTTAGCCTGTTTGGAAATACGAGGAAACTGCTTCGAAGAACCTTAGAAGTTGTTTTAGCGTGTTTGGAAATACAAGAAAACTGCTTCGAAGCACCTTGAAAGTTGTTTTAGCGTGTTTGGAAATACGAGGAAACTGCTTCGCAGCACCTTAGAAGTTGTTTTAGTGTGTTTGGAAATACGAGGAAACTGCTTCGAAGCACCTTAAAAGTTGTTTTAGCGTGTTTGGAAATACGAGGAAACTGCTTCGAAGCACCTTAAAAGTTGTTTTAGCGTGTTTGGAAATACGAGGAAACTGCTTCGAAGCACCTTGAAAGTTGTTTTAGCGTGTTTGGAAATACGAGGAAACTGCTTCGAAGCACCTTAGAAGTTGTTTTAGCCTGTTTGGAAATACGAGGAAACTGCTTCGAAGAACCTTAGAAGTTGTTTTAGCGTGTTTGGAAATACAAGAAAACTGCTTCGAAGCACCTTGAAAGTTGTTTTAGCGTGTTTGGAAATACGAGGAAACTGCTTCGAAGCACCTTAGAAGTTGTTTTAGCCTGTTTGGAAATACGAGGAAACTGCTTCGAAGAACCTTAGAAGTTGTTTTAGCGTGTTTGGAAATACAAGAAAACTGCTTCGAAGCACCTTGAAAGTTGTTTTAGCGTGTTTGGAAATACGAGGAAACTGCTTCGAAGCACCTTGAAAGTTGTTTTAGCGTGTTTGGAAATACGAGGAAACTGCTTCGAAGCACCTTAGAAGTTGTTTTAGCCTGTTTGGAAATACGAGGAAACTGCTTCGAAGAACCTTAGAAGTTGTTTTAGCGTGTTTGGAAATACAAGAAAACTGCTTCGAAGCACCTTGAAAGTTGTTTTAGCGTGTTTGGAAATACGAGGAAACTGCTTCGAAGCACCTTGAAAGTTGTTTTAGCGTGTTTGGAAATACGAGGAAACTGCTTCGAAGCACCTTGAAAGTTGTTTTAGCGTGTTTGGAAATACGAGGAAACTGCTTCGAAGCACCTTAGAAGTTGTTTTAGCGTGTTTGGAAATACGAGGAAACTGCTTCGAAGCACCTTGAAAGTTGTTTTAGCGTGTTTGGAAATACGAGGAAACTGCTTCGAAGCACCTTGAAAGTTGTTTTAGCGTGTTTGGAAATACGAGGAAACTGCTTCGAAGCACCTTAGAAGTTGTTTTAGCCTGTTTGGAAATACGAGGAAACTGCTTCGAAGAACCTTAGAAGTTGTTTTAGCGTGTTTGGAAATACAAGAAAACTGCTTCGAAGCACCTTGAAAGTTGTTTTAGCGTGTTTGGAAATACGAGGAAACTGCTTCGCAGCACCTTAGAAGTTGTTTTAGTGTGTTTGGAAATACGAGGAAACTGCTTCGAAGCACCTTAAAAGTTGTTTTAGCGTGTTTGGAAATACGAGGAAACTGCTTCGAAGCACCTTAAAAGTTGTTTTAGCGTGTTTGGAAATACGAGGAAACTGCTTCGAAGCACCTTGAAAGTTGTTTTAGCGTGTTTGGAAATACGAGGAAACTGCTTCGAAGCACCTTGAAAGTTGTTTTAGCGTGTTTGGAAATACGAGGAAACTGCTTCGAAGCACCTTAGAAGTTGTTTTAGTGTGTTTGGAAATACGAGGAAACTGCTTCGAAGCACCTTAGAAGTTGTTTTAGCGTGTTTGGAAATACGAGGAAACTGCTTCGAAGCACCTTCGAAAGTGTTTTAGCGTGTTTGGAAATACGAGGAAACTGCTTCGAAGCACCTTAGAAGTTGTTTTAGCGTGTTTGGAAATACGAGGAAACTGCTTCGAAGCACCTTAAAAGTTGTTTTAGCGTGTTTGGAAATACGAGGAAACTGCTTCGAAGCACCTTGAAAGTTGTTTTAGCGTGTTTGGAAATACGAGGAAACTGCTTCGAAGCACCTTAGAAGTTGTTTTAGTGTGTTTGGAAATACGAGGAAACTGCTTCGAAGCACCTTAGAAGTTGTTTTAGCGTGTTTGGAAATACGAGGAAACTGCTTCGAAGCACCTTCGAAAGTGTTTTAGCGTGTTTGGAAATACGAGGAAACTGCTTCGAAGCACCTTCGAAGTTGTTGTAGCGTGTTTGGAAATACGAGGAAACTGCTTCGAAGCACCTTAAAAGTTGTTTTAGCGTGTTTGGAAATACGAGGAAACTGCTTCGCAGCACCTTAGAAGTTGTTTTAGTGTGTTTGGAAATACGAGGAAACTGCTTCGAAGCACCTTAGAAGTTGTTTTAGTGTGTTTCAAAATACGAGGAAACTGCTTCGAAGCACCTTAGAAGTTGTTTTAGCGTGTTTGGAAATACGAGGAAACTGCTTCGAAGCACCTTCGAAAGTGTTTTAGCGTGTTTGGAAATACGAGGAAACTGCTTCGAAGCACCTTAGAAGTTGTTTTAGCGTGTTTGGAAATACGAGGAAACTGCTTCGAAGCACCTTAAAAGTTGTTTTAGCGTGTTTGGAAATACGAGGAAACTGCTTCGCAGCACCTTAGAAGTTGTTTTAGTGTGTTTGGAAATACGAGGAAACTGCTTCGAAGCACCTTGAAAGTTGTTTTAGCGTGTTTGGAAATACGAGGAAACTGCTTCGAAGCACCTTAGAAGTTGTTTTAGCGTGTTTGGAAATACGAGGAAACTGCTTCGAAGCACCTTGAAAGTTGTTTTAGCGTGTTTGGAAATACGAGGAAACTGCTTCGAAGCACCTTGAAAGTTGTTTTAGCGTGTTTGGAAATACGAGGAAACTGCTTCGAAGCACCTTAGAAGTTGTTTTAGCCTGTTTGGAAATACGAGGAAACTGCTTCGAAGAACCTTAGAAGTTGTTTTAGCGTGTTTGGAAATACAAGAAAACTGCTTCGAAGCACCTTGAAAGTTGTTTTAGCGTGTTTGGAAATACGAGGAAACTGCTTCGCAGCACCTTAGAAGTTGTTTTAGTGTGTTTGGAAATACGAGGAAACTGCTTCGAAGCACCTTAAAAGTTGTTTTAGCGTGTTTGGAAATACGAGGACACTGCTTCGAAGCACCTTAAAAGTTGTTTTAGCGTGTTTGGAAATACGAGGAAACTGCTTCGAAGCACCTTGAAAGTTGTTTTAGCGTGTTTGGAAATACGAGGAAACTGCTTCGAAGCACCTTGAAAGTTGTTTTAGCGTGTTTGGAAATACGAGGAAACTGCTTCGAAGCACCTTAGAAGTTGTTTTAGTGTGTTTGGAAATACGAGGAAACTGCTTCGAAGCACCTTAGAAGTTGTTTTAGCGTGTTTGGAAATACGAGGAAACTGCTTCGAAGCACCTTGAAAGTTGTTTTAGCGTGTTTGGAAATACGAGGAAACTGCTTCGAAGCACCTTAGAAGTTGTTTTAGTGTGTTTGGAAATACGAGGAAACTGCTTCGAAGCACCTTAGAAGTTGTTTTAGTGTGTTTGGAAATACGAGGAAACTGCTTCGAAGCACCTTAGAAGTTGTTTTAGCGTGTTTGGAAATACGAGGAAACTGCTTCGAAGCACCTTGAAAGTTGTTTTAGCGTGTTTGGAAATACGAGGAAACTGCTTCGAAGCACCTTAGAAGTTGTTTTAGCGTGTTTGGAAATACGAGGAAACTGCTTCGAAGCACCTTAGAAATTGTTTTAGCGTGTTTGGAAATACGAGGAAACTGCTTCGCAGCACCTTAGAAGTTGTTTTAGTGTGTTTGGAAATACGAGGAAACTGCTTCGAAGCACCTTAAAAGTTGTTTTAGCGTGTTTGGAAATACGAGGAAACTGCTTCGAAGCACCTTAAAAGTTGTTTTAGCGTGTTTGGAAATACAAGAAAACTGCTTCGAAGCACCTTGAAAGTTGTTTTAGCGTGTTTGGAAATACAAGAAAACTGCTTCGAAGCACCTTGAAAGTTGTTTTAGCGTGTTTGGAAATACGAGGAAACTGCTTCGCAGCACCTTAGAAGTTGTTTTAGTGTGTTTGGAAATACGAGGAAACTGCTTCGAAGCACCTTAGAAGTTGTTTTAGCGTGTTTGGAAATACGAGGAAACTGCTTCGAAGCACCTTGAAAGTTGTTTTAGCGTGTTTGGAAATACGAGGAAACTGCTTCGAAGCACCTTGAAAGTTGTTTTAGCGTGTTTGGAAATACGAGGAAACTGCTTCGAAGCACCTTAGAAGTTGTTTTAGCGTGTTTGGAAATACGAGGAAACTGCTTCGAAGCACCTTAAAAGTTGTTTTAGCGTGTTTGGAAATACGAGGAAACTGCTTCGAAGCACCTTAAAAGTTGTTTTAGCGTGTTTGGAAATACGAGGAAACTGCTTCGAAGCACCTTGAAAGTTGTTTTAGCGTGTTTGGAAATACGAGGAAACTGCTTCGAAGCACCTTGAAAGTTGTTTTAGCGTGTTTGGAAATACGAGGAAACTGCTTCGAAGCACCTTGAAAGTTGTTTTAGCGTGTTTGGAAATACGGGGAAACTGCTTCGAAGCACCTTAAAAGTTGTTTTAGCGTGTTTGGAAATACGAGGAAACTGCTTCGAAGCACCTTAGAAGTTGTTTTAGCGTGTTTGGAAATACGAGGAAACTGCTTCGAAGCACCTTGAAAGTTGTTTTAGCGTGTTTGGAAATACGGGGAAACTGCTTCGAAGCACCTTAAAAGTTGTTTTAGCGTGTTTGGAAATACGAGGAAACTGCTTCGAAGCACCTTAAAAGTTGTTTTAGCGTGTTTGGAAATACGAGGAAACTGCTTCGAAGCACCTTAGAAGTTGTTTTAGCGTGTTTGGAAATACGAGGAAACTGCTTCGAAGCACCTTGAAAGTTGTTTTAGCGTGTTTGGAAATACGAGGAAACTGCTTCGAAGCACCTTGAAAGTTGTTTTAGCGTGTTTGGAAATACGAGGAAACTGCTTCGAAGCACCTTAGAAGTTGTTTTAGCGTGTTTGGAAATACGAGGAAACTGCTTCGCAGCACCTTAGAAGTTGTTTTAGTGTGTTTGGAAATACGAGGAAACTGCTTCGCAGCACCTTAGAAGTTGTTTTAGTGTGTTTGGAAATACGAGGAAACTGCTTCGAAGCACCTTAGAAGTTGTTTTAGCGTGTTTGGAAATACGAGGAAACTGCTTCGAAGCACCTTGAAAGTTGTTTTAGCGTGTTTGGAAATACGAGGAAACTGCTTCGAAGCACCTTGAAAGTTGTTTTAGCGTGTTTGGAAATACGAGGAAACTGCTTCGAAGCACCTTAGAAGTTGTTTTAGCGTGTTTGGAAATACGAGGAAACTGCTTCGAAGCACCTTAAAAGTTGTTTTAGCGTGTTTGGAAATACGAGGAAACTGCTTCGAAGCACCTTAAAAGTTGTTTTAGCGTGTTTGGAAATACGAGGAAACTGCTTCGAAGCACCTTGAAAGTTGTTTTAGCGTGTTTGGAAATACGAGGAAACTGCTTCGAAGCACCTTGAAAGTTGTTTTAGCGTGTTTGGAAATACGAGGAAACTGCTTCGAAGCACCTTGAAAGTTGTTTTAGCGTGTTTGGAAATACGAGGAAACTGCTTCGAAGCACCTTAGAAGTTGTTTTAGCGTGTTTGGAAATACGAGGAAACTGCTTCGAAGCACCTTAAAAGTTGTTTTAGCGTGTTTGGAAATACGAGGAAACTGCTTCGAAGCACCTTAGAAGTTGTTTTAGCGTGTTTGGAAATACGAGGAAACTGCTTCGAAGCACCTTGAAAGTTGTTTTAGCGTGTTTGGAAATACGGGGAAACTGCTTCGAAGCACCTTAAAAGTTGTTTTAGCGTGTTTGGAAATACGAGGAAACTGCTTCGAAGCACCTTAAAAGTTGTTTTAGCGTGTTTGGAAATACGAGGAAACTGCTTCGAAGCACCTTGAAAGTTGTGTAAGCGTGTTAGGAAATACGAGGAAACTGCTTCGGAGCACCTTAGAAGTTGTTTTAGCGTGTTTGGAAATACGAGGAAGCTGCTTCGAAGCACCTTGAAAGTTGTTTTAGCGTGTTTGGAAATACGAGGAAACTGCTTCGAAGCACCTTGAAAGTTGTTTTAGCGTGTTTGGAAATACGAGGAAACTGCTTCGAAGCACCTTAGAAGTTGTTTTAGCGTGTTTGGAAATACGAGGAAACTGCTTCGAAGCACCTTAAAAGTTGTTTTAGCGTGTTTGGAAATACGAGGAAACTGCTTCGAAGCACCTTAGAAGTTGTTTTAGCGTGTTTGGAAATACGAGGAAACTGCTTCGAAGCACCTTGAAAGTTGTTTTAGCGTGTTTGGAAATACGGGGAAACTGCTTCGAAGCACCTTAAAAGTTGTTTTAGCGTGTTTGGAAATACGAGGAAACTGCTTCGAAGCACCTTAAAAGTTGTTTTAGCGTGTTTGGAAATACGAGGAAACTGCTTCGAAGCACCTTGAAAGTTGTTTTAGCGTGTTTGGAAATACGAGGAAACTGCTTCGAAGCACCTTAGAAGTTGTTTTAGCGTGTTTGGAAATACGAGGAAACTGCTTCGAAGCACCTTGAAAGTTGTTTTAGCGTGTTTGGAAATACGAGGAAACTGCTTCGAAGCACCTTGAAAGTTGTTTTAGCGTGTTTGGAAATACGAGGAAACTGCTTCGAAGCACCTTAGAAGTTGTTTTAGCGTGTTTGGAAATACGAGGAAACTGCTTCGAAGCACCTTAAAAGTTGTTTTAGCGTGTTTGGAAATACGAGGAAACTGCTTCGAAGCACCTTAGAAGTTGTTTAAGCGTGTTTGGAAATACGAGGAAACTGCTTCGAAGCACCTTAAAAGTTGTTTTAGCGTGTTTGGAAATACGAGGAAACTGCTTCGAAGCACCTTAGAAGTTGTTTTAGCGTGTTTGGAAATACGAGGAAACTGCTTCGAAGCACCTTAAAAGTTGTTTTAGCGTGTTTGGAAATACGAGGAAACTGCTTCGAAGCACCTTAAAAGTTGTTTTAGCGTGTTTGGAAATACGAGGAAACTGCTTCGAAGCACCTTAAAAGTTGTTTTAGCGTGTTTGGAAATACGAGGAAACTGCTTCGAAGCACCTTGAAAGTTGTTTAAGCGTGTTTGGAAATACGAGGAAACTGCTTCGAAGCACCTTGAAAGTTGTTTTAGCGTGTTTGGAAATACGAGGAAACTGCTTCGAAGCACCTTGAAAGTTGTTTTAGCGTGTTTGGAAATACGAGGAAACTGCTTCGAAGCACCTTGAAAGTTGTTTTAGCGTGTTTGGAAATACGAGGAAACTGCTTCGAAGCACCTTAAAAGTTGTTTTAGCGTGTTTGGAAATACGAGGAAACTGCTTCGAAGCACCTTAGAAGTTGTTTTAGCGTGTTTGGAAATACGAGGAAACTGCTTCGAAGCACCTTGAAAGTTGTTTTAGCGTGTTTGGAAATACGGGGAAACTGCTTCGAAGCACCTTAAAAGTTGTTTTAGCGTGTTTGGAAATACGAGGAAACTGCTTCGAAGCACCTTAAAAGTTGTTTTAGCGTGTTTGGAAATACGAGGAAACTGCTTCGAAGCACCTTAGAAGTTGTTTTAGCGTGTTTGGAAATACGAGGAAACTGCTTCGAAGCACCTTAAAAGTTGTTTTAGCGTGTTTGGAAATACGAGGAAACTGCTTCGAAGCACCTTAGAAGTTGTTTTAGCGTGTTTGGAAATACGAGGAAACTGCTTCGAAGCACCTTGAAAGTTGTTTTAGCGTGTTTGGAAATACGGGGAAACTGCTTCGAAGCACCTTAAAAATTGTTTTAGCGTGTTTGGAAATACGAGGAAACTGCTTCGAAGCACCTTAGAAGTTGTTTTAGCGTGTTTGGAAATACGAGGAAACTGCTTCGAAGCACCTTAAAAGTTGTTTTAGCGTGTTTGGAAATACGAGGAAACTGCTTCGAAGCACCTTAGAAGTTGTTTTAGCGTGTTTGGAAATACGAGGAAACTGCTTCGCAGCACCTTAGAAGTTGTTTTAGTGTGTTTGGAAATACGACGAAACTGCTTCGAAGCACCTTAAAAGTTGTTTTAGCGTGTTTGGAAATACGAGGAAACTGCTTCGAAGCACCTTAAAAGTTGTTTTAGCGTGTTTGGAAATACGAGGAAACTGCTTCGAAGCACCTTAGAAGTTGTTTTAGCGTGTTTGGAAATACGAGGAAACTGCTTCGAAGCACCTTAAAAGTTGTTTTAGCGTGTTTGGAAATACGAGGAAACTGCTTCGAAGCACCTTAAAAGTTGTTTTAGCGTGTTTGGAAATACGAGGAAACTGCTTCGAAGCACCTTAGAAGTTGTTTTAGCGTGTTTGGAAATACGAGGAAACTTCTTCGAAGCACCTTCGAAGTTGTTTAAGCGTGTTTGGAAATACGAGGAAACTGCTTCGAAGCACCATAGAAGTTGTTTTAGCGTGTTTGGAAATACGAGGAAACTGCTTCGCAGCACCTTAGAAGTTGTTTTAGTGTGTTTGGAAATACGACGAAACTGCTTCGAAGCACCTTAAAAGTTGTTTTAGCGTGTTTGGAAATACGAGGAAACTGCTTCGAAGCACCTTAAAAGTTGTTTTAGCGTGTTTGGAAATACGAGGAAACTGCTTCGAAGCACCTTAGAAGTTGTTTTAGCGTGTTTGGAAATACGAGGAAACTGCTTCGAAGCACCTTGAAAGTTGTTTTAGCGTGTTTGGAAATACGGGGAAACTGCTTCGAAGCACCTTAAAAGTTGTTTTAGCGTGTTTGGAAATACGAGGAAACTGCTTCGAAGCACCTTAGAAGTTGTTTTAGCGTGTTTGGAAATACGAGGAAACTGCTTCGAAGCACCTTAAAAGTTGTTTTAGCGTGTTTGGAAATACGAGGAAACTGCTTCGAAGCACCTTAGAAGTTGTTTTAGCGTGTTTGGAAATACGAGGAAACTGCTTCGAAGCACCTTAAAAGTTGTTTTAGCGTGTTTGGAAATACGGGGAAACTGCTTCGAAGCACCTTAAAAGTTGTTTTAGCGTGTTTGGAAATACGAGGAAACTGCTTCGAAGCACCTTAGAAGTTGTTTTAGCGTGTTTGGAAATACGAGGAAACTGCTTCGAAGCACCTTAGAAGTTGTTTTAGCGTGTTTGGAAATACGAGGAAACTGCTTCGAAGCACCTTAAAAGTTGTTTTAGCGTGTTTGGAAATACGAGGAAACTGCTTCGAAGCACCTTAGAAGTTGTTTTAGCGTGTTTGGAAATACGAGGAAACTGCTTCGAAGCACCTTAGAAGTTGTTTTAGCGTGTTTGGAAATACGAGGAAACTGCTTCGAAGCACCTTGAAAGTTGTTTTAGCGTGTTTGGAAATACGAGGAAACTGCTTCGAAGCACCTTAGAAGTTGTTTTAGCGTGTTTGGAAATACGAGGAAACTGCTTCGAAGCACCTTAAAAGTTGTTTTAGCGTGTTTGGAAATACGGGGAAACTGCTTCGAAGCACCTTAAAAGTTGTTTTAGCGTGTTTGGAAATACGAGGAAACTGCTTCGAAGCACCTTAAAAGTTGTTTTAGCGTGTTTGGAAATACGAGGAAACTGCTTCGAAGCACCTTAGAAGTTGTTTTAGCGTGTTTGGAAATACGAGGAAACTGCTTCGAAGCACCTTAAAAGTTGTTTTAGCGTGTTTGGAAATACGAGGAAACTGCTTCGAAGCACCTTAGAAGTTGTTTTAGCGTGTTTGGAAATACGAGGAAACTGCTTCGAAGCACCTTGAAAGTTGTTTTAGCGTGTTTGGAAATACGGGGAAACTGCTTCGAAGCACCTTAAAAGTTGTTTTAGCGTGTTTGGAAATACGAGGAAACTGCTTCGAAGCACCTTAGAAGTTGTTTTAGCGTGTTTGGAAATACGAGGAAACTGCTTCGAAGCACCTTAAAAGTTGTTTTAGCGTGTTTGGAAATACGAGGAAACTGCTTCGAAGCACCTTAAAAGTTGTTTTAGCGTGTTTGGAAATACGAGGAAACTGCTTCGCAGCACCTTAGAAGTTGTTTTAGCGTGTTTGGAAATACGAGGAAACTTCTTCGAAGCACCTTCGAAGTTGTTTAAGCGTGTTTGGAAATACGAGGAAACTGCTTCGAAGCACCTTAGAAGTTGTTTTAGCGTGTTTGGAAATACGAGGAAACTGCTTCGCAGCACCTTAGAAGTTGTTTTAGTGTGTTTGGAAATACGACGAAACTGCTTCGAAGCACCTTAAAAGTTGTTTTAGCGTGTTTGGAAATACGAGGAAACTGCTTCGAAGCACCTTAAAAGTTGTTTTAGCGTGTTTGGAAATACGAGGAAACTGCTTCGAAGCACCTTAGAAGTTGTTTTAGCGTGTTTGGAAATACGAGGAAACTGCTTCGAAGCACCTTGAAAGTTGTTTTAGCGTGTTTGGAAATACGGGGAAACTGCTTCGAAGCACCTTAAAAGTTGTTTTAGCGTGTTTGGAAATACGAGGAAACTGCTTCGAAGCACCTTAGAAGTTGTTTTAGCGTGTTTGGAAATACGAGGAAACTGCTTCGAAGCACCTTAAAAGTTGTTTTAGCGTGTTTGGAAATACGAGGAAACTGCTTCGAAGCACCTTAGAAGTTGTTTTAGCGTGTTTGGAAATACGAGGAAACTGCTTCGAAGCACCTTAAAAGTTGTTTTAGCGTGTTTGGAAATACGGGGAAACTGCTTCGAAGCACCTTAAAAGTTGTTTTAGCGTGTTTGGAAATACGAGGAAACTGCTTCGAAGCACCTTAAAAGTTGTTTTAGCGTGTTTGGAAATACGAGGAAACTGCTTCGAAGCACCTTAGAAGTTGTTTTAGCGTGTTTGGAAATACGAGGAAACTGCTTCGAAGCACCTTGAAAGTTGTTTTAGCGTGTTTGGAAATACGGGGAAACTGCTTCGAAGCACCTTAAAAGTTGTTTTAGCGTGTTTGGAAATACGAGGAAACTGCTTCGAAGCACCTTAGAAGTTGTTTTAGCGTGTTTGGAAATACGAGGAAACTGCTTCGAAGCACCTTAAAAGTTGTTTTAGCGTGTTTGGAAATACGAGGAAACTGCTTCGAAGCACCTTAGAAGTTGTTTTAGCGTGTTTGGAAATACGAGGAAACTGCTTCGAAGCACCTTAAAAGTTGTTTTAGCGTGTTTGGAAATACGGGGAAACTGCTTCGAAGCACCTTAAAAGTTGTTTTAGCGTGTTTGGAAATACGAGGAAACTGCTTCGAAGCACCTTAAAAGTTGTTTTAGCGTGTTTGGAAATACGAGGAAACTGCTTCGAAGCACCTTAGAAGTTGTTTTAGCGTGTTTGGAAATACGAGGAAACTGCTTCGAAGCACCTTAAAAGTTGTTTTAGCGTGTTTGGAAATACGAGGAAACTGCTTCGAAGCACCTTAGAAGTTGTTTTAGCGTGTTTGGAAATACGAGGAAACTGCTTCGAAGCACCTTGAAAGTTGTTTTAGCGTGTTTGGAAATACGGGGAAACTGCTTCGAAGCACCTTAAAAGTTGTTTTAGCGTGTTTGGAAATACGAGGAAACTGCTTCGAAGCACCTTAGAAGTTGTTTTAGCGTGTTTGGAAATACGAGGAAACTGCTTCGAAGCACCTTAAAAGTTGTTTTAGCGTGTTTGGAAATACGAGGAAACTGCTTCGAAGCACCTTAAAAGTTGTTTTAGCGTGTTTGGAAATACGAGGAAACTGCTTCGCAGCACCTTAGAAGTTGTTTTAGTGTGTTTGGAAATACGAGGAAACTGCTTCGAAGCACCTTAAAAGTTATTTTAGCGTGTTTGGAAATACCAGGAAACTGCTTCGAAGCACCTTCGAAAGTGTTTTAGCGTGTTTGGAAATACGAGGAAACTGCTTCGAAGCACCTTAAAAGTTGTTTTAGCGTGTTTGGAAATACGAGGAAACTGCTTCGAAGCACCTTAGAAGTTGTTTTAGCGTGTTTGGAAATACGAGGAAACTGCTTCGCAGCACCTTAGAAGTTGTTTTAGTGTGTTTGGAAATACGACGAAACTGCTTCGAAGCACCTTAAAAGTTGTTTTAGCGTGTTTGGAAATACGAGGAAACTGCTTCGAAGCACCTTAAAAGTTGTTTTAGCGTGTTTGGAAATACGAGGAAACTGCTTCGAAGCACCTTAGAAGTTGTTTTAGCGTGTTTGGAAATACGAGGAAACTGCTTCGAAGCACCTTGAAAGTTGTTTTAGCGTGTTTGGAAATACGGGGAAACTGCTTCGAAGCACCTTAAAAGTTGTTTTAGCGTGTTTGGAAATACGAGGAAACTGCTTCGAAGCACCTTAGAAGTTGTTTTAGCGTGTTTGGAAATACGAGGAAACTGCTTCGAAGCACCTTAAAAGTTGTTTTAGCGTGTTTGGAAATACGAGGAAACTGCTTCGAAGCACCTTAGAAGTTGTTTTAGCGTGTTTGGAAATACGAGGAAACTGCTTCGAAGCACCTTAAAAGTTGTTTTAGCGTGTTTGGAAATACGGGGAAACTGCTTCGAAGCACCTTAAAAGTTGTTTTAGCGTGTTTGGAAATACGAGGAAACTGCGTCAAAGCACCTTAAAAGTTGTTTTAGCGTGTTTGGAAATACGAGGAAACTGCTTCGAAGCACCTTAGAAGTTGTTTTAGCGTGTTTGGAAATACGAGGAAACTGCTTCGAAGCACCTTAAAAGTTGTTTTAGCGTGTTTGGAAATACGAGGAAACTGCTTCGAAGCACCTTAGAAGTTGTTTTAGCGTGTTTGGAAATACGAGGAAACTGCTTCGAAGCACCTTAGAAGTTGTTTTAGCGTGTTTGGAAATACGAGGAAACTGCTTCGAAGCACCTTGAAAGTTGTTTTAGCGTGTTTGGAAGTACGAGGAAACTGCTTCGAAGCACCTTAGAAGTTGTTTTAGCGTGTTTGGAAATACGAGGAAACTGCTTCGAAGCACCTTAAAAGTTGTTTTAGCGTGTTTGGAAATACGGGGAAACTGCTTCGAAGCACCTTAAAAGTTGTTTTAGCGTGTTTGGAAATACGAGGAAACTGCTTCGAAGCACCTTAAAAGTTGTTTTAGCGTGTTTGGAAATACGAGGAAACTGCTTCGAAGCACCTTAGAAGTTGTTTTAGCGTGTTTGGAAATACGAGGAAACTGCTTCGAAGCACCTTAAAAGTTGTTTTAGCGTGTTTGGAAATACGAGGAAACTGCTTCGAAGCACCTTAGAAGTTGTTTTAGCGTGTTTGGAAATACGAGGAAACTGCTTCGAAGCACCTTAAAAGTTGTTTTAGCGTGTTTGGAAATACGAGGAAACTGCTTCGAAGCACCTTAAAAGTTGTTTTAGCGTGTTTGGAAATACGAGGAAACTGCTTCGAAGCACCTTAGAAGTTGTTTTAGCGTGTTTGGAAATACGAGGAAACTGCTTCGAAGCACCTTAAAAGTTGTTTTAGCGTGTTTGGAAATACGAGGAAACTGCTTCGAAGCACCTTAAAAGTTGTTTTAGCGTGTTTGGAAATACGAGGAAACTGCTTCGAAGCACCTTAGAAGTTGTTTTAGCGTGTTTGGAAATACGAGGAAACTTCTTCGAAGCACCTTCGAAGTTGTTTAAGCGTGTTTGGAAATACGAGGAAACTGCTTCGAAGCACCTTAGAAGTTGTTTTAGCGTGTTTGGAAATACGAGGAAACTGCTTCGCAGCACCTTAGAAGTTGTTTTAGTGTGTTTGGAAATACGACGAAACTGCTTCGAAGCACCTTAAAAGTTGTTTTAGCGTGTTTGGAAATACGAGGAAACTGCTTCGAAGCACCTTAAAAGTTGTTTTAGCGTGTTTGGAAATACGAGGAAACTGCTTCGAAGCACCTTAGAAGTTGTTTTAGCGTGTTTGGAAATACGAGGAAACTGCTTCGAAGCACCTTGAAAGTTGTTTTAGCGTGTTTGGAAATACGGGGAAACTGCTTCGAAGCACCTTAAAAGTTGTTTTAGCGTGTTTGGAAATACGAGGAAACTGCTTCGAAGCACCTTAGAAGTTGTTTTAGCGTGTTTGGAAATACGAGGAAACTGCTTCGAAGCACCTTAAAAGTTGTTTTAGCGTGTTTGGAAATACGAGGAAACTGCTTCGAAGCACCTTAGAAGTTGTTTTAGCGTGTTTGGAAATACGAGGAAACTGCTTCGAAGCACCTTAAAAGATGTTTTAGCGTGTTTGGAAATACGGGGAAACTGCTTCGAAGCACCTTAAAAGTTGTTTTAGCGTGTTTGGAAATACGAGGAAACTGCTTCGAAGCACCTTAAAAGTTGTTTTAGCGTGTTTGGAAATACGAGGAAACTGCTTCGAAGCACCTTAGAAGTTGTTTTAGCGTGTTTGGAAATACGAGGAAACTGCTTCGAAGCACCTTGAAAGTTGTTTTAGCGTGTTTGGAAATACGGGGAAACTGCTTCGAAGCACCTTAAAAGTTGTTTTAGCGTGTTTGGAAATACGAGGAAACTGCTTCGAAGCACCTTAGAAGTTGTTTTAGCGTGTTTGGAAATACGAGGAAACTGCTTCGAAGCACCTTAAAAGTTGTTTTAGCGTGTTTGGAAATACGAGGAAACTGCTTCGAAGCACCTTAGAAGTTGTTTTAGCGTGTTTGGAAATACGAGGAAACTGCTTCGAAGCACCTTAAAAGTTGTTTTAGCGTGTTTGGAAATACGGGGAAACTGCTTCGAAGCACCTTAAAAGTTGTTTTAGCGTGTTTGGAAATACGAGGAAACTGCTTCGAAGCACCTTAAAAGTTGTTTTAGCGTGTTTGGAAATACGAGGAAACTGCTTCGAAGCACCTTAGAAGTTGTTTTAGCGTGTTTGGAAATACGAGGAAACTGCTTCGAAGCACCTTAAAAGTTGTTTTAGCGTGTTTGGAAATACGAGGAAACTGCTTCGAAGCACCTTAGAAGTTGTTTTAGCGTGTTTGGAAATACGAGGAAACTGCTTCGAAGCACCTTGAAAGTTGTTTTAGCGTGTTTGGAAATACGGGGAAACTGCTTCGAAGCACCTTAAAAGTTGTTTTAGCGTGTTTGGAAATACGAGGAAACTGCTTCGAAGCACCTTAGAAGTTGTTTTAGCGTGTTTGGAAATACGAGGAAACTGCTTCGAAGCACCTTAAAAGTTGTTTTAGCGTGTTTGGAAATACGAGGAAACTGCTTCGAAGCACCTTAAAAGTTGTTTTAGCGTGTTTGGAAATACGAGGAAACTGCTTCGCAGCACCTTAGAAGTTGTTTTAGTGTGTTTGGAAATACGAGGAAACTGCTTCGAAGCACCTTAAAAGTTATTTTAGCGTGTTTGGAAATACCAGGAAACTGCTTCGAAGCACCTTCGAAAGTGTTTTAGCGTGTTTGGAAATACGAGGAAACTACTTCGAAGCACCTTAGAAGTTGTTTTAGCGTGTTTGGAAATACGAGGAAACTGCTTCGCAGCACCTTAGAAGTTGTTTTAGTGTGTTTGGAAATACGAGGAAACTGCTTCGAAGCACCTTAAAAGTTGTTTTAGCGTGTTTGGAAATACGAGGAAACTGCTTCGAAGCACCTTAAAAGTTGTTTTAGCGTGTTTGGAAATACAAGAAAACTGCTTCGAAGCACCTTGAAAGTTGTTTTAGCGTGTTTGGAAATACAAGAAAACTGCTTCGAAGCACCTTGAAAGTTGTTTTAGCGTGTTTGGAAATACGAGGAAACTGCTTCGCAGCACCTTATAAGTTGTTTTAGTGTGTTTGGAAATACGAGGAAACTGCTTCGAAGCACCTTAGAAGTTGTTTTAGCGTGTTTGGAAATACGAGGAAACTGCTTCGAAGCACCTTAGAAGTTGTTTTAGCGTGTTTGGAAATACGAGGAAACTGCTTCGAAGCACCTTGAAAGTTGTTTTAGCGTGTTTGGAAATACGAGGAAACTGCTTCGAAGCACCTTGAAAGTTGTTTTAGCGTGTTTGGAAATACGAGGAAACTGCTTCGCAGCACCTTAGAAGTTGTTTTAGTGTGTTTGGAAATACGAGGAAACTGCTTCGAAGCACCTTAAAAGTTATTTTAGCGTGTTTGGAAATACCAGGAAACTGCTTCGAAGCACCTTCGAAAGTGTTTTAGCGTGTTTGGAAATACGAGGAAACTACTTCGAAGCACCTTAGAAGTTGTTTTAGCGTGTTTGGAAATACGAGGAAACTGCTTCGCAGCACCTTAGAAGTTGTTTTAGTGTGTTTGGAAATACGAGGAAACTGCTTCGAAGCACCTTAAAAGTTGTTTTAGCGTGTTTGGAAATACGAGGAAACTGCTTCGAAGCACCTTAAAAGTTGTTTTAGCGTGTTTGGAAATACAAGAAAACTGCTTCGAAGCACCTTGAAAGTTGTTTTAGCGTGTTTGGAAATACAAGAAAACTGCTTCGAAGCACCTTGAAAGTTGTTTTAGCGTGTTTGGAAATACGAGGAAACTGCTTCGCAGCACCTTAGAAGTTGTTTTAGTGTGTTTGGAAATACGAGGAAACTGCTTCGAAGCACCTTAGAAGTTGTTTTAGCGTGTTTGGAAATACGAGGAAACTGCTTCGAAGCACCTTAGAAGTTGTTTTAGCGTGTTTGGAAATACGAGGAAACTGCTTCGAAGCACCTTGAAAGTTGTTTTAGCGTGTTTGGAAATACGAGGAAACTGCTTCGAAGCACCTTAAAAGTTGTTTTAGCGTGTTTGGAAATACGAGGAAACTGCTTCGAAGCACCTTAAAAGTTGTTTTAGCGTGTTTGGAAATACGAGGAAACTGCTTCGCAGCACCTTAGAAGTTGTTTTAGTGTGTTTGGAAATACGAGGAAACTGCTTCGAAGCACCTTAAAAGTTGTTTTAGCGTGTTTGGAAATACGAGGAAACTGCTTCGAAGCACCTTAAAAGTTGTTTTAGCGTGTTTGGAAATACGAGGAAACTGCTTCGAAGCACCTTAGAAGTTGTTTTAGCGTGTTTGGAAATACGAGGAAACTGCTTCGAAGCACCTTAGAAGTTGTTTTAGTGTGTTTGGAAATACGAGGAAACTGCTTCGCAGCACCTTGAAAGTTGTTTTAGCGTGTTAGGAAATACGAGGAAACTGCTTCGAAGCACCTTAGAAGTTGTTTTAGCGTGTTTGGAAATACGAGGAAACTGCTTCGAAGCACCTTAGAAGTTGTTTTAGCGTGTTTGGAAATACGAGGAAACTGCTTCGAAGCACCTTGAAAGTTGTATTAGCGTGTTTGGAAATACGAGGAAACTGCTTCGAAGCACCTTGAAAGTTGTTTTAGCGTGTTTGGAAATACGAGGAAACTGCTTCGAAGCTCCTTAGAAGTTGTTTTAGCGTGTTTGGAAATACGAGGAAACTGCTTCGAAGCACCTTAGAAGTTGTTTTAGCGTGTTTGGAAATACGAGGAAACTGCTTCGAAGCACCTTCGAAAGTGTTTTAGCGTGTTTGGAAATACGAGGAAACTACTTCGAAGCACCTTAGAAGTTGTTTTAGCGTGTTTGGAAATACGAGGAAACTGCTTCGAAGCACCTTAAAAGTTGTTTTAGCGTGTTTGGAAATACGAGGAAACTACTTCGAAGCACCTTAGAAGTTGTTTTAGCGTGTTTGGAAATACGAGGAAACTGCTTCGAAGCACCTTAAAAGTTGTTTTAGCGTGTTTGGAAATACGAGGAAACTGCTTCGAAGCACCTTAGAAGTTGTTTTAGCGTGTTTGGAAATACGAGGAAACTGCTTCGAAGCACCTTAAAAGTTGTTTTAGCGTGTTTGGAAATACGAGGAAACTGCTTCGTAGCACCTTAGAAGTTGTTTTAGCGTGTTTGGAAATACGAGGAAACTGCTTCGAAGCACCTTGAAAGTTGTTTTAGCGTGTTTGGAAATACGGGGAAACTGCTTCGAAGCACCTTAAAAGTTGTTTTAGCGTGTTTGGAAATACGAGGAAACTGCTTCGAAGCACCTTAAAAGTTGTTTTAGCGTGTTTGGAAATACGAGGAAACTGCTTCGAAGCACCTTGAAAGTTGTTTTAGCGTGTTTGGAAATACGAGGAAACTGCTTCGAAGCACCTTAGAAGTTGTTTTAGCGTGTTTGGAAATACGAGGAAACTGCTTCGAAGCACCTTAGAAGTTGTTTTAGCGTGTTTGGAAATACCAGGAAACTGCTTCGAAGCACCTTCGAAAGTGTTTTAGCGTGTTTGGAAATACGAGGAAACTACTTCGAAGCACCTTAGAAGTTGTTTTAGCGTGTTTGGAAATACGAGGAAACTGCTTCGAAGCACCTTAGAAGTTGTTTTAGCGTGTTTGGAAATACGAGGAAACTGCTTCGCAGCACCTTAGAAGTTGTTTTAGTGTGTTTGGAAATACGAGGAAACTGCTTCGAAGCACCTTAAAAGTTGTTTTAGCGTGTTTGGAAATACGAGGAAACTGCTTCGAAGCACCTTAAAAGTTGTTATAGCGTGTTTGGAAATACAAGAAAACTGCTTCGAAGCACCTTGAAAGTTGTTTTAGCGTGTTTGGAAATACAAGAAAACTGCTTCGAAGCACCTTGAAAGTTGTTTTAGCGTGTTTGGAAATACGAGGAAACTGCTTCGCAGCACCTTAGAAGTTGTTTTAGTGTGTTTGGAAATACGAGGAAACTGCTTCGAAGCACCTTAAAAGTTGTTTTAGCGTGTTTGGAAATACGAGGAAACTACTTCGAAGCACCTTAGAAGTTGTTTTAGCGTGTTTGGAAATACGAGGAAACTGCTTCGAAGCACCTTAAAAGTTGTTTTAGCGTGTTTGGAAATACGAGGAAACTGCTTCGAAGCACCTTAGAAGTTGTTTTAGCGTGTTTGGAAATACGAGGAAACTGCTTCGAAGCACCTTAAAAGTTGTTTTAGCGTGTTTGGAAATACGAGGAAACTGCTTCGAAGCACCTTAGAAGTTGTTTTAGCGTGTTTGGAAATACGAGGAAACTGCTTCGAAGCACCTTGAAAGTTGTTTTAGCGTGTTTGGAAATACGAGGAAACTGCTTCGAAGCACCTTGAAAGTTGTTTTAGCGTGTTTGGAAATACGAGGAAACTGCTTCGAAGCACCTTAGAAGTTGTTTTAGTGTGTTTGGAAATACGAGGAAACTGCTTCGAAGCACCTTGAAAGTTGTTTTAGCGTGTTTGGAAATACGAGGAAACTGCTTCGAAGCACCTTAGAAGTTGTTTTAGCGTGTTTGGAAATACGAGGAAACTGCTTCGAAGCACCTTAGAAGTTGTTTTAGCGTGTTTGGAAATACCAGGAAACTGCTTCGAAGCACCTTCGAAAGTGTTTTAGCGTGTTTGGAAATACGAGGAAACTACTTCGAAGCACCTTAGAAGTTGTTTTAGCGTGTTTGGAAATACGAGGAAACTGCTTCGAAGCACCTTAGAAGTTGTTTTAGCGTGTTTGGAAATACGAGGAAACTGCTTCGCAGCACCTTAGAAGTTGTTTTAGTGTGTTTGGAAATACGAGGAAACTGCTTCGAAGCACCTTAAAAGTTGTTTTAGCGTGTTTGGAAATACGAGGAAACTGCTTCGAAGCACCTTAAAAGTTGTTATAGCGTGTTTGGAAATACAAGAAAACTGCTTCGAAGCACCTTGAAAGTTGTTTTAGCGTGTTTGGAAATACAAGAAAACTGCTTCGAAGCACCTTGAAAGTTGTTTTAGCGTGTTTGGAAATACGAGGAAACTGCTTCGCAGCACCTTAGAAGTTGTTTTAGTGTGTTTGGAAATACGAGGAAACTGCTTCGAAGCACCTTAGAAGTTGTTTTAGCGTGTTTGGAAATACGAGGAAACTGCTTCGAAGCACCTCAGAAGTTGTTTTAGCGTGTTTGGAAATACGAGGAAACTGCTTCGAAGCACCTTGAAAGTTGTTTTAGCGTGTTTGGAAATACGAGGAAACTGCTTCGAAGCACCTTAAAAGTTGTTTTAGCGTGTTTGGAAATACGAGGAAACTGCTTCGAAGCACCTTAAAAGTTGTTTTAGCGTGTTTGGAAATACGAGGAAACTGCTTCGCAGCACCTTAGAAGTTGTTTTAGTGTGTTTGGAAATACGAGGAAACTGCTTCGAAGCACCTTAAAAGTTGTTTTAGCGTGTTTGGAAATACGAGGAAACTGCTTCGATGCACCTTAAAAGTTGTTTTAGCGTGTTTGGAAATACGAGGAAACTGCTTCGAAGCACCTTAGAAGTTGTTTTAGCGTGTTTGGAAATACGAGGAAACTGCTTCGAAGCACCTTAGAAGTTGTTTTAGTGTGTTTGGAAATACGAGGAAACTGCTTCGCAGCACCTTGAAAGTTGTTTTAGCGTGTTTGGAAATACGAGGAAACTGCTTCGAAGCACCTTAGAAGTTGTTTTAGCGTGTTTGGAAATACGAGGAAACTGCTTCGAAGCACCTTAGAAGTTGTTTTAGCGTGTTTGGAAATACGAGGAAACTGCTTCGAAGCACCTTGAAAGTTGTATTAGCGTGTTTGGAAATACGAGGAAACTGCTTCGAAGCACCTTGAAAGTTGTTTTAGCGTGTTTGGAAATACGAGGAAACTGCTTCGAAGCACCTTAGAAGTTGTTTTAGCGTGTTTGGAAATACGAGGAAACTGCTTCGAAGCACCTTAGAAGTTGTTTTAGCGTGTTTGGAAATACGAGGAAACTGCTTCGAAGCACCTTCGAAAGTGTTTTAGCGTGTTTGGAAATACGAGGAAACTACTTCGAAGCACCTTAGAAGTTGTTTTAGCGTGTTTGGAAATACGAGGAAACTGCTTCGAAGCACCTTAAAAGTTGTTTTAGCGTGTTTGGAAATACGAGGAAACTACTTCGAAGCACCTTAGAAGTTGTTTTAGCGTGTTTGGAAATACGAGGAAACTGCTTCGCAGCACCTTAGAAGTTGTTTTAGTGTGTTTGGAAATACGAGGAAACTGCTTCGAAGCACCTTGAAAGTTGTTTTAGCGTGTTTGGAAATACGAGGAAACTGCTTCGAAGCACCTTAAAAGTTGTTTTAGCGTGTTTGGAAATACGAGGAAACTGCTTCGAAGCACCTTAGAAGTTGTTTTAGCGTGTTTGGAAATACGAGGAAACTGCTTCGAAGCACCTTAGAAGTTGTTTTAGCGTGTTTGGAAATACGAGGAAACTGCTTCGAAGCACCTTGAAAGTTGTTTTAGCGTGTTTGGAAATACGAGGAAACTGCTTCGAAGCACCTTAGAAGTTGTTTTAGCGTGTTTGGAAATACGAGGAAACTGCTTCGAAGCACCTTGAAAGTTGTTTTAGCGTGTTTGGAAATACGCGGAAACTGCTTCGAAGCACCTTAAAAGTTGTTTTAGCGTGTTTGGAAATACGAGGAAACTGCTTCGAAGCACCTTAAAAGTTGTTTTAGCGTGTTTGGAAATACGAGGAAACTGCTTCGCAGCACCTTAGAAGTTGTTTTAGTGTGTTTGGAAATACGAGGAAACTGCTTCGAAGCACCTTAAAAGTTGTTTTAGCGTGTTTGGAAATACGAGGAAACTGCTTCGAAGCACCTTAAAAGTTGTTTTAGCGTGTTTGGAAATACGAGGAAACTGCTTCGAAGCACCTTAAAAGTTGTTTTAGCGTGTTTGGAAATACGAGGAAACTGCTTCGAAGCACCTTGAAAGTTGTTTTAGCGTGTTTGGAAATACGAGGAAACTGCTTCGAAGCACCTTAGAAGTTGTTTTAGCGTGTTTGGAAATACGAGGAAACTGCTTCGCAGCACCTTGAAAGTTGTTTTAGCGTGTTTGGAAATACGAGGAAACTGCTTCGAAGCACCTTGAAAGTTGTTTTAGCGTGTTTGGAAATACGAGGAAACTGCTTCGAAGCACCTTAGAAGTTGTTTTAGCGTGTTTGGAAATACGAGGAAACTGCTTCGAAGCACCTTAAAAGTTGTTTTAGCGTGTTTGGAAATACGAGGAAACTGCTTCGAAGCACCTTAGAAGTTGTTTTAGCGTGTTTGGAAATACGAGGAAACTGCTTCGAAGCACCTTGAAAGTTGTTTTAGCGTGTTTGGAAATACGAGGAAACTGCTTCGAAGCACCTTAGAAGTTGTTTTAGCGTGTTTGGAAATACGAGGAAACTGCTTCGAAGCACCTTAGAAGTTGTTTTAGCGTGTTTGGAAATACGAGGAAACTGCTTCGAAGCACCTTCGAAAGTGTTTTAGCGTGTTTGGAAATACGAGGAAACTACTTCGAAGCACCTTAGAAGTTGTTTTAGCGTGTTTGGAAATACGAGGAAACTGCTTCGAAGCACCTTAAAAGTTGTTTTAGCGTGTTTGGAAATACGAGGAAACTACTTCGAAGCACCTTAGAAGATGTTTTAGCGTGTTTGGAAATACGAGGAAACTGCTTCGAAGCACCTTCGAAGTTGTTTTAGCGTGTTTGGAAATACGAGGAAACTGCTTCGAAGCACCTTAAAAGTTGTTTTAGCGTGTTTGGAAATACGAGGAAACTGCTTCGCAGCACCTTAGAAGTTGTTTTAGTGTGTTTGGAAATACGAGGAAACTGCTTCGAAGCACCTTAGAAGTTGTTTTAGCGTGTTTGGAAATACGAGGAAACTGCTTCGAAGCACCTTCGAAAGTGTTTTAGCGTGTTTGGAAATACGAGGAAACTGCTTCGAAGCACCTTAGAAGTTGTTTTAGCGTGTTTGGAAATACGAGGAAACTGCTTCGCAGCACCTTAGAAGTTGTTTTAGTGTGTTTGGAAATACGAGGAAACTGCTTCGAAGCACCTTAGAAGTTGTTTTAGCGTGTTTGGAAATACGAGGAAACTGCTTCGAAGCACCTTCGAAAGTGTTTTAGCGTGTTTGGAAATACGAGGAAACTGCTTCGAAGCACCTTAGAAGTTGTTTTAGCGTGTTTGGAAATACGAGGAAACTGCTTCGAAGCACCTTAAAAGTTGTTTTAGCGTGTTTGGAAATACGAGGAAACTGCTTCGCAGCACCTTAGAAGTTGTTTTAGTGTGTTTGGAAATACGAGGAAACTGCTTCGAAGCACCTTGAAAGTTGTTTTAGCGTGTTTGGAAATACGAGGAAACTGCTTCGAAGCACCTTAGAAGTTGTTTTAGCGTGTTTGGAAATACGAGGAAACTGCTTCGAAGCACCTTAGAAGTTGTTTTAGCGTGTTTGGAAATACGAGGAAACTGCTTCGAAGCACCTTCGAAAGTGTTTTAGCGTGTTTGGAAATACGAGGAAACTGCTTCGAAGCACCTTAAAAGTTGTTTTAGCGTGTTTGGAAATACGAGGAAACTGCTTCGCAGCACCTTAGAAGTTGTTTTAGTGTGTTTGGAAATACGAGGAAACTGCTTCGAAGCACCTTAGAAGTTGTTTTAGCGTGTTTGGAAATACGAGGAAACTGCTTCGAAGCACCTTCGAAAGTGTTTTAGCGTGTTTGGAAATACGAGGAAACTGCTTCGAAGCACCTTAGAAGTTGTTTTAGCGTGTTTGGAAATACGAGGAAACTGCTTCGCAGCACCTTAGAAGTTGTTTTAGTGTGTTTGGAAATACGAGGAAACTGCTTCGAAGCACCTTAGAAGTTGTTTTAGCGTGTTTGGAAATACGAGGAAACTGCTTCGAAGCACCTTCGAAAGTGTTTTAGCGTGTTTGGAAATACGAGGAAACTGCTTCGAAGCACCTTAGAAGTTGTTTTAGCGTGTTTGGAAATACGAGGAAACTGCTTCGAAGCACCTTAAAAGTTGTTTTAGCGTGTTTGGAAATACGAGGAAACTGCTTCGCAGCACCTTAGAAGTTGTTTTAGTGTGTTTGGAAATACGAGGAAACTGCTTCGAAGCACCTTGAAAGTTGTTTTAGCGTGTTTGGAAATACGAGGAAACTGCTTCGAAGCACCTTAGAAGTTGTTTTAGCGTGTTTGGAAATACGAGGAAACTGCTTCGAAGCACCTTAGAAGTTGTTTTAGCGTGTTTGGAAATACGAGGAAACTGCTTCGAAGCACCTTCGAAGTTGTTTTAGCGTGTTTGGAAATACGAGGAAACTGCTTCGAAGCACCTTAAAAGTTGTTTTAGCGTGTTTGGAAATACGAGGAAACTGCTTCGCAGCACCTTAGAAGTTGTTTTAGTGTGTTTGGAAATACGAGGAAACTGCTTCGAAGCACCTTAGAAGTTGTTTAGCGTGTTTGGAAATACGAGGAAACTGCTTCGAAGCACCTTAGAAGTTGTTTTAGCGTGTTTGGAAATACGAGGAAACTGCTTCGAAGCACCTTAAAAGTTGTTTTAGCGTGTTTGGAAATACGAGGAAACTGCTTCGCAGCACCTTAGAAGTTGTTTTAGTGTGTTTGGAAATACGAGGAAACTGCTTCGAAGCACCTTAGAAGTTGTTTTAGCGTGTTTGGAAATACGAGGAAACTGCTTCGAAGCACCTTCGAAAGTGTTTTAGCGTGTTTGGAAATACGAGGAAACTGCTTCGAAGCACCTTAGAAGTTGTTTTAGCGTGTTTGGAAATACGAGGAAACTGCTTCGAAGCACCTTAAAAGTTGTTTTAGCGTGTTTGGAAATACGAGGAAACTGCTTCGCAGCACCTTAGAAGTTGTTTTAGTGTGTTTGGAAATACGAGGAAACTGCTTCGAAGCACCTTGAAAGTTGTTTTAGCGTGTTTGGAAATACGAGGAAACTGCTTCGAAGCACCTTAGAAGTTGTTTTAGCGTGTTTGGAAATACGAGGAAACTGCTTCGAAGCACCTTAGAAGTTGTTTTAGCGTGTTTGGAAATACGAGGAAACTGCTTCGCAGCACCTTAGAAGTTGTTTTAGTGTGTTTGGAAATACGAGGAAACTGCTTCGAAGCACCTTAGAAGTTGTTTTAGCGTGTTTGGAAATACGAGGAAACTGCTTCGAAGCACCTTCGAAAGTGTTTTAGCGTGTTTGGAAATACGAGGAAACTGCTTCGAAGCACCTTAGAAGTTGTTTTAGCGTGTTTGGAAATACGAGGAAACTGCTTCGAAGCACCTTAAAAGTTGTTTTAGCGTGTTTGGAAATACGAGGAAACTGCTTCGCAGCACCTTAGAAGTTGTTTTAGTGTGTTTGGAAATACGAGGAAACTGCTTCGAAGCACCTTGAAAGTTGTTTTAGCGTGTTTGGAAATACGAGGAAACTGCTTCGAAGCACCTTAGAAGTTGTTTTAGCGTGTTTGGAAATACGAGGAAACTGCTTCGAAGCACCTTAGAAGTTGTTTTAGCGTGTTTGGAAATACGAGGAAACTGCTTCGAAGCACCTTCGAAAGTGTTTTAGCGTGTTTGGAAATACGAGGAAACTGCTTCGAAGCACCTTAAAAGTTGTTTTAGCGTGTTTGGAAATACGAGGAAACTGCTTCGCAGCACCTTAGAAGTTGTTTTAGTGTGTTTGGAAATACGAGGAAACTGCTTCGAAGCACCTTAGAAGTTGTTTTAGCGTGTTTGGAAATACGAGGAAACTGCTTCGAAGCACCTTCGAAAGTGTTTTAGCGTGTTTGGAAATACGAGGAAACTGCTTCGAAGCACCTTAGAAGTTGTTTTAGCGTGTTTGGAAATACGAGGAAACTGCTTCGCAGCACCTTAGAAGTTGTTTTAGTGTGTTTGGAAATACGAGGAAACTGCTTCGAAGCACCTTAGAAGTTGTTTTAGCGTGTTTGGAAATACGAGGAAACTGCTTCGAAGCACCTTAGAAGTTGTTTTAGCGTGTTTGGAAATACGAGGAAACTGCTTCGAAGCACCTTAGAAGTTGTTTTAGCGTGTTTGGAAATGCGAGGAAACTGCTTCGAAGCACCTTCGAAAGTGTTTTAGCGTGTTTGGAAATACGAGGAAACTGCTTCGAAGCACCTTAGAAGTTGTTTTAGCGTGTTTGGAAATACGAGGAAACTGCTTCGAAGCACCTTAAAAGTTGTTTTAGCGTGTTTGAAAATACGAGGAAACTACTTCGAAGCACCTTAGAAGTTGTTTTAGCGTGTTTGGAAATACGAGGAAACTGCTTCGAAGCACCTTCGAAGTTGTTTTAGCGTGTTTGGAAATACGAGGAAACTGCTTCGAAGCACCTTAAAAGTTGTTTTAGCGTGTTTGGAAATACGAGGAAACTGCTTCGCAGCACCTTAGAAGTTGTTTTAGTGTGTTTGGAAATACGAGGAAACTGCTTCGAAGCACCTTAGAAGTTGTTTTAGCGTGTTTGGAAATACGAGGAAACTGCTTCGAAGCACCTTCGAAAGTGTTTTAGCGTGTTTGGAAATACGAGGAAACTGCTTCGAAGCACCTTAGAAGTTGTTTTAGCGTGTTTGGAAATACGAGGAAACTGCTTCGCAGCACCTTAGAAGTTGTTTTAGTGTGTTTGGAAATACGAGGAAACTGCTTCGAAGCACCTTAGAAGTTGTTTTAGCGTGTTTGGAAATACGAGGAAACTGCTTCGAAGCACCTTCGAAAGTGTTTTAGCGTGTTTGGAAATACGAGGAAACTGCTTCGAAGCACCTTAGAAGTTGTTTTAGCGTGTTTGGAAATACGAGGAAACTGCTTCGCAGCACCTTAGAAGTTGTTTTAGTGTGTTTGGAAATACGAGGAAACTGCTTCGAAGCACCTTAGAAGTTGTTTTAGCGTGTTTGGAAATACGAGGAAACTGCTTCGAAGCACCTTCGAAAGTGTTTTAGCGTGTTTGGAAATACGAGGAAACTGCTTCGAAGCACCTTAGAAGTTGTTTTAGCGTGTTTGGAAATACGAGGAAACTGCTTCGAAGCACCTTAAAAGTTGTTTTAGCGTGTTTGGAAATACGAGGAAACTGCTTCGCAGCACCTTAGAAGTTGTTTTAGTGTGTTTGGAAATACGAGGAAACTGCTTCGAAGCACCTTGAAAGTTGTTTTAGCGTGTTTGGAAATACGAGGAAACTGCTTCGAAGCACCTTAGAAGTTGTTTTAGCGTGTTTGGAAATACGAGGAAACTGCTTCGAAGCACCTTAGAAGTTGTTTTAGCGTGTTTGGAAATACGAGGAAACTGCTTCGAAGCACCTTCGAAAGTGTTTTAGCGTGTTTGGAAATACGAGGAAACTGCTTCGAAGCACCTTAAAAGTTGTTTTAGCGTGTTTGGAAATACGAGGAAACTGCTTCGCAGCACCTTAGAAGTTGTTTTAGTGTGTTTGGAAATACGAGGAAACTGCTTCGAAGCACCTTAGAAGTTGTTTTAGCGTGTTTGGAAATACGAGGAAACTGCTTCGAAGCACCTTCGAAAGTGTTTTAGCGTGTTTGGAAATACGAGGAAACTGCTTCGAAGCACCTTAGAAGTTGTTTTAGCGTGTTTGGAAATACGAGGAAACTGCTTCGCAGCACCTTAGAAGTTGTTTTAGTGTGTTTGGAAATACGAGGAAACTGCTTCGAAGCACCTTAGAAGTTGTTTTAGCGTGTTTGGAAATACGAGGAAACTGCTTCGGAGCACCTTCGAAAGTGTTTTAGCGTGTTTGGAAATACGAGGAAACTGCTTCGAAGCACCTTAGAAGTTGTTTTAGCGTGTTTGGAAATACGAGGAAACTGCTTCGAAGCACCTTCGAAAGTGTTTTAGCGTGTTTGGAAATACGAGGAAACTGCTTCGAAGCACCTTAAAAGTTGTTTTAGCGTGTTTGGAAATACGAGGAAACTGCTTCGCAGCACCTTAGAAGTTGTTTTAGTGTGTTTGGAAATACGAGGAAACTGCTTCGAAGCACCTTAGAAGTTGTTTTAGCGTGTTTGGAAATACGAGGAAACTGCTTCGAAGCACCTTCGAAAGTGTTTTAGCGTGTTTGGAAATACGAGGAAACTGCTTCGAAGCACCTTAGAAGTTGTTTTAGCGTGTTTGGAAATACGAGGAAACTGCTTCGCAGCACCTTAGAAGTTGTTTTAGTGTGTTTGGAAATACGAGGAAACTGCTTCGAAGCACCTTAAAAGTTGTTTTAGCGTGTTTGGAAATACGAGGAAACTGCTTCGCAGCACCTTAGAAGTTGTTTTAGTGTGTTTGGAAATACGAGGAAACTGCTTCGAAGCACCTTGAAAGTTGTTTTAGCGTGTTTGGAAATACGAGGAAACTGCTTCGAAGCACCTTAGAAGTTGTTTTAGCGTGTTTGGAAATACGAGGAAACTGCTTCGAAGCACCTTAGAAGTTGTTTTAGCGTGTTTGGAAATACGAGGAAACTGCTTCGAAGCACCTTCGAAAGTGTTTTAGCGTGTTTGGAAATACGAGGAAACTGCTTCGAAGCACCTTAAAAGTTGTTTTAGCGTGTTTGGAAATACGAGGAAACTGCTTCGCAGCACCTTAGAAGTTGTTTTAGTGTGTTTGGAAATACGAGGAAACTGCTTCGAAGCACCTTAGAAGTTGTTTTAGCGTGTTTGGAAATACGAGGAAACTGCTTCGAAGCACCTTCGAAAGTGTTTTAGCGTGTTTGGAAATACGAGGAAACTGCTTCGAAGCACCTTAGAAGTTGTTTTAGCGTGTTTGGAAATACGAGGAAACTGCTTCGCAGCACCTAAGAAGTTGTTTTAGTGTGTTTGGAAATACGAGGAAACTGCTTCGAAGCACCTTGAAAGTTGTTTTAGCGTGTTTGGAAATACGAGGAAACTGCTTCGAAGCACCTTAGAAGTTGTTTTAGCGTGTTTAGAAATACGAGGAAACTGCTTCGAAGCACCTTAGAAGTTGTTTTAGCGTGTTTGGAAATACGAGGAAACTGCTTCGAAGCACCTTCGAAAGTGTTTTAGCGTGTTTGGAAATACGAGGAAACTGCTTCGAAGCACCTTAAAAGTTGTTTTAGCGTGTTTGGAAATACGAGGAAACTGCTTCGCAGCACCTTAGAAGTTGTTTTAGTGTGTTTGGAAATACGAGGAAACTGCTTCGAAGCACCTTAGAAGTTGTTTTAGCGTGTTTGGAAATACGAGGAAACTGCTTCGAAGCACCTTCGAAAGTGTTTTAGCGTGTTTGGAAATACGAGGAAACTGCTTCGAAGCACCTTAGAAGTTGTTTTAGCGTGTTTGGAAATACGAGGAAACTGCTTCGCAGCACCTTAGAAGTTGTTTTAGTGTGTTTGGAAATACGAGGAAACTGCTTCGAAGCACCTTAGAAGTTGTTTTAGCGTGTTTGGAAATACGAGGAAACTGCTTCGAAGCACCTTAGAAGTTGTTTTAGCGTGTTTGGAAATACGAGGAAACTGCTTCGAAGCACCTTAGAAGTTGTTTTAGCGTGTTTGGAAATACGAGGAAACTGCTTCGAAGCACCTTCGAAAGTGTTTTAGCGTGTTTGGAAATACGAGGAAACTGCTTCGAAGCACCTTAGAAGTTGTTTTAGCGTGTTTGGAAATACGAGGAAACTGCTTCGAAGCACCTTAAAAGTTGTTTTAGCGTGTTTGGAAATACGAGGAAACTACTTCGAAGCACCTTAGAAGTTGTTTTAGCGTGTTTGGAAATACGAGGAAACTGCTTCGAAGCACCTTCGAAGTTGTTTTAGCGTGTTTGGAAATACGAGGAAACTGCTTCGAAGCACCTTAAAAGTTGTTTTAGCGTGTTTGGAAATACGAGGAAACTGCTTCGCAGCACCTTAGAAGTTGTTTTAGTGTGTTTGGAAATACGAGGAAACTGCTTCGAAGCACCTTAGAAGTTGTTTTAGCGTGTTTGGAAATACGAGGAAACTGCTTCGAAGCACCTTCGAAAGTGTTTTAGCGTGTTTGGAAATACGAGGAAACTGCTTCGAAGCACCTTAGAAGTTGTTTTAGCGTGTTTGGAAATACGAGGAAACTGCTTCGCAGCACCTTAGAAGTTGTTTTAGTGTGTTTGGAAATACGAGGAAACTGCTTCGAAGCACCTTAGAAGTTGTTTTAGCGTGTTTGGAAATACGAGGAAACTGCTTCGAAGCACCTTCGAAAGTGTTTTAGCGTGTTTGGAAATACGAGGAAACTGCTTCGAAGCACCTTAGAAGTTGTTTTAGCGTGTTTGGAAATACGAGGAAACTGCTTCGCAGCACCTTAGAAGTTGTTTTAGTGTGTTTGGAAATACGAGGAAACTGCTTCGAAGCACCTTAGAAGTTGTTTTAGCGTGTTTGGAAATACGAGGAAACTGCTTCGAAGCACCTTCGAAAGTGTTTTAGCGTGTTTGGAAATACGAGGAAACTGCTTCGAAGCACCTTAGAAGTTGTTTTAGCGTGTTTGGAAATACGAGGAAACTGCTTCGAAGCACCTTAAAAGTTGTTTTAGCGTGTTTGGAAATACGAGGAAACTGCTTCGCAGCACCTTAGAAGTTGTTTTAGTGTGTTTGGAAATACGAGGAAACTGCTTCGAAGCACCTTGAAAGTTGTTTTAGCGTGTTTGGAAATACGAGGAAACTGCTTCGAAGCACCTTAGAAGTTGTTTTAGCGTGTTTGGAAATACGAGGAAACTGCTTCGAAGCACCTTAGAAGTTGTTTTAGCGTGTTTGGAAATACGAGGAAACTGCTTCGAAGCACCTTCGAAAGTGTTTTAGCGTGTTTGGAAATACGAGGAAACTGCTTCGAAGCACCTTAAAAGTTGTTTTAGCGTGTTTGGAAATACGAGGAAACTGCTTCGCAGCACCTTAGAAGTTGTTTTAGTGTGTTTGGAAATACGAGGAAACTGCTTCGAAGCACCTTAGAAGTTGTTTTAGCGTGTTTGGAAATACGAGGAAACTGCTTCGAAGCACCTTCGAAAGTGTTTTAGCGTGTTTGGAAATACGAGGAAACTGCTTCGAAGCACCTTAGAAGTTGTTTTAGCGTGTTTGGAAATACGAGGAAACTGCTTCGCAGCACCTTAGAAGTTGTTTTAGTGTGTTTGGAAATACGAGGAAACTGCTTCGAAGCACCTTAGAAGTTGTTTTAGCGTGTTTGGAAATACGAGGAAACTGCTTCGGAGCACCTTCGAAAGTGTTTTAGCGTGTTTGGAAATACGAGGAAACTGCTTCGAAGCACCTTAGAAGTTGTTTTAGCGTGTTTGGAAATACGAGGAAACTGCTTCGAAGCACCTTAAAAGTTGTTTTAGCGTGTTTGGAAATACGAGGAAACTGCTTCGCAGCACCTTAGAAGTTGTTTTAGTGTGTTTGGAAATACGAGGAAACTGCTTCGAAGCACCTTAGAAGTTGTTTTAGCGTGTTTGGAAATACGAGGAAACTGCTTCGAAGCACCTTAGAAGTTGTTTTAGCGTGTTTGGAAATACGAGGAAACTGCTTCGCAGCACCTTAGAAGTTGTTTTAGTGTGTTTGGAAATACGAGGAAACTGCTTCGAAGCACCTTAGAAGTTGTTTTAGCGTGTTTGGAAATACGAGGAAACTGCTTCGAAGCACCTTCGAAGTTGTTTTAGCGTGTTTGGAAATACGAGGAAACTGCTTCGAAGCACCTTAAAAGTTGTTTTAGCGTGTTTGGAAATACGAGGAAACTGCTTCGAAGCACCTTAGAAGTTGTTTTAGTGTGTTTGGAAATACGAGGAAACTGCTTCGAAGCACCTTAGAAGTTGTTTTAGCGTGTTTGGAAATACGAGGAAACTGCTTCGAAGCACCTTCGAAAGTGTTTTAGCGTGTTTGGAAATACGAGGAAACTGCTTCGAAGCACCTTAGAAGTTGTTTTAGCGTGTTTGGAAATACGAGGAAACTGCTTCGAAGCACCTTAAAAGTTGTTTTAGCGTGTTTGGAAATACGAGGAAACTGCTTCGCAGCACCTTAGAAGTTGTTTTAGTGTGTTTGGAAATACGAGGAAACTGCTTCGAAGCACCTTGAAAGTTGTTTTAGCGTGTTTGGAAATACGAGGAAACTGCTTCGAAGCACCTTAGAAGTTGTTTTAGCGTGTTTGGAAATACGAGGAAACTGCTTCGAAGCACCTTAAAAGTTGTTTTAGCGTGTTTGGAAATACGAGGAAACTGCTTCGAAGCACCTTAGAAGTTGTTTTAGCGTGTTTGGAAATACGAGGAAACTGCTTCGAAGCACCTTGAAAGTTGTTTTAGCCGTGTTTGGAAATACGAGGAAACTGCTTCGAAGCACCTTGAAAGTTGTTTTAGCGTGTTTGGAAATACGAGGAAACTGCTTCGAAGCACCTTAGAAGTTGTTTTAGCGTGTTTGGAAATACGAGGAAACTGCTTCGAAGCACCTTGAAAGTTGTTTTAGCGTGTTTGGAAATACGAGGAAACTGCTTCGAAGCACCTTAGAAAGTGTTTTAGCGTGTTTGGAAATACGAGGAAACTGCTTCGAAGCACCTTGAAAGTTGTTTTAGCGTGTTTGGAAATACGAGGAAACTGCTTCGAAGCACCTTAGAAGTTGTTTTAGCGTGTTTGGAAATACGAGGAAACTGCTTCGAAGCACCTTAAAAGTTGTTTTAGCGTGTTTGGAAATACGAGGAAACTACTTCGAAGCACCTTAGAAGTTGTTTTAGCGTGTTTGGAAATACGAGGAAACTACTTCGAAGCACCTTAGAAGTTGTTTTAGCGTGTTTGGAAATACGAGGAAACTGCTTCGCAGCACCTTGAAAGTTGTTTTAGCGTGTTTGGAAATACGAGGAAACTGCTTCGAAGCACCTTAGAAGTTGTTTTAGCGTGTTTGGAAATACGAGGAAACTGCTTCGAAGCACCTTCGAAAGTGTTTTAGCGTGTTTGGAAATACGAGGAAACTGCTTCGAAGCACCTTAGAAGTTGTTTTAGCGTGTTTGGAAATACGAGGAAACTGCTTCGAAGCACCTTAAAAGTTGTTTTAGCGTGTTTGGAAATACGAGGAAACTACTTCGAAGCACCTTAGAAGTTGTTTTAGCGTGTTTGGAAATACGAGGAAACTACTTCGAAGCACCTTAGAAGTTGTTTTAGCGTGTTTGGAAATACGAGGAAACTGCTTCGAAGCACCTTAAAAGTTGTTTTAGCGTGTTTGGAAATACGAGGAAACTACTTCGAAGCACCTTAGAAGTTGTTTTAGCGTGTTTGGAAATACGAGGAAACTGCTTCGCAGCACCTTAGAAGTTGTTTTAGTGTGTTTGGAAATACGAGGAAACTGCTTCGAAGCACCTTGAAAGTTGTTTTAGCGTGTTTGGAAATACGAGGAAACTGCTTCGAAGCACCTTAAAAGTTGTTTTAGCGTGTTTGGAAATACGAGGAAACTGCTTCGAAGCACCTTAGAAGTTGTTTTAGCGTGTTTGGAAATACGAGGAAACTGCTTCGAAGCACCTTGAAAGTTGTTTTAGCGTGTTTGGAAATACGAGGAAACTGCTTCGAAGCACCTTGAAAGTTGTTTTAGCGTGTTTGGAAATACGAGGAAACTGCTTCGAAGCACCTTAGAAGTTGTTTTAGCGTGTTTGGAAATACGAGGAAACTGCTTCGAAGCACCTTGAAAGTTGTTTTAGCGTGTTTGGAAATACGAGGAAACTGCTTCGAAGCACCTTAAAAGTTGTTTTAGCGTGTTTGGAAATACGAGGAAACTGCTTCGAAGCACCTTGAAAGTTGTTTTAGCGTGTTTGGAAATACGAGGAAACTGCTTCGAAGCACCTTGAAAGTTGTTTTAGCGTGTTTGGAAATACGAGGAAACTGCTTCGAAGCACCTTAGAAGTTGTTTTAGCGTGTTTGGAAATACGAGGAAACTGCTTCGAAGCACCTTGAAAGTTGTTTTAGCGTGTTTGGAAATACGAGGAAACTGCTTCGAAGCACCTTAGAAGTTGTTTTAGCGTGTTTGGAAATACGAGGAAACTGCTTCGAAGCACCTTGAAAGTTGTTTTAGCGTGTTTGGAAATACGAGGAAACTGCTTCGAAGCACCTTGAAAGTTGTTTTAGCGTGTTTGGAAATACGAGGAAACTGCTTCGAAGCACCTTAGAAGTTGTTTTAGCGTGTTTGGAAATACGAGGAAACTGCTTCGAAGCACCTTAGAAGTTGTTTTAGCGTGTTTGGAAATACGAGGAAACTGCTTCGAAGCACCTTGAAAGTTGTTTTAGCGTGTTTGGAAATACGAGGAAACTGCTTCGAAGCACCTTGAAAGTTGTTTTAGCGTGTTTGGAAATACGAGGAAACTGCTTCGAAGCACCTTGAAAGTTGTTTTAGCGTGTTTGGAAATACGAGGAAACTGCTTCGAAGCACCTTGAAAGTTGTTTTAGCGTGTTTGGAAATACGAGGAAACTGCTTCGAAGCACCTTAGAAGTTGTTTTAGCGTGTTTGGAAATACGAGGAAACTGCTTCGAAGCACCTTCGAAAGTGTTTTAGCGTGTTTGGAAATACGAGGAAACTACTTCGAAGCACCTTGAAAGTTGTTTTAGCGTGTTTGGAAATACGAGGAAACTGCTTCGAAGCACCTTAAAAGTTGTTTTAGCGTGTTTGGAAATACGAGGAAACTGCTTCGAAGCACCTTGAAAGTTGTTTTAGCGTGTTTGGAAATACGAGGAAACTGCTTCGAAGAACCTTAGAAGTTGTTTTAGCGTGTTTGGAAATACAAGAAAACTGCTTCGAAGCACCTTGAAAGTTGTTTTAGCGTGTTTGGAAATACGAGGAAACTGCTTCGAAGCACCTTAGAAGTTGTTTTAGCGTGTTTGGAAATACGAGGAAACTGCTTCGAAGCACCTTAGAAGTTGTTTTAGCGTGTTTGGAAATACGAGGAAACTGCTTCGAAGCACCTTGAAAGTTGTTTTAGCGTGTTTGGAAATACGAGGAAACTGCTTCGAAGCACCTTGAAAGTTGTTTTAGCGTGTTTGGAAATACGAGGAAACTGCTTCGAAGCACCTTAGAAGTTGTTTTAGTGTGTTTGGAAATACGAGGAAACTGCTTCGAAGCACCTTAAAAGTTGTTTTAGCGTGTTTGGAAATACGAGGAAACTGCTTCGAAGAACCTTAGAAGTTGTTTTAGCGTGTTTGGAAATACAAGAAAACTGCTTCGAAGCACCTTGAAAGTTGTTTTAGCGTGTTTGGAAATACGAGGAAACTGCTTCGCAGCACCTTAGAAGTTGTTTTAGTGTGTTTGGAAATACGAGGAAACTGCTTCGAAGCACCTTAAAAGTTGTTTTAGCGTGTTTGGAAATACGAGGAAACTGCTTCGAAGCACCTTGAAAGTTGTTTTAGCGTGTTTGGAAATCCGAGGAAACTGCTTCGAAGAACCTTAGAAGTTGTTTTAGCGTGTTTGGAAATACGAGGAAACTGCTTCGAAGCACCTTAAAAGTTGTTTTAGCGTGTTTGGAAATACGAGGAAACTGCTTCGAAGCACCTTAGAAGTTGTTTTAGCGTGTTTGGAAATACGAGGAAACTGCTTCGCAGCACCTTGAAAGTTGTTTTAGCGTGTTTGGAAATACGAGGAAACTGCTTCGGAGCACCTTAGAAGTTGTTTTAGCGTGTTAGGAAATACGAGGAAACTGCTTCGGAGCACCTTAGAAGCTGTTTTAGCGTGTTTGGAAATACGAGGAAACTGCTTCGAAGCACCTTGAAAGTTGTTTTAGCGTGTTTGGAAATACGAGGAAACTGCTTCGAAGCACCTTGAAAGTTGTTTTAGCGTGTTTGGAAATCCGAGGAAACTGCTTCGAAGCACCTTAGAAGTTGTTTTAGCGTGTTTGGAAATACGAGGAAACTGCTTCGCAGCACCTTAGAAGTTGTTTTAGTGTGTTTGGAAATACGAGGAAACTGCTTCGAAGCACCTTAAAAGTTGTTTTAGCGTGTTTGGAAATACGAGGAAACTGCTTCGAAGCACCTTGAAAGTTGTTTTAGCGTGTTTGGAAATACGAGGAAACTGCTTCGAAGCACCTTGAAAGTTGTTTTAGCGTGTTTGGAACTACGAGGAAACTGCTTCGAAGCACCTTAGAAGTTGTTTTAGCGTGTTTGGAAATACGAGGAAACTGCTTCGAAGCACCTTAAAAGTTGTTTTAGCGTGTTTGGAAATACGAGGAAACTGCTTCGAAGCACCTTAGAAGTTGTTTTAGCGTGTTTGGAAATACGAGGAAACTGCTTCGAAGCACCTTGAAAGTTGTTTTTGCGTGTTTGGAAATACGAGGAAACTGCTTCGAAGCACCTTGAAAGTTGTTTTAGCGTGTTTGGAAATACGAGGAAACTGCTTCGAAGCACCTTAGAAGTTGTTTTAGCGTGTTTGGAAATACGAGGAAACTGCTTCGAAGCACCTTGAAAGTTGTTTTAGCGTGTTTGGAAATACGAGGAAACTGCTTCGAAGCACCTTAAAAGTTGTTTTAGCGTGTTTGGAAATACGAGGAAACTGCTTCGAAGCACCTTGAAAGTTGTTTTAGCGTGTTTGGAAATACGAGGAAACTGCTTCGAAGAACCTTAGAAGTTGTTTTAGCGTGTTTGGAAATACAAGAAAACTGCTTCGAAGCACCTTGAAAGTTGTTTTAGCGTGTTTGGAAATACGAGGAAACTGCTTCGCAGCACCTTAGAAGTTGTTTTAGTGTGTTTGGAAATACGAGGAAACTGCTTCGAAGCACCTTAAAAGTTGTTTTAGCGTGTTTGGAAATACGAGGAAACTGCTTCGAAGCACCTTAGAAGTTGTTTTAGCGTGTTTGGAAATACGAGGAAACTGCTTCGCAGCACCTTCAAAGTTGTTTTAGCGTGTTTGGAAATACGAGGAAACTGCTTCGAAGCACCTTAGAAGTTGTTTTAGCGTGTTTGGAAATACGAGGAAACTGCTTCGAAGCACCTTAGAAGTTGTTTTAGCGTGTTTGGAAATACGAGGAAACTGCTTCGAAGCACCTTGAAAGTTGTTTTAGCGTGTTTGGAAATACGAGGAAACTGCTTCGAAGCACCTTGAAAGTTGTTTTAGCGTGTTTGGAAATACGAGGAAACTGCTTCGAAGCACCTTAGAAGTTGTTTTAGTGTGTTTGGAAATACGAGGAAACTGCTTCGAAGCACCTTAAAAGTTGTTTTAGCGTGTTTGGAAATACGAGGAAACTGCTTCGAAGAACCTTAGAAGTTGTTTTAGCGTGTTTGGAAATACAAGAAAACTGCTTCGAAGCACCTTGAAAGTTGTTTTAGCGTGTTTGGAAATACGAGGAAACTGCTTCGCAGCACCTTAGAAGTTGTTTTAGTGTGTTTGGAAATACGAGGAAACTGCTTCGAAGCACCTTAGAAGTTGTTTTAGTGTGTTTGGAAATACGAGGAAACTGGTTCGGAGCACCTTAGAAGTTGTTTTAGCGTGTTTGGAAATACGAGGAAACTGCTTCGAAGCACCTTAGAAGTTGTTTTAGTGTGTTTGGAAATACGAGGAAACTGCTTCGAAGCACCTTAAAAGTTGTTTTAGCGTGTTTGGAAATACGAGGAAACTGCTTCGAAGCACCTTAGAAGTTGTTTTAGCGTGTTTGGAAATACGAGGAAACTGCTTCGCAGCACCTTGAAAGTTGTTTTAGCGTGTTTGGAAATACGAGGAAACTGCTTCGAAGCACCTTAGAAGTTGTTTTAGCGTGTTTGGAAATACGAGGAAACTGCTTCGGAGCACCTTAGAAGCTGTTTTAGCGTGTTTGGAAATACGAGGAAACTGCTTCGAAGCACCTTGAAAGTTGTTTTAGCGTGTTTGGAAATACGAGGAAACTGCTTCGAAGCACCTTGAAAGTTGTTTTAGCGTGTTTGGAAATCCGAGGAAACTGCTTCGAAGCACCTTAGAAGTTGTTTTAGCGTGTTTGGAAATACGAGGAAACTGCTTCGCAGCACCTTAGAAGTTGTTTTAGTGTGTTTGGAAATACGAGGAAACTGCTTCGAAGCACCTTAAAAGTTGTTTTAGCGTGTTTGGAAATACGAGGAAACTGCTTCGAAGCACCTTGAAAGTTGTTTTAGCGTGTTTGGAAATACGAGGAAACTGCTTCGAAGCACCTTGAAAGTTGTTTTAGCGTGTTTGGAACTACGAGGAAACTGCTTCGAAGCACCTTAGAAGTTGTTTTAGCGTGTTTGGAAATACGAGGAAACTGCTTCGAAGCACCTTAGAAGTTGTTTTAGCGTGTTTGGAAATACGAGGAAACTGCTTCGCAGCACCTTAGAAGTTGTTTTAGTGTGTTTGGAAATACGAGGAAACTGCTTCGAAGCACCTTAAAAGTTGTTTTAGCGTGTTTGGAAATACGAGGAAACTGCTTCGAAGCACCTTGAAAGTTGTTTTAGCGTGTTTGGAAATACGAGGAAACTGCTTCGAAGCACCTTGAAAGTTGTTTTAGCGTGTTTGGAAATACGAGGAAACTGCTTCGAAGCACCTTGAAAGTTGTTTTAGCGTGTTTGGAAATACGAGGAAACTGCTTCGAAGCACCTTAAAAGTTGTTTTAGCGTGTTTGGAAATACGAGGAAACTGCTTCGAAGCACCTTAAAAGTTGTTTTAGCGTGTTTGGAAATACGAGGAAACTGCTTCGCAGCACCTTAGAAGTTGTTTTAGTGTGTTTGGAAATATGAGGAAACTGCTTCGAAGCACCTTAAAAGTTGTTTTAGCGTGTTTGGAAATACGAGGAAACTGCTTCGAAGCACCTTAAAAGTTGTTTTAGCGTGTTTGGAAATACGAGGAAACTGCTTCGAAGCACCTTAGAAGTTGTTTTAGTGTGTTTGGAAATACGAGGAAACTGCTTCGCAGCACCTTGAAAGTTGTTTTAGCGTGTTTGGAAATACGAGGAAACTGCTTCGAAGCACCTTAGAAGTTGTTTTAGCGTGTTTGGAAATACGAGGAAACTGCTTCGAAGCACCTTAGAAGTTGTTTTAGCGTGTTTGGAAATACGAGGAAACTGCTTCGAAGCACCTTGAAAGTTGTTTTAGCGTGTTTGGAAATACGAGGAAACTGCTTCGAAGCACCTTGAAAGTTGTTTTAGCGTGTTTGGAAATACGAGGAAACTGCTTCGAAGCACCTTAGAAGTTGTTTTAGCGTGTTTGGAAATACGAGGAAACTGCTTCGAAGCACCTTGAAAGTTGTTTTAGCGTGTTTGGAAATACGAGGAAACTGCTTCGAAGCACCTTAAAAGTTGTTTTAGCGTGTTTGGAAATACGAGGAAACTGCTTCGAAGCACCTTGAAAGTTGTTTTAGCGTGTTTGGAAATACGAGGAAACTGCTTCGAAGCACCTTAGAAGTTGTTTTAGCGTGTTTGGAAATACGAGGAAACTGCTTCGCAGCACCTTGAAAGTTGTTTTAGCGTGTTTGGAAATACGAGGAAACTGCTTCGAAGCACCTTGAAAGTTGTTTTAGCGTGTTTGGAAATACGAGGAAACTGCTTCGAAGCACCTTAGAAGTTGTTTTAGCGTGTTTGGAAATACGAGGAAACTGCTTCGAAGCACCTTAAAAGTTGTTTTAGCGTGTTTGGAAATACGAGGAAACTGCTTCGAAGCACCTTAGAAGTTGTTTTAGCGTGTTTGGAAATACGAGGAAACTGCTTCGAAGCACCTTGAAAGTTGTTTTAGCGTGTTTGGAAATACGAGGAAACTGCTTCGAAGCACCTTGAAAGTTGTTTTAGCGTGTTTGGAAATACGAGGAAACTGCTTCGAAGCACCTTAGAAGTTGTTTTAGCGTGTTTGGAAATACGAGGAAACTGCTTCGAAGCACCTTAGAAGTTGTTTTAGCGTGTTTGGAAATACGAGGAAACTGCTTCGAAGCACCTTAGAAGTTGTTTTAGCGTGTTTGGAAATACGAGGAAACTGCTTCGAAGCACCTTAAAAGTTGTTTTAGCGTGTTTGGAAATACGAGGAAACTGCTTCGAAGCACCTTAGAAGTTGTTTTAGCGTGTTTGGAAATACGAGGAAACTGCTTCGAAGCACCCTAGAAGTTGTTGTAGTGTGTTTGGAAATACGAGGAAACTGCTTCGAAGCACCTTAAAAGTTGTTTTAGCGTGTTTGGAAATACGAGGAAACTGCTTCGAAGCACCTTAGAAGTTGTTTTAGCGTGTTTGGAAATACGAGGAAACTGCTTCGAAGCACCTTGAAAGTTGTTTTAGCGTGTTTGGAAATACGAGGAAACTGCTTCGAAGCACCTTGAAAGTTGTTTTAGCGTGTTTGGAAATACGAGGAAACTGCTTCGAAGCACCTTGAAAGTTGTTTTAGCGTGTTTGGAAATACGAGGAAACTGCTTCGAAGCACCTTAGAAGTTGTTTTAGCGTGTTTGGAAATACGAGGAAACTGCTTCGAAGCACCTTGAAAGTTGTTTTAGCGTGGAAACTGCTTCGAAGCACCTTAGAAGTTGTTTTAGCCTGTTTGGAAATACGAGGAAACTGCTTCGAAGAACCTTAGAAGTTGTTTTAGCGTGTTTGGAAATACAAGAAAACTGCTTCGAAGCACCTTGAAAGTTGTTTTAGCGTGTTTGGAAATACGAGGAAACTGCTTCGCAGCACCTTAGAAGTTGTTTTAGTGTGTTTGGAAATACGAGGAAACTGCTTCGAAGCACCTTGAAAGTTGTTTTAGCGTGGAAACTGCTTCGAAGCACCTTAGAAGTTGTTTTAGCCTGTTTGGAAATACGAGGAAACTGCTTCGAAGCACCTTAAAAGTTGTTTTAGCGTGTTTGGAAATACGAGGAAACTGCTTCGAAGCACCTTAAAAGTTGTTTTAGCGTGTTTGGAAATACGAGGAAACTGCTTCGAAGCACCTTGAAAGTTGTTTTAGCGTGTTTGGAAATACGAGGAAACTGCTTCGAAGCACCTTGAAAGTTGTTTTAGCGTGTTTGGAAATACGAGGAAACTGCTTCGAAGCACCTTAGAAGTTGTTTTAGTGTGTTTGGAAATACGAGGAAACTGCTTCGAAGCACCTTAGAAGTTGTTTTAGCGTGTTTGGAAATACGAGGAAACTGCTTCGAAGCACCTTGAAAGTTGTTTTAGCGTGTTTGGAAATACGAGGAAACTGCTTCGAAGCACCTTAGAAGTTGTTTTAGTGTGTTTGGAAATACGAGGAAACTGCTTCGAAGCACCTTAAAAGATGTTTTAGCGTGTTTGGAAATACGAGGAAACTGCTTCGAAGCACCTTAGAAGTTGTTTTAGCGTGTTTGGAAATACGAGGAAACTGCTTCGAAGCACCTTGAAAGTTGTTTTAGCGTGTTTGGAAATACGAGGAAACTGCTTCGAAGAACCTTAGAAGTTGTTTTAGCGTGTTTGGAAATACAAGAAAACTGCTTCGAAGCACCTTGAAAGTTGTTTTAGCGTGTTTGGAAATACAAGAAAACTGCTTCGAAGCACCTTGAAAGTTGTTTTAGCGTGTTTGGAAATACGAGGAAACTGCTTCGCAGCACCTTAGAAGTTGTTTTAGTGTGTTTGGAAATACGAGGAAACTGCTTCGAAGCACCTTAGAAGTTGTTTTAGCGTGTTTGGAAATACGAGGAAACTGCTTCGAAGCACCTTGAAAGTTGTTTTAGCGTGTTTGGAAATACGAGGAAACTGCTTCGAAGCACCTTGAAAGTTGTTTTAGCGTGTTTGGAAATACGAGGAAACTGCTTCGAAGCACCTTAGAAGTTGTTTTAGCGTGTTTGGAAATACGAGGAAACTGCTTCGAAGCACCTTAAAAGTTGTTTTAGCGTGTTTGGAAATACGAGGAAACTGCTTCGAAGCACCTTAAAAGTTGTTTTAGCGTGTTTGGAAATACGAGGAAACTGCTTCGAAGCACCTTAAAAGTTGTTTTAGCGTGTTTGGAAATACAAGAAAACTGCTTCGAAGCACCTTGAAAGTTGTTTTAGCGTGTTTGGAAATACAAGAAAACTGCTTCGAAGCACCTTGAAAGTTGTTTTAGCGTGTTTGGAAATACGAGGAAACTGCTTCGCAGCACCTTAGAAGTTGTTTTAGTGTGTTTGGAAATACGAGGAAACTGCTTCGAAGCACCTTAGAAGTTGTTTTAGCGTGTTTGGAAATACGAGGAAACTGCTTCGAAGCACCTTGAAAGTTGTTTTAGCGTGTTTGGAAATACGAGGAAACTGCTTCGAAGCACCTTGAAAGTTGTTTTAGCGTGTTTGGAAATACGAGGAAACTGCTTCGAAGCACCTTAGAAGTTGTTTTAGCGTGTTTGGAAATACGAGGAAACTGCTTCGAAGCACCTTAAAAGTTGTTTTAGCGTGTTTGGAAATACGAGGAAACTGCTTCGAAGCACCTTAAAAGTTGTTTTAGCGTGTTTGGAAATACGAGGAAACTGCTTCGAAGCACCTTAAAAGTTGTTTTAGCGTGTTTGGAAATACGAGGAAACTGCTTCGAAGCACCTTAGAAGTTGTTTTAGCGTGTTTGGAAATACGAGGAAACTGCTTCGCAGCACCTTAGAAGTTGTTTTAGTGTGTTTGGAAATACGAGGAAACTGCTTCGAAGCACCTTGAAAGTTGTTTTAGCGTGTTTGGAAATACGAGGAAACTGCTTCGAAGCACCTTAGAAGTTGTTTTAGCGTGTTTGGAAATACGAGGAAACTGCTTCGAAGCACCTTGAAAGTTGTTTTAGCGTGGAAACTGCTTCGAAGCACCTTAGAAGTTGTTTTAGCCTGTTTGGAAATACGAGGAAACTGCTTCGAAGAACCTTAGAAGTTGTTTTAGCGTGTTTGGAAATACAAGAAAACTGCTTCGAAGCACCTTGAAAGTTGTTTTAGCGTGTTTGGAAATACGAGGAAACTGCTTCGCAGCACCTTAGAAGTTGTTTTAGTGTGTTTGGAAATACGAGGAAACTGCTTCGAAGCACCTTGAAAGTTGTTTTAGCGTGGAAACTGCTTCGAAGCACCTTAGAAGTTGTTTTAGCGTGTTTGGAAATACGGGGAAACTGCTTCGAAGCACCTTGAAAGTTGTTTTAGCGTGTTTGGAAATACGAGGAAACTGCTTCGAAGCACCTTAGAAGTTGTTTTAGCGTGTTTGGAAATACGAGGAAACTGCTTCGAAGCACCTTGAAAGTTGTTTTAGCGTGTTTGGAAATACGGGGAAACTGCTTCGAAGCACCTTAAAAGTTGTTTTAGCGTGTTTGGAAATACGAGGAAACTGCTTCGAAGCACCTTAAAAGTTGTTTTAGCGTGTTTGGAAATACGAGGAAACTGCTTCGAAGCACCTTAGAAGTTGTTTTAGCGTGTTTGGAAATACGAGGAAACTGCTTCGAAGCACCTTGAAAGTTGTTTTAGCGTGTTTGGAAATACGAGGAAACTGCTTCGAAGCACCTTGAAAGTTGTTTTAGCGTGTTTGGAAATACGAGGAAACTGCTTCGAAGCACCTTAGAAGTTGTTTTAGCGTGTTTGGAAATACGAGGAAACTGCTTCGCAGCACCTTAGAAGTTGTTTTAGTGTGTTTGGAAATACGAGGAAACTGCTTCGAAGCACCTTGAAAGTTGTTTTAGCGTGTTTGGAAATACGAGGAAACTGCTTCGAAGCACCTTAAAAGTTGTTTTAGCGTGTTTGGAAATACGAGGAAACTGCTTCGAAGCACCTTAGAAGTTGTTTTAGCGTGTTTGGAAATACGAGGAAACTGCTTCGAAGCACCTTAAAAGTTGTTTTAGCGTGTTTGGAAATACAAGAAAACTGCTTCGAAGCACCTTGAAAGTTGTTTTAGCGTGTTTGGAAATACAAGAAAACTGCTTCGAAGCACCTTGAAAGTTGTTTTAGCGTGTTTGGAAATACGAGGAAACTGCTTCGAAGCACCTTGAAAGTTGTTTTAGTGTGTTTGGAAATACGAGGAAACTGCTTCGAAGCACCTTAGAAGTTGTTTTAGCGTGTTTGGAAATACGAGGAAACTGCTTCGAAGCACCTTGAAAGTTGTTTTAGCGTGTTTGGAAATACGAGGAAACTGCTTCGAAGCACCTTGAAAGTTGTTTTAGCGTGTTTGGAAATACGAGGAAACTGCTTCGAAGCACCTTAGAAGTTGTTTTAGCGTGTTTGGAAATACGAGGAAACTGCTTCGAAGCACCTTGAAAGTTGTTTTAGCGTGTTTGGAAATACGGGGAAACTGCTTCGAAGCACCTTAAAAGTTGTTTTAGCGTGTTTGGAAATACGAGGAAACTGCTTCGAAGCACCTTAAAAGTTGTTTTAGCGTGTTTGGAAATACGAGGAAACTGCTTCCAAGCACCTTAGAAGTTGTTTTAGCGTGTTTGGAAATACGAGGAAACTGCTTCGAAGCACCTTGAAAGTTGTTTTAGCGTGTTTGGAAATACGAGGAAACTGCTTCGAAGCACCTTGAAAGTTGTTTTAGCGTGTTTGGAAATACGAGGAAACTGCTTCCAAGCACCTTAGAAGTTGTTTTAGCGTGTTTGGAAATACGAGGAAACTGCTTCGAAGCACCTTGAAAGTTGTTTTAGCGTGTTTGGAAATACGAGGAAACTGCTTCGAAGCACCTTAAAAGTTGTTTTAGCGTGTTTGGAAATACGAGGAAACTGCTTCGAAGCACCTTAGAAGTTGTTTTAGCGTGTTTGGAAATACGAGGAAACTGCTTCGAAGCACCTTAAAAGTTGTTTTAGCGTGTTTGGAAATACGAGGAAACTGCTTCGAAGCACCTTAAAAGTTGTTTTAGCGTGTTTGGAAATACGAGGAAACTGCTTCGCAGCACCTTAGAAGTTATTTTAGTGTGTTTGGAAATACGAGGAAACTGCTTCGAAGCACCTTAAAAGTTGTTTTAGCGTGTTTGGAAATACGAGGAAACTGCTTCGAAGCACCTTGAAAGTTGTTTTAGCGTGTTTGGAAATACGAGGAAACTGCTTCGAAGCACCTTAGAAGTTGTTTTAGCGTGTTTGGAAATACGAGGAAACTGCTTCGAAGCACCTTGAAAGTTGTTTTAGCGTGTTTGGAAATACGAGGAAACTGCTTCGAAGCACCTTAGAAGTTGTTTTAGCGTGTTTGGAAATACGGGGAAACTGCTTCGAAGCACCTTGAAAGTTGTTTTAGCGTGTTTGGAAATACGAGGAAACTGCTTCGAAGCACCTTGAAAGTTGTTTTAGCGTGTTTGGAAATACGAGGAAACTGCTTCCAAGCACCTTAGAAGTTGTTTTAGCGTGTTTGGAAATACGAGGAAACTGCTTCGAAGCACCTTGAAAGTTGTTTTAGCGTGTTTGGAAATACGAGGAAACTGCTTCGAAGCACCTTAGAAGTTGTTTTAGCGTGTTTGGAAATACGAGGAAACTGCTTCGAAGCACCTTAAAAGTTGTTTTAGCGTGTTTGGAAATACGAGGAAACTGCTTCGAAGCACCTTAAAAGTTGTTTTAGCGTGTTTGGAAATACGAGGAAACTGCTTCGAAGCACCTTAGAAGTTGTTTTAGCGTGTTTGGAAATACGAGGAAACTGCTTCGAAGCACCTTGAAAGTTGTTTTAGCGTGTTTGGAAATACGGGGAAACTGCTTCGAAGCACCTTAAAAGTTGTTTTAGCGTGTTTGGAAATACGAGGAAACTGCTTCGAAGCACCTTAAAAGTTGTTTTAGCGTGTTTGGAAATACGAGGAAACTGCTTCGAAGCACCTTAAAAGTTGTTTTAGCGTGTTTGGAAATACGAGGAAACTGCTTCGAAGCACCTTAGAAGTTGTTTTAGCGTGTTTGGAAATACGAGGAAACTGCTTCGAAGCACCTTGAAAGTTGTTTTAGCGTGTTTGGAAATACGAGGAAACTGCTTCGAAGCACCTTGAAAGTTGTTTTAGCGTGTTTGGAAATACGAGGAAACTGCTTCGAAGCACCTTAGAAGTTGTTTTAGCGTGTTTGGAAATACGAGGAAACTGCTTCGCAGCACCTTAGAAGTTGTTTTAGTGTGTTTGGAAATACGACGAAACTGCTTCGAAGCACCTTGAAAGTTGTTTTAGCGTGTTTGGAAATACGAGGAAACTGCTTCGAAGCACCTTAAAAGTTGTTTTAGCGTGTTTGGAAATACGAGGAAACTGCTTCGAAGCACCTTAGAAGTTGTTTTAGCGTGTTTGGAAATACGAGGAAACTGCTTCGAAGCACCTTGAAAGTTGTTTTAGCGTGTTTGGAAATACGAGGAAACTGCTTCGAAGCACCTTGAAAGTTGTTTTAGCGTGTTTGGAAATACGAGGAAACTGCTTCGAAGCACCTTGAAAGTTGTTTTAGCGTGTTTGGAAATACGGGGAAACTGCTTCGAAGCACCTTAAAAGTTGTTTTAGCGTGTTTGGAAATACGAGGAAACTGCTTCGAAGCACCTTAAAAGTTGTTTTAGCGTGTTTGGAAATACGAGGAAACAGCTTCGCAGCACCTTAGAAGTTATTTTAGTGTGTTTGGAAATACGAGGAAACTGCTTCGAAGCACCTTAAAAGTTGTTTTAGCGTGTTTGGAAATACAAGAAAACTGCTTCGAAGCACCTTGAAAGTTGTTTTAGCGTGTTTGGAAATACAAGAAAACTGCTTCGAAGCACCTTGAAAGTTGTTTTAGCGTGTTTGGAAATACGAGGAAACTGCTTCGCAGCACCTTGAAAGTTGTTTTAGCGTGTTTGGAAATACGAGGAAACTGCTTCGAAGCACCTTAGAAGTTGTTTTAGCGTGTTTGGAAATACGAGGAAACTGCTTCGAAGCACCTTGAAAGTTGTTTTAGCGTGTTTGGAAATACGAGGAAACTGCTTCGAAGCACCTTGAAAGTTGTTTTAGCGTGTTTGGAAATACGAGGAAACTGCTTCGAAGCACCTTAGAAGTTGTTTTAGCGTGTTTGGAAATACGAGGAAACTGCTTCGAAGCACCTTAGAAGTTGTTTTAGCGTGTTTGGAAATACGAGGAAACTGCATCGAAGCACCTTGAAAGTTGTTTTAGCGTGTTTGGAAATACGGGGAAACTGCTTCGAAGCACCTTGAAAGTTGTTTTAGCGTGTTTGGAAATACGAGGAAACTGCTTCGAAGCACCTTAGAAGTTGTTTTAGCGTGTTTGGAAATACGAGGAAACTGCTTCGAAGCACCTTAGAAGTTGTTTTAGCGTGTTTGGAAATACGAGGAAACTGCTTCGAAGCACCTTAGAAGTTGTTTTAGCGTGTTTGGAAATACGAGGAAACTGCATCGAAGCACCTTGAAAGTTGTTTTAGCGTGTTTGGAAATACGGGGAAACTGCTTCGAAGCACCTTGAAAGTTGTTTTAGCGTGTTTGGAAATACGAGGAAACTGCTTCGAAGCACCTTAGAAGTTGTTTTAGCGTGTTTGGAAATACGAGGAAACTGCTTCGAAGCACCTTAGAAGTTGTTTTAGCGTGTTTGGAAATACGAGGAAACTGCTTCGAAGCACCTTAAAAGTTGTTTTAGCGTGTTTGGAAATACGAGGAAACTGCTTCGAAGCACCTTCGAAGCACCTTAAAAGTTGTTTTAGCGTGTTTGGAAATACGAGGAAACTGCTTCGAAGCACCTTAGAAGTTGTTTTAGCGTGTTTGGAAATACGAGGAAACTGCTTCGAAGCACCTTGAAAGTTGTTTTAGCGTGTTTGGAAATACGGGGAAACTGCTTCGAAGCACCTTAAAAGTTGTTTTAGCGTGTTTGGAAATACGAGGAAACTGCTTCGAAGCACCTTAAAAGTTGTTTTAGCGTGTTTGGAAATACGAGGAAACTGCTTCGAAGCACCTTAGAAGTTGTTTTAGCGTGTTTGGAAATACGAGGAAACTGCTTCGAAGCACCTTGAAAGTTGTTTTAGCGTGTTTGGAAATACGAGGAAACTGCTTCGAAGCACCTTGAAAGTTGTTTTAGCGTGTTTGGAAATACGAGGAAACTGCTTCGAAGCACCTTAGAAGTTGTTTTAGCGTGTTTGGAAATACGAGGAAACTGCTTCGCAGCACCTTAGAAGTTGTTTTAGTGTGTTTGGAAATACGAGGAAACTGCTTCGAAGCACCTTGAAAGTTGTTTTAGCGTGTTTGGAAATACGAGGAAACTGCTTCGAAGCACCTTGAAAGTTGTTTTAGCGTGTTTGGAAATACGAGGAAACTGCTTCGAAGCACCTTGAAAGTTGTTTTAGCGTGTTTGGAAATACGGGGAAACTGCTTCGAAGCACCTTAAAAGTTGTTTTAGCGTGTTTGGAAATACGAGGAAACTGCTTCGAAGCACCTTGAAAGTTGTTTTAGCGTGTTTGGAAATACGGGGAAACTGCTTCGAAGCACCTTAAAAGTTGTTTTAGCGTGTTTGGAAATACGAGGAAACTGCTTCGAAGCACCTTAAAAGTTGTTTTAGCGTGTTTGGAAATACGAGGAAACAGCTTCGCAGCACCTTAGAAGTTATTTTAGTGTGTTTGGAAATACGAGGAAACTGCTTCGAAGCACCTTAAAAGTTGTTTTAGCGTGTTTGGAAATACAAGAAAACTGCTTCGAAGCACCTTGAAAGTTGTTTTAGCGTGTTTGGAAATACAAGAAAACTGCTTCGAAGCACCTTGAAAGTTGTTTTAGCGTGTTTGGAAATACGAGGAAACTGCTTCGCAGCACCTTAGAAGTTGTTTTAGTGTGTTTGGAAATACGAGGAAACTGCTTCGAAGCACCTTAGAAGTTGTTTTAGCGTGTTTGGAAATACGAGGAAACTGCTTCGAAGCACCTTGAAAGTTGTTTTAGCGTGTTTGGAAATACGAGGAAACTGCTTCGAAGCACCTTGAAAGTTGTTTTAGCGTGTTTGGAAATACGAGGAAACTGCTTCGAAGCACCTTAGAAGTTGTTTTAGCGTGTTTGGAAATACGAGGAAACTGCTTCGAAGCACCTTGAAAGTTGTTTTAGCGTGTTTGGAAATACGGGGAAACTGCTTCGAAGCACCTTAAAAGTTGTTTTAGCGTGTTTGGAAATACGAGGAAACTGCTTCGAAGCACCTTAAAAGTTGTTTTAGCGTGTTTGGAAATACGAGGAAACTGCTTCCAAGCACCTTAGAAGTTGTTTTAGCGTGTTTGGAAATACGAGGAAACTGCTTCGAAGCACCTTGAAAGTTGTTTTAGCGTGTTTGGAAATACGAGGAAACTGCTTCGAAGCACCTTGAAAGTTGTTTTAGCGTGTTTGGAAATACGAGGAAACTGCTTCCAAGCACCTTAGAAGTTGTTTTAGCGTGTTTGGAAATACGAGGAAACTGCTTCGAAGCACCTTGAAAGTTGTTTTAGCGTGTTTGGAAATACGAGGAAACTGCTTCGAAGCACCTTAAAAGTTGTTTTAGCGTGTTTGGAAATACGAGGAAACTGCTTCGAAGCACCTTAGAAGTTGTTTTAGCGTGTTTGGAAATACGAGGAAACTGCTTCGAAGCACCTTAAAAGTTGTTTTAGCGTGTTTGGAAATACAAGAAAACTGCTTCGAAGCACCTTGAAAGTTGTTTTAGCGTGTTTGGAAATACGAGGAAACTGCTTCGCAGCACCTTAGAAGTTGTTTTAGTGTGTTTGGAAATACGAGGAAACTGCTTCGAAGCACCTTAGAAGTTGTTTTAGCGTGTTTGGAAATACGAGGAAACTGCTTCGAAGCACCTTGAAAGTTGTTTTAGCGTGTTTGGAAATACGAGGAAACTGCTTCGAAGCACCTTGAAAGTTGTTTTAGCGTGTTTGGAAATACGAGGAAACTGCTTCGAAGCACCTTAGAAGTTGTTTTAGCGTGTTTGGAAATACGAGGAAACTGCTTCGAAGCACCTTGAAAGTTGTTTTAGCGTGTTTGGAAATACGGGGAAACTGCTTCGAAGCACCTTGAAAGTTGTTTTAGCGTGTTTGGAAATACGAGGAAACTGCTTCGAAGCACCTTGAAAGTTGTTTTAGCGTGTTTGGAAATACGAGGAAACTGCTTCCAAGCACCTTAGAAGTTGTTTTAGCGTGTTTGGAAATACGAGGAAACTGCTTCGAAGCACCTTGAAAGTTGTTTTAGCGTGTTTGGAAATACGAGGAAACTGCTTCGAAGCACCTTAGAAGTTGTTTTAGCGTGTTTGGAAATACGAGGAAACTGCTTCGCAGCACCTTAGAAGTTGTTTTAGTGTGTTTGGAAATACGAGGAAACTGCTTCGAAGCACCTTGAAAGTTGTTTTAGCGTGTTTGGAAATACGAGGAAACTGCTTCGAAGCACCTTAAAAGTTGTTTTAGCGTGTTTGGAAATACGAGGAAACTGCTTCGAAGCACCTTAGAAGTTGTTTTAGCGTGTTTGGAAATACGAGGAAACTGCTTCGAAGCACCTTAAAAGTTGTTTTAGCGTGTTTGGAAATACGAGGAAACTGCTTCGAAGCACCTTAAAAGTTGTTTTAGCGTGTTTGGAAATACGAGGAAACTGCTTCGCAGCACCTTAGAAGTTATTTTAGTGTGTTTGGAAATACGAGGAAACTGCTTCGAAGCACCTTAAAAGTTGTTTTAGCGTGTTTGGAAATACGAGGAAACTGCTTCGAAGCACCTTGAAAGTTGTTTTAGCGTGTTTGGAAATACGAGGAAACTGCTTCGAAGCACCTTAGAAGTTGTTTTAGCGTGTTTGGAAATACGAGGAAACTGCTTCGAAGCACCTTAGAAGTTGTTTTAGCGTGTTTGGAAATACGAGGAAACTGCATCGAAGCACCTTGAAAGTTGTTTTAGCGTGTTTGGAAATACGAGGAAACTGCTTCGAAGCACCTTAAAAGTTTTTTTAGCGTGTTTGGAAATACGAGGAAACTGCTTCGAAGCACCTTAGAAGTTGTTTTAGCGTGTTTGGAAATACGAGGAAACTGCTTCGAAGCACCTTAGAAGTTGTTTTAGCGTGTTTGGAAATACGAGGAAACTGCTTCGCAGCACCTTGAAAGTTGTTTTAGCGTGTTTGGAAATACGAGGAAACTGCTTCGAAGCACCTTAGAAGTTGTTTTAGCGTGTTTGGAAATACGAGGAAACTGCTTCGAAGCACCTAGAAAGTTGTTTTAGCGTGTTTGGAAATACGAGGAAACTGCTTCGAAGCACCTTGAAAGTTGTTTTAGCGTGTTTGGAAATACGAGGAAACTGCTTCGAAGCACCTTAGAAGTTGTTTTAGCGTGTTTGGAAATACGGGGAAACTGCTTCGAAGCACCTTGAAAGTTGTTTTAGCGTGTTTGGAAATACGAGGAAACTGCTTCGAAGCACCTTGAAAGTTGTTTTAGCGTGTTTGGAAATACGAGGAAACTGCTTCGAAGCACCTTAGAAGTTGTTTTAGCGTGTTTGGAAATACGAGGAAACTGCTTCGCAGCACCTTAGAAGTTGTTTTAGTGTGTTTGGAAATACGAGGAAACTGCTTCGAAGCACCTTGAATGTTGTTTTAGCGTGTTTGGAAATACGAGGAAACTGCTTCGAAGCACCTTAAAAGTTGTTTTAGCGTGTTTGGAAATACGAGGAAACTGCTTCGAAGCACCTTAGAAGTTGTTTTAGCGTGTTTGGAAATACGAGGAAACTGCTTCGAAGCACCTTGAAAGTTGTTTTAGCGTGTTTGGAAATACGAGGAAACTGCTTCGAAGCACCTTGAAAGTTGTTTTATCGTGTTTGGAAATACGAGGAAACTGCTTCGAAGCACCTTGAAAGTTGTTTTAGCTTGTTTGGAAATACGGGGAAACTGCTTCGAAGCACCTTAAAAGTTGTTTTAGCGTGTTCTGAAATACGAGGAAACTGCTTCGAAGCACCTTAAAAGTTGTTTTAGCGTGTTTGGAAATACGAGGAAACTGCTTCGAAGCACCTTAGAAGTTGTTTTAGCGTGTTTGGAAATACGAGGAAACTGCTTCGAAGCACCTTGAAAGTTGTTTTAGCGTGTTTGGAAATACGGGGAAACTGCTTCGAAGCACCTTAAAAGTTGTTTTAGCGTGTTTGGAAATACGAGGAAACTGCTTCGAAGCACCTTAAAAGTTGTTTTAGCGTGTTTGGAAATACGAGGAAACTGCTTCGAAGCACCTTAAAAGTTGTTTTAGCGTGTTTGGAAATACGAGGAAACTGCTTCGCAGCACCTTAGAAGTTATTTTAGTGTGTTTGGAAATACGAGGAAACTGCTTCGAAGCACCTTAAAAGTTGTTTTAGCGTGTTTGGAAATACGAGGAAACTGCTTCGAAGCACCTTGAAAGTTGTTTTAGCGTGTTTGGAAATACGAGGAAACTGCTTCGCAGCACCTTAGAAGTTATTTTAGTGTGTTTGGAAATACGAGGAAACTGCTTCGAAGCACCTTAAAAGTTGTTTTAGCGTGTTTGGAAATACGAGGAAACTGCTTCGAAGCACCTTGAAAGTTGTTTTAGCGTGTTTGGAAATACGAGGAAACTGCTTCGAAGCACCTTAGAAGTTGTTTTACCGTGTTTGGAAATACGAGGAAACTGCTTCGAAGCACCTTGAAAGTTGTTTTAGCGTGTTTGGAAATACGAGGAAACTGCTTCGAAGCACCTTGAAAGTTGTTTTAGCGTGTTTGGAAATACGAGGAAACTGCTTCGAAGCACCTTAGAAGTTGTTTTAGCGTGTTTGGAAATACGAGGAAACTGCTTCGCAGCACCTTAGAAGTTGTTTTAGTGTGTTTGGAAATACGAGGAAACTGCTTCGAAGCACCTTGAAAGTTGTTTTAGCGTGTTTGGAAATACGAGGAAACTGCTTCGAAGCACCTTAAAAGTTGTTTTAGCGTGTTTGGAAATACGAGGAAACTGCTTCGAAGCACCTTAGAAGTTGTTTTAGCGTGTTTGGAAATACGAGGAAACTGCTTCGAAGCACCTTAAAAGTTGTTTTAGCGTGTTTGGAAATACGAGGAAACTGCTTCGAAGCACCTTAAAAGTTGTTTTAGCGTGTTTGGAAATACGAGGAAACTGCTTCGCAGCACCTTAGAAGTTATTTTAGTGTGTTTGGAAATACGAGGAAACTGCTTCGAAGCACCTTAAAAGTTGTTTTAGCGTGTTTGGAAATACGAGGAAACTGCTTCGAAGCACCTTGAAAGTTGTTTTAGCGTGTTTGGAAATACGAGGAAACTGCTTCGAAGCACCTTAGAAGTTGTTTTAGCGTGTTTGGAAATACGAGGAAACTGCTTCGAAGCACCTTAGAAGTTGTTTTAGCGTGTTTGGAAATACGAGGAAACTGCTTCGAAGCACCTTCGAAAGTGTTTTAGCGTGTTTGGAAATACGAGGAAACTACTTCGAAGCACCTTAGAAGTTGTTTTAGCGTGTTTGGAAATACGAGGAAACTGCTTCGCAGCACCTTAGAAGTTGTTTTAGCGTGTTTGGAAATACGAGGAAACTGCTTCGAAGCACCTTAGAAGTTGTTTTAGCGTGTTTGGAAATACGAGGAAACTGCTTCGCAGCACCTTAGAAGTTGTTTTAGTGTGTTTGGAAATACGAGGAAACTGCTTCGAAGCACCTTAAAAGTTGTTTTAGCGTGTTTGGAAATACGAGGAAACTGCTTCGAAGCACCTTAAAAGTTGTTTTAGCGTGTTTGGAAATACAAGAAAACTGCTTCGAAGCACCTTGAAAGTTGTTTTAGCGTGTTTGGAAATACAAGAAAACTGCTTCGAAGCACCTTGAAAGTTGTTTTAGCGTGTTTGGAAATACGAGGAAACTGCTTCGCAGCACCTTAGAAGTTGTTTTAGTGTGTTTGGAAATACGAGGAAACTGCTTCGAAGCACCTTAGAAGTTGTTTTAGCGTGTTTGGAAATACGAGGAAACTGCTTCGAAGCACCTTAGAAGTTGTTTTAGCGTGTTTGGAAATACGAGGAAACTGCTTCGAAGCACCTTGAAAGTTGTTTTAGCGTGTTTGGAAATACGGGTAAACTGCTTCGAAGCACCTTAAAAGTTGTTTTAGCGTGTTTGGAAATACGAGGAAACTGCTTCGAAGCACCTTAAAAGTTGTTTTAGCGTGTTTGGAAATACGAGGAAACTGCTTCGCAGCACCTTAGAAGTTGTTTTAGTGTGTTTGGAAATACGAGGAAACTGCTTCGAAGCACCTTAAAAGTTGTTTTAGCGTGTTTGGAAATACGAGGAAACTGCTTCGAAGCACCTTAAAAGTTGTTTTAGCGTGTTTGGAAATACGAGGAAACTGCTTCGAAGCACCTTAGAAGTTGTTTTAGCGTGTTTGGAAATACGAGGAAACTGCTTCGCAGCACCTTAGAAGTTGTTTTAGTGTGTTTGGAAATACGAGGAAACTGCTTCGAAGCACCTTAGAAGTTGTTTTAGCGTGTTTGGAAATACGAGGAAACTGCTTCGCAGCACCTTGAAAGTTGTTTTAGCGTGTTTGGAAATACGAGGAAACTGCTTCGAAGCACCTTAGAAGTTGTTTTAGCGTGTTAGGAAATACGAGGAAACTGCTTCGAAGCACCTTAGAAGTTGTTTTAGCGTGTTTGGAAATACGAGGAAACTGCTTCGAAGCACCTTGAAAGTTGTTTTAGCGTGTTTGGAAATACGAGGAAACTGCTTCGAAGCACCTTAGAAGTTGTTTTAGCGTGTTTGGAAATACGAGGAAACTGCTTCGAAGCACCTTAGAAGTTGTTTTAGCGTGTTTGGAAATACGAGGAAACTGCTTCGCAGCACCTTGAAAGTTGTTTTAGCGTGTTTGGAAATACGAGGAAACTGCTTCGAAGCACCTTAGAAGTTGTTTTAGCGTGTTTGGAAATACGAGGAAACTGCTTCGAAGCACCTTAGAAGTTGTTTTAGCGTGTTTGGAAATACGAGGAAACTGCTTCGAAGCACCTTGAAAGTTGTTTTAGCGTGTTTGGAAATACGAGGAAACTGCTTCGAAGCACCTTGAAAGTTGTTTTAGCGTGTTTGGAAATACGAGGAAACTGCTTCGAAGCACCTTAGAAGTTGTTTTATCGTGTTTGGAAATACGAGGAAACTGCTTCGAAGCACCTTAAAAGTTGTTTTAGCGTGTTTGGAAATACGAGGAAACTGCTTCGAAGCACCTTGAAAGTTGTTTTAGCGTGTTTGGAAATACGAGGAAACTGCTTCGAAGCACCTTAGAAGTTGTTTTAGCGTGTTTGGAAATACGAGGAAACTGCTTCGCAGCACCTTGAAAGTTGTTTTAGCGTGTTTGGAAATACGAGGAAACTGCTTCGAAGCACCTTAGAAGTTGTTTTAGCGTGTTTGGAAATACGAGGAAACTGCTTCGAAGCACCTTAGAAGTTGTTTTAGCGTGTTTGGAAATACGAGGAAACTGCTTCGAAGCACCTTAAAAGTTGTTTTAGCGTGTTTGGAAATACGAGGAAACTACTTCGAAGCACCTTAGAAGTTGTTTAAGCGTGTTTGGAAATACGAGGAAACTGCTTCGCAGCACCTTAGAAGTTGTTTTAGTGTGTTTGGAAATACGAGGAAACTGCTTCGAAGCACCTTGAAAGTTGTTTTAGCGTGTTTGGAAATACGAGGAAACTGCTTCGAAGCACCTTAAAAGTTGTTTTAGCGTGTTTGGAAATACGAGGAAACTGCTTCGAAGCACCTTAGAAGTTGTTTTAGCGTGTTTGGAAATACGAGGAAACTGCTTCGAAGCACCTTGAAAGTTGTTTTAGCGTGTTTGGAAATACGAGGAAACTGCTTCGAAGCACCTTGAAAGTTGTTTTAGCGTGTTTGGAAATACGAGGAAACTGCTTCGAAGCACCTTAAAAGTTGTTTTAGCGTGTTTGGAAATACGAGGAAACTGCTTCGAAGCACCTTAAAAGTTGTTTTAGCGTGTTTGGAAATACGAGGAAACTGCTTCGCAGCACCTTAGAAGTTGTTTTAGTGTGTTTGGAAATATGAGGAAACTGCTTCGAAGCACCTTAAAAGTTGTTTTAGCGTGTTTGGAAATACGAGGAAACTGCTTCGAAGCACCTTAGAAGTTGTTTTAGTGTGTTTGGAAATACGAGGAAACTGCTTCGCAGCACCTTGAAAGTTGTTTTAGCGTGTTTGGAAATACGAGGAAACTGCTTCGAAGCACCTTGAAAGTTGTTTTAGCGTGTTTGGAAATACGAGGAAACTGCTTCGAAGCACCTTAAAAGTTGTTTTAGCGTGTTTGGAAATACGAGGAAACTGCTTCGAAGCACCTTAGAAGTTGTTTTAGTGTGTTTGGAAATACGAGGAAACTGCTTCGCAGCACCTTGAAAGTTGTTTTAGCGTGTTTGGAAATACGAGGAAACTGCTTCGAAGCACCTTAGAAGTTGTTTTAGCGTGTTTGGAAATACAAGGAAACTGCTTCGAAGCACCTTAGAAGTTGTTTTAGCGTGTTTGGAAATACGAGGAAACTGCTTCGAAGCACCTTGAAAGTTGTTTTAGCGTGTTTGGAAATACGAGGAAACTGCTTCGAAGCACCTTAGAAGTTGTTTTAGCGTGTTTGGAAATACGAGGAAACTGCTTCGAAGCACCTTAGAAGTTGTTTTAGCGTGTTTGGAAATACGAGGAAACTGCTTCGAAGCACCTTCGAAAGTGTTTTAGCGTGTTTGGAAATACGAGGAAACTACTTCGAAGCACCTTAGAAGTTGTTTTAGCGTGTTTGGAAATACGAGGAAACTGCTTCGAAGCACCTTAAAAGTTGTTTTAGCGTGTTTGGAAATACGAGGAAACTACTTCGAAGCACCTTAGAAGTTGTTTTAGCGTGTTTGGAAATACGAGGAAACTGCTTCGCAGCACCTTAGAAGTTGTTTTAGTGTGTTTGGAAATACGAGGAAACTGCTTCGAAGCACCTTGAAAGTTGTTTTAGCGTGTTTGGAAATACGAGGAAACTGCTTCGAAGCACCTTAAAAGTTGTTTTAGCGTGTTTGGAAATACGAGGAAACTGCTTCGAAGCACCTTAGAAGTTGTTTTAGCGTGTTTGGGAATACGAGGAAACTGCTTCGAAGCACCTTGAAAGTTGTTTTAGCGTGTTTGGAAATACGAGGAAACTGCTTCGAAGCACCTTGAAAGTTGTTTTAGCGTGTTTGGAAATACGAGGAAACTGCTTCGAAGCACCTTAGAAGTTGTTTTAGCGTGTTTGGAAATACGAGGAAACTGCTTCGAAGCACCTTGAAAGTTGTTTTAGCGTGTTTGGAAATACGAGGAAACTGCTTCGAAGCACCTTAAAAGTTGTTTTAGCGTGTTTGGAAATACGAGGAAACTGCTTCGAAGCACCTTGAAAGTTGTTTTAGCGTGTTTGGAAATACGAGGAAACTGCTTCGAAGCACCTTGAAAGTTGTTTTAGCGTGTTTGGAAATACGAGGAAACTGCTTCGAAGCACCTTAGAAGTTGTTTTAGCCTGTTTGGAAATACGAGGAAACTGCTTCGAAGAACCTTAGAAGTTGTTTTAGCGTGTTTGGAAATACAAGAAAACTGCTTCGAAGCACCTTGAAAGTTGTTTTAGCGTGTTTGGAAATACGAGGAAACTGCTTCGCAGCACCTTAGAAGTTGTTTTAGTGTGTTTGGAAATACGAGGAAACTGCTTCGAAGCACCTTAAAAGTTGTTTTAGCGTGTTTGGAAATACGAGGAAACTGCTTCGAAGCACCTTAAAAGTTGTTTTAGCGTGTTTGGAAATACGAGGAAACTGCTTCGAAGCACCTTGAAAGTTGTTTTAGCGTGTTTGGAAATACGAGGAAACTGCTTCGAAGCACCTTGAAAGTTGTTTTAGCGTGTTTGGAAATACGAGGAAACTGCTTCGAAGCACCTTAGAAGTTGTTTTAGCGTGTTTGGAAATACGAGGAAACTGCTTCGAAGCACCTTAAAAGTTGTTTTAGCGTGTTTGGAAATACGAGGAAACTGCTTCGAAGCACCTTAAAAGTTGTTTTAGCGTGTTTGGAAATACGAGGAAACTGCTTCGAAGCACCTTAGAAGTTGTTTTAGCGTGTTTGGAAATACGAGGAAACTGCTTCGAAGCACCTTGAAAGTTGTTTTAGCGTGTTTGGAAATACGAGGAAACTGCTTCGAAGCACCTTGAAAGTTGTTTTAGCGTGTTTGGAAATACGAGGAAACTGCTTCGAAGCACCTTAGAAGTTGTTTTAGCGTGTTTGGAAATACGAGGAAACTGCTTCGAAGCACCTTGAAAGTTGTTTTAGCGTGTTTGGAAATACGAGGAAACTGCTTCGAAGCACCTTGAAAAATGTTTTAGCGTGTTTGGAAATACGAGGAAACTGCTTCGAAGCACCTTAGAAGTTGTTTTAGCGTGTTTGGAAATACGAGGAAACTGCTTCGAAGCACCTTGAAAGTTGTTTTAGCGTGTTTGGAAATACGGGGAAACTGCTTCGAAGCACCTTAAAAGTTGTTTTAGCGTGTTTGGAAATACGAGGAAACTGCTTCGAAGCACCTTAAAAGTTGTTTTAGCGTGTTTGGAAATACGAGGAAACTGCTTCGAAGAACCTTATAAGTTGTTTTAGCGTGTTTGGAAATACGAGGAAACTGCTTCGAAGAACCTTAGAAGTTGTTTTAGCGTGTTTGGAAATACAAGAAAACTGCTTCGAAGCACCTTGAAAGTTGTTTTAGCGTGTTTGGAAATACGAGGAAACTGCTTCGCAGCACCTTAGAAGTTGTTTTAGTGTGTTTGGAAATACGAGGAAACTGCTTCGAAGCACCTTAAAAGTTGTTTTAGCGTGTTTGGAAATACGAGGAAACTGCTTCGAAGCACCTTAAAAGTTGTTTTAGCGTGTTTGGAAATACGAGGAAACTGCTTCGAAGCACCTTAGAAGTTGTTTTAGTGTGTTTGGAAATACGAGGAAACTGCTTCGAAGCACCTTAAAAGTTGTTTTAGCGTGTTTGGAAATACGAGGAAACTGCTTCGAAGCACCTTAGAAGTTGTTTTAGCGTGTTTGGAAATACGAGGAAACTGCTTCGCAGCACCTTAGAAGTTGTTTTAGTGTGTTTGGAAATACGAGGAAACTGCTTCGAAGCACCTTAAAAGTTGTTTTAGCGTGTTTGGAAATACGAGGAAACTGCTTCGAAGCACCTTAAAAGTTGTTTCAGCGTGTTTGGAAATACGAGGAAACTGCTTCGAAGCACCTTAGAAGTTGTTTTAGCGTGTTTGGAAATACGAGGAAACTGCTTCGAAGCACCTTGAAAGTTGTTTTAGCGTGTTTGGAAATACGAGGAAACTGCTTCGAAGCACCTTGAAAGTTGTTTTAGCGTGTTTGGAAATACGAGGAAACTGCTTCGAAGCACCTTGAAAGTTGTTTTAGCGTGTTTGGAAATACGAAGAAACTGCTTCGAAGCACCTTAAAAGTTGTTTTAGCGTGTTTGGAAATACGAGGAAACTGCTTCGAAGCACCTTGAAAGTTGTTTTAGCGTGTTTGGAAATACGAGGAAACTGCTTCGAAGCACCTTAAAAGTTGTTTAAGCGTGTTTGGATATACGAGAAAACTGCTTCGAAGCACCTTAGAAGTTGTTTTAGCGTGTTTGGAAATACGAGGAAACTGCTTCGAAGCACCTTAAAAGTTGTTTTAGCGTGTTTGGAAATACGAGGAAACTGCTTCGCAGCACCTTAGAAGTTGTTTTAGCGTGTTTGGAAATACGAGGAAACTGCTTCGAAGCACCTTGAAAGTTGTTTTAGCGTGTTTGGAAATACGGGGAAACTGCTTCGAAGCACCTTAAAAGTTGTTTTAGCGTGTTTGGAAATACGAGGAAACTGCTTCGAAGCACCTTAAAAGTTGTTTTAGCGTGTTTGGAAATACGAGGAAACTGCTTCGAAGCACCTTGAAAGTTGTTTTAGCGTGTTTGGAAATACGGGGAAACTGCTTCGAAGCACCTTAAAAGTTGTTTTAGCGTGTTTGGAAATACGAGGAAACTGCTTCGAAGCACCTTAAAAGTTGTTTTAGCGTGTTTGGAAATACGAGGAAACTGCTTCGAAGAACCTTATAAGTTGTTTTAGCGTGTTTGGAAATACGAGGAAACTGCTTCGAAGAACCTTAGAAGTTGTTTTAGCGTGTTTGGAAATACGAGGAAACTGCTTCGAAGCACCTTAAAAGTTGTTTTAGCGTGTTTGGAAATACGAGGAAACTGCTTCGAAGCACCTTGAAAGTTGTTTTAGCGTGTTTGGAAATACGAGGAAACTGCTTCGAAGCACCTTAAAAGTTGTTTAAGCGTGTTTGGATATACGAGAAAACTGCTTCGAAGCACCTTAGAAGTTGTTTTAGCGTGTTTGGAAATACGAGGAAACTGCTTCGAAGCACCTTAAAAGTTGTTTTAGCGTGTTTGGAAATACGAGGAAACTGCTTCGCAGCACCTTAGAAGTTGTTTTAGCGTGTTTGGAAATACGAGGAAACTGCTTCGAAGCACCTTGAAAGTTGTTTTAGCGTGTTTGGAAATACGGGGAAACTGCTTCGAAGCACCTTAAAAGTTGTTTTAGCGTGTTTGGAAATACGAGGAAACTGCTTCGAAGCACCTTAAAAGTTGTTTTAGCGTGTTTGGAAATACGAGGAAACTGCTTCGAAGAACCTTATAAGTTGTTTTAGCGTGTTTGGAAATACGAGGAAACTGCTTCGAAGAACCTTATAAGTTGTTTTAGCGTGTTTGGAAATACGAGGAAACTGCTTCGAAGCACCTTAAAAGTTGTTTTAGCGTGTTTGGAAATACGAGGAAACTGCTTCGAAGCACCTTGAAAGTTGTTTTAGCGTGTTTGGAAATACGAGGAAACTGCTTCGAAGCACCTTAAAAGTTGTTTAAGCGTGTTTGGATATACGAGAAAACTGCTTCGAAGCACCTTAGAAGTTGTTTTAGCGTGTTTGGAAATACGAGGAAACTGCTTCGAAGCACCTTAAAAGTTGTTTTAGCGTGTTTGGAAATACGAGGAAACTGCTTCGCAGCACCTTAGAAGTTGTTTTAGCGTGTTTGGAAATACGAGGAAACTGCTTCGAAGCACCTTGAAAGTTGTTTTAGCGTGTTTGGAAATACGGGGAAACTGCTTCGAAGCACCTTAAAAGTTGTTTTAGCGTGTTTGGAAATACGAGGAAACTGCTTCGAAGCACCTTAAAAGTTGTTTTAGCGTGTTTGGAAATACGAGGAAACTGCTTCGAAGAACCTTATAAGTTGTTTTAGCGTGTTTGGAAATACGAGGAAACTGCTTCGCAGCACCTTAGAAGTTGTTTTAGTGTGTTTGGAAATACGAGGAAACTGCTTCGAAGCACCTTAAAAGTTGTTTTAGCGTGTTTGGAAATACGAGGAAACTGCTTCGAAGCACCTTAAAAGTTGTTTTAGCGTGTTTGGAAATACGAGGAAACTGCTTCGAAGCACCTTAGAAGTTGTTTTAGCGTGTTTGGAAATACGAGGAAACTGCTTCGAAGCACCTTAAAAGTTGTTTTAGCGTGTTTGGAAATACAAGAAAACTGCTTCGAAGCACCTTGAAAGTTGTTTTAGCGTGTTTGGAAATACGAGGAAACTGCTTCGCAGCACCCTAGAAGTTGTTTTAGTGTGTTTGGAAATACGAGGAAACTGCTTCGAAGCACCTTAAAAGTTGTTTTAGCGTGTTTGGAAATACGAGGAAACTGCTTCGAAGCACCTTAGAAGTTGTTTTAGCGTGTTTGGAAATACGAGGAAACTGCTTCGCAGCACCTTAGAAGTTGTTTTAGTGTGTTTGGAAATACGAGGAAACTGCTTCGAAGCACCCTAGAAGTTGTTTTAGTGTGTTTGGAAATACGAGGAAACTGCTTCGAAGCACCTTAGAAGTTGTTTTAGCGTGTTTGGATATACGAGAAAACTGCTTCGAAGCACCTTAGAAGTTGTTTTAGCGTGTTTGGAAATACGAGGAAACTGCTTCGAAGCACCTTGAAAGTTGTTTTAGCGTGTTTGGAAATACGAGGAAACTGCTTCGAAGTTGTTTTAGCGTGTTTGGAAATACGAGGAAACTGCTTCGAAGCACCTTGAAAGTTGTTTTAGCGTGTTTGGAAATACGAGGAAACTGCTTCGAAGCACCTTGAAAGTTGTTTTAGCGTGTTTGGAAATACGAGGAAACTGCTTCGAAGCACCTTAGAAGTTGTTTTAGCGTGTTTGGATATACGAGAAAACTGCTTCGAAGCACCTTAGAAGTTGTTTTAGCGTGTTTGGAAATACGAGGAAACTGCTTCGAAGCACCTTGAAAGTTGTTTTAGCGTGTTTGGAAATACGAGGAAACTGCTTCGAAGTTGTTTTAGCGTGTTTGGAAATACGAGGAAACTGCTTCGAAGCACCTTAAAAGTTGTTTTAGCGTGTTTGGAAATACGAGGAAACTGCTTCGAAGCACCTTGAAAGTTGTTTTAGCGTGTTTGGAAATACGAGGAAACTGCTTCGAAGCACCTTAAAAGTTGTTTAAGCGTGTTTGGATATACGAGAAAACTGCTTCGAAGCACCTTAGAAGTTGTTTTAGCGTGTTTGGAAATACGAGGAAACTGCTTCGAAGCACCTTACAAGTTGTTTTAGCGTGTTTGGAAATACGAGGAAACTGCTTCGAAGAACCTTAGAAGTTGTTTCAGCGTGTTTGGATATACGAGAAAACTGCTTCGAAGCACCTTAAAAGTTGTTTTAGCGTGTTTGGAAATACGAGGAAACTGCTTCGAAGCACCTTAAAAGTTGTTTAAGCGTGTTTGGAAATACGAGGAAACTGCTTCGAAGCACCTTGAAAGTTGTTTTAGCGTGTTTGGAAATACGAGGAAACTGCTTCGAAGCACCTTGAAAGTTGTTTTAGCGTGTTTGGAAATACGAGGAAACTGCTTCGAAGCACCTTAGAAGTTGTTTTAGCGTGTTTGGATATACGAGAAAACTGCTTCGAAGCACCTTAGAAGTTGTTTTAGCGTGTTTGGAAATACGAGGAAACTGCTTCGAAGCACCTTGAAAGTTGTTTTAGCGTGTTTGGAAATACGAGGAAACTGCTTCGAAGCACCTTAAAAGTTGTTTTAGCGTGTTTGGAAATACGAGGAAACTGCTTCGAAGCACCTTGAAAGTTGTTTTAGCGTGTTTGGAAATACGAGGAAACTGCTTCGAAGCACCTTAGAAGTTGTTTTAGCGTGTTTGGATATACGAGAAAACTGCTTCGAAGCACCTTAGAAGTTGTTTTAGCGTGTTTGGAAATACGAGGAAACTGCTTCGAAGCACCTTGAAAGTTGTTTTAGCGTGTTTGGAAATACGAGGAAACTGCTTCGAAGTTGTTTTAGCGTGTTTGGAAATACGAGGAAACTGCTTCGAAGCACCTTAAAAGTTGTTTTAGCGTGTTTGGAAATACGAGGAAACTGCTTCGAAGCACCTTGAAAGTTGTTTTAGCGTGTTTGGAAATACGAGGAAACTGCTTCGAAGCACCTTAAAAGTTGTTTAAGCGTGTTTGGATATACGAGAAAACTGCTTCGAAGCACCTTAGAAGTTGTTTTAGCGTGTTTGGAAATACGAGGAAACTGCTTCGAAGCACCTTACAAGTTGTTTTAGCGTGTTTGGAAATACGAGGAAACTGCTTCGAAGCACCTTGAAAGTTGTTTTAGCGTGTTTGGAAATACGAGGAAACTGCTTCGAAGCACCTTAAAAGTTGTTTAAGCGTGTTTGGATATACGAGAAAACTGCTTCGAAGCACCTTAGAAGTTGTTTTAGCGTGTTTGGAAATACGAGGAAACTGCTTCGAAGCACCTTGAAAGTTGTTTTAGCGTGTTTGGAAATACGAGGAAACTGCTTCGAAGCACCTTGAAAGTTGTTTTAGCGTGTTTGGAAATACGAGGAAACTGCTTCGAAGCACCTTAGAAGTTGTTTTAGCGTGTTTGGATATACGAGAAAACTGCTTCGAAGCACCTTAGAAGTTGTTTTAGCGTGTTTGGAAATACGAGGAAACTGCTTCGAAGCACCTTGAAAGTTGTTTTAGCGTGTTTGGAAATACGAGGAAACTGCTTCGAAGCACCTTAAAAGTTGTTTTAGCGTGTTTGGAAATACGAGGAAACTGCTTCGAAGCACCTTAAAAGTTGTTTGAGCGTGTTTGGAAATACGAGGAAACTGCTTCGAAGCACCTTAGAAGTTGTTTTAGCGTGTTTGGAAATACGAGGAAACTGCTTCGCAGCACCTTAGAAGTTGTTTTAGTGTGTTTGGAAATACGAGGAAACTGCTTCGAAGCACCTTAAAAGTTGTTTTAGCGTGTTTGGAAATACGAGGAAACTGCTTCGAAGCACCTTAAAAGTTGTTTTAGCGTGTTTGGAAATACGAGGAAACTGCTTCGAAGCACCTTAGAAGTTGTTTTAGCGTGTTTGGAAATACGAGGAAACTGCTTCTAAGCACCTTGAAAGTTGTTTTAGCGTGTTTGGAAATACGAGGAAACTGCTTCGAAGCACCTTGAAAGTTGTTTTAGCGTGTTTGGAAATACGAGGAAACTGCTTCGAAGCACCTTAGAAGTTGTTTTAGCGTGTTTGGATATACGAGAAAACTGCTTCGAAGCACCTTAGAAGTTGTTTTAGCGTGTTTGGAAATACGAGGAAACTGCTTCGAAGCACCTTGAAAGTTGTTTTAGCGTGTTTGGAAATACGAGGAAACTGCTTCGAAGCACCTTAAAAGTTGTTTTAGCGTGTTTGGAAATACGAGGAAACTGCTTCGAAGAACCTTAGAAGTTGTTTTAGCGTGTTTGGAAATACAAGAAAACTGCTTCGAAGCACCTTGAAAGTTGTTTTAGCGTGTTTGGAAATACGAGGAAACTGCTTCGCAGCACCTTAGAAGTTGTTTTAGTGTGTTTGGAAATACGAGGAAACTGCTTCGAAGCACCTTGAAAGTTGTTTTAGCGTGTTTGGAAATACGAGGAAACTGCTTCGAAGCACCTTGAAAGTTGTTTTAGCGTGTTTGGAAATACGAGGAAACTGCTTCGAAGCACCTTAGAAGTTGTTTTAGCGTGTTTGGAAATACGAGGAAACTGCTTCGAAGCACCTTGAAAGTTGTTTTAGCTTGTTTGGAAATACGAGGAAACTGCTTCGAAGCACCTTAAAAGTTGTTTTAGCGTGTTTGGAAATACGAGGAAACTGCTTCGAAGCACCTTAAAAGTTGTTTTAGCGTGTTTGGAAATACGAGGAAACTGCTTCGAAGAACCTTAGAAGTTGTTTCAGCGTGTTTGGAAATACGAGGAAACTGCTTCGAAGAACCTTAGAAGTTGTTTTAGCGTGTTTGGAAATACAAGAAAACTGCTTCGAAGCACCTTGAAAGTTGTTTTAGCGTGTTTGGAAATACGAGGAAACTGCTTCGCAGCACCTTAGAAGTTGTTTTAGTGTGTTTGGAAATACGAGGAAACTGCTTCGAAGCACCTTAAAAGTTGTTTTAGCATGTTTGGAAATACGAGGAAACTGCTTCGAAGCACCTTAAAAGTTGTTTTAGCGTGTTTGGAAATACGAGGAAACTGCTTCGAAGCACCTTAGAAGTTGTTTTAGCGTGTTTGGAAATACGAGGAAACTGCTTCGAAGCACCTTAAAAGTTGTTTTAGCGTGTTTGGAAATACGAGGAAATTGCTTCGAAGCACCTTAAAAGTTGTTTAAGCGTGTTCGGAAATACGAGGAAACTGCTTCGAAGCACCTTAAAAGTTGTTTTAGCGTGTTTGGAAATACGAGGAAACTGCTTCGAAGCACCTTAGAAGTTGTTTTAGTGTGTTTGGAAATACGAGGAAACTGCTTCTAAGCACCTTAAAAGTTGTTTTAGCGTGTTTGGATATACGAGAAAACTGCTTCGAAGCACCTTAAAAGTTGTTTTAGCGTGTTTGGAAATACGAGGAAACTGCTTCGAAGCACCTTGAAAGTTGTTTTAGCGTGTTTGGAAATACGAGGAAACTGCTTCGAAGCACCTTAGAAGTTGTTTTAGCGTGTTTGGAAATACGAGGAAACTGCTTCGAAGCACCTTGAAAGTTGTTTTAGCGTGTTTGGAAATACGAGGAAACTGCTTCGAAGCACCTTAAAAGTTGTTTTAGCGTGTTTGGAAATACGAGGAAACTGCTTCGAAGCACCTTAAAAGTTGTTTTAGCGTGTTTGGAAATACGAGGAAACTGCTTCGAAGAACCTTAGAAGTTGTTTCAGCGTGTTTGGAAATACGAGGAAACTGCTTCGAAGAACCTTAGAAGTTGTTTTAGCGTGTTTGGAAATACAAGAAAACTGCTTCGAAGCACCTTGAAAGTTGTTTTAGCGTGTTTGGAAATACGAGGAAACTGCTTCGCAGCACCTTAGAAGTTGTTTTAGTGTGTTTGGAAATACGAGGAAACTGCTTCGAAGCACCTTAAAAGTTGTTTTAGCGTGTTTGGAAATACGAGGAAACTGCTTCGAAGCACCTTAAAAGTTGTTTTAGCGTGTTTGGAAATACGAGGAAACTGCTTCGAAGCACCTTAGAAGTTGTTTTAGCGTGTTTGGAAATACGAGGAAACTGCTTCGAAGCACCTTAAAAGTTGTTTTAGCGTGTTTGGAAATACGAGGAAACTGCTTCGAAGCACCTTAAAAGTTGTTTTAGCGTGTTTGGAAATACGAGGAAACTGCTTCGAAGCACCTTAAAAGTTGTTTTAGCGTGTTTGGAAATACGAGGAAACTGCTTCGAAGCACCTTAGAAGTTGTTTTAGCGTGTTTGGAAATACGAGGAAACTGCTTCGAAGCACCTTGAAAGTTGTTTTAGCGTGTTTGGAAATACGAGGAAACTGCTTCGAAGCACCTTGAAAGTTGTTTTAGCGTGTTTGGAAATACGAGGAAACTGCTTCGAAGCACCTTAAAAGTTGTTTTAGCGTGTTTGGAAATACGAGGAAACTGCTTCGAAGCACCTTAAAAGTTGTTTTAGCGTGTTTGGAAATACGAGGAAACTGCTTCGAAGCACCTTAAAAGTTGTTTTAGCGTGTTTGGAAATACGAGGAAACTGCTTCGAAGCACCTTAGAAGTTGTTTTAGCGTGTTTGGAAATACGAGGAAACTGCTTCGAAGCACCTTGAAAGTTGTTTTAGCGTGTTTGGAAAAACGAGGAAACTGCTTCGAAGCACCTTAGAAGTTGTTTTAGCGTGTTTGGAAATACGAGGAAACTGCTTCGAAGCACCTTGAAAGTTGTTTTAGCGTGTTTGGAAAAACGAGGAAACTGCTTCGAAGCACCTTAGAAGTTGTTTTAGCGTGTTTGGAAATACGAGGAAACTGCTTCGAAGCACCTTAAAAGTTGTTTTAGCGTGTTTGGAAATACGAGGAAACTGCTTCGAAGCACCTTTAAAGTTGTTTTAGCGTGTTTGGAAATACGAGGAAACTGCTTCGAAGCACCTTAGAAGTTGTTTTAGCGTGTTTGGAAATACAAGAAAACTGCTTCGAAGCACCTTGAAAGTTGTTTTAGCGTGTTTGGAAAAACGAGGAAACTGCTTCGAAGCACCTTAGAAGTTGTTTTAGCGTGTTTGGAAATACGAGGAAACTGCTTCGAAGCACCTTGAAAGTTGTTTTAGCGTGTTTGGAAATACGAGGAAACTGCTTCGAAGCACCTTGAAAGTTGTTTTAGCGTGTTTGGAAATACAAGAAAACTGCTTCGAAGCACCTTGAAAGTTGTTTTAGCGTGTTTGGAAATACGAGGAAACTGCTTCGAAGCACCTTAAAAGTTGATTTAGCGTGTTTGGAAATACGAGGAAACTGCTTCGAAGCACCTTAAAAGTTGTTTTAGCGTGTTTGGAAATACGAGGAAACTGCTTCGAAGAACCTTAGAAGTTGTTTCAGCGTGTTTGGAAATACGAGGAAACTGCTTCGAAGAACCTTAGAAGTTGTTTTAGCGTGTTTGGAAATACAAGAAAACTGCTTCGAAGCACCTTGAAAGTTGTTTTAGCGTGTTTGGAAATACGAGGAAACTGCTTCGCAGCACCTTAGAAGTTGTTTTAGTGTGTTTGGAAATACGAGGAAACTGCTTCGAAGCACCTTAAAAGTTGTTTTAGCGTGTTTGGAAATACGAGGAAACTGCTTCGAAGCACCTTAAAAGTTGTTTTAGCGTGTTTGGAAATACGAGGAAACTGCTTCGAAGCACCTTAGAAGTTGTTTTAGCGTGTTTGGAAATACGAGGAAACTGCTTCGAAGCACCTTAAAAGTTGTTTTAGCGTGTTTGGAAATACGAGGAAACTGCTTCGAAGCACCTTAAAAGTTGTTTTAGCGTGTTTGGAAATACGAGGAAACTGCTTCGAAGCACCTTAAAAGTTGTTTTAGCGTGTTTGGAAATACGAGGAAACTGCTTCGAAGCACCTTAAAAGTTGTTTTAGCGTGTTTGGAAATACGAGGAAACTGCTTCGAAGCACCTTAAAAGTTGTTTTAGCGTGTTTGGAAATACGAGGAAACTGCTTCGAAGCACCTTAAAAGTTGTTTTAGCGTGTTTGGAAATACGAGGAAACTGCTTCGAAGAACCTTAGAAGTTGTTTCAGCGTGTTTGGAAATACGAGGAAACTGCTTCGAAGCACCTTAGAAGTTGTTTTAGCGTGTTTGGAAATACGAGGAAACTGCTTCGAAGCACCTTAAAAGTTGTTTTAGCGTGTTTGGAAAAACGAGGAAACTGCTTCGAAGCACCTTAAAAGTTGTTTTAGCGTGTTTGGAAATACGAGGAAACTGCTTCGAAGAACCTTAGAAGTTGTTTCAGCGTGTTTGGAAATACGAGGAAACTGCTTCGAAGAACCTTAGAAGTTGTTTTAGCGTGTTTGGAAATACAAGAAAACTGCTTCGAAGCACCTTGAAAGTTGTTTTAGCGTGTTTGGAAATACGAGGAAACTGCTTCGCAGCACCTTAGAAGTTGTTTTAGTGTGTTTGGAAATACGAGGAAACTGCTTCGAAGCACCTTAAAAGTTGTTTTAGCGTGTTTGGAAATACGAGGAAACTGCTTCGAAGCACCTTAAAAGTTGTTTTAGCGTGTTTGGAAATACGAGGAAACTGCTTCGAAGCACCTTAGAAGTTGTTTCAGCGTGTTTGGAAACACGAGGAAACTGCTTCGAAGAACCTTAGAAGTTGTTTTAGCGTGTTTGGAAATACGAGGAAACTGCTTCGCAGCACCTTAGAAGTTGTTTTAGTGTGTTTGGAAATACGAGGAAACTGCTTCGAAGCACCTTAGAAGTTGTTTTAGCGTGTTTGGAAATACGAGGAAACTGCTTCGAAGCACCTTAAAAGTTGTTTTAGCGTGTTTGGAAATACGAGGAAACTGCTTCGAAGCACCTTAAAAGTTGTTTTAGCGTGTTTGGAAATACGAGGAAACTGCTTCGAAGCACCTTAAAAGTTGTTTTAGCGTGTTTGGAAATACGAGGAAACTGCTTCGAAGAACCTTAGAAGTTGTTTCAGCGTGTTTGGAAATACGAGGAAACTGCTTCGAAGCACCTTAGAAGTTGTTTTAGCGTGTTTGGAAATACGAGGAAACTGCTTCGAAGCACCTTAAAAGTTGTTTTAGCGTGTTTGGAAATACGAGGAAACTGCTTCGAAGCACCTTAAAAGTTGTTTTAGCGTGTTTGGAAATACGAGGAAACTGCTTCGAAGCACCTTAAAAGTTGTTTTAGCGTGTTTGGAAATACGAGGAAACTGCTTCGCAGCACCTTAGAAGTTGTTTTAGTGTGTTTGGAAATACGAGGAAACTGCTTCGAAGCACCTTAAAAGTTGTTTTAGCGTGTTTGGAAATACGAGGAAACTGCTTCGAAGCACCTTAAAAGTTGTTTTAGCGTGTTTGGAAATACGAGGAAACTGCTTCGAAGCACCTTGAAAGTTGTTTTAGCGTGTTTGGAAATACGAGGAAACTGCTTCGAAGCACCTTGAAAGTTGTTTTAGCGTGTTTGGAAGTACGAGGAAACTGCTTCGAAGCACCTTAGAAGTTGTTTTAGCGTGTTTGGAAATACGAGGAAACTGGATCGAAGCACCTTGAAAGTTGTTTTAGCGTGTTTGGAAATACGAGGAAACTGCTTCGCAGCACCTTAGAAGTTGTTTTAGTGTGTTTGGAAATACGAGGAAACTGCTTCGAAGCACCTTAAAAGTTGTTTTAGCGTGTTTGGAAATACGAGGAAACTGCTTCGAAGCACCTTAAAAGTTGTTTTAGCGTGTTTGGAAATACGAGGAAACTGCTTCGAAGCACCTTAAAAGTTGTTTTAGCGTGTTTGGAAATACGAGGAAACTGCTTCGAAGCACCTTAAAAGTTGTTTTAGCGTGTTTGGAAATACGAGGAAACTGCTTCGAAGCACCTTGAAAGTTGTTTTAGCGTGTTTGGAAATACGAGGAAACTGCTTCGAAGCACCTTGAAAGTTGTTTTAGCGTGTTTGGAAGTACGAGGAAACTGCTTCGAAGCACCTTAGAAGTTGTTTTAGCGTGTTTGGAAATACGAGGAAACTGGATCGAAGCACCTTGAAAGTTGTTTTAGCGTGTTTGGAAATACGAGGAAACTGCTTCGAAGCACCTTAAAAGTTGTTTTAGCGTGTTTGGAAATACGAGGAAACTGCTTCGAAGCACCTTAAAAGTTGTTTTAGCGTGTTTGGAAATACGAGGAAACTGCTTCGAAGAACCTTAGAAGTTGTTTCAGCGTGTTTGGAAATACGAGGAAACTGCTTCGAAGAACCTTAGAAGTTGTTTTAGCGTGTTTGGAAATACAAGAAAACTGCTTCGAAGCACCTTGAAAGTTGTTTTAGCGTGTTTGTAAATACGAGGAAACTGCTTCGCAGCACCTTAGAAGTTGTTTTAGTGTGTTTGGAAATACGAGGAAACTGCTTCGAAGCACCTTAAAAGTTGTTTTAGCGTGTTTGGAAATACGAGGAAACTGCTTCGAAGCACCTTAAAAGTTGTTTTAGCGTGTTTGGAAATACGAGGAAACTGCTTCGAAGCACCTTAAAAGTTGTTTTAGCGTGTTTGGAAATACGAGGAAACTGCTTCGAAGCACCTTAAAAGTTGTTTTAGCGTGTTTGGAAATACGAGGAAACTGCTTCGAAGCACCTTGAAAGTTGTTTTAGCGTGTTTGGAAATACGAGGAAACTGCTTCGAAGCACCTTGAAAGTTGTTTTAGCGTGTTTGGAAGTACGAGGAAACTGCTTCGAAGCACCTTAGAAGTTGTTTTAGCGTGTTTGGAAATACGAGGAAACTGGATCGAAGCACCTTGAAAGTTGTTTTAGCGTGTTTGGAAATACGAGGAAACTGCTTCGAAGCACCTTAAAAGTTGTTTTAGCGTGTTTGGAAATACGAGGAAACTGCTTCGAAGCACCTTAAAAGTTGTTTTAGCGTGTTTGGAAATACGAGGAAACTGCTTCGCAGCACCTTAGAAGTTGTTTTAGTGTGTTTGGAAATACGAGGAAACTGCTTCGAAGCACCTTAAAAGTTGTTTTAGCGTGTTTGGAAATACGAGGAAACTGCTTCGAAGCACCTTAAAAGTTGTTTTAGCGTGTTTGGAAATACGAGGAAACTGCTTCGAAGCACCTTGAAAGTTGTTTTAGCGTGTTTGGAAATACGAGGAAACTGCTTCGAAGCACCTTAAAAGTTGTTTTAGCGTGTTTGGAAGTACGAGGAAACTGCTTCGAAGCACCTTAGAAGTTGTTTTAGCGTGTTTGGAAATACGAGGAAACTGGATCGAAGCACCTTGAAAGTTGTTTTAGCGTGTTTGGAAATACGAGGAAACTGCTTCGAAGAACCTTAGAAGTTGTTTCAGCGTGTTTGGAAATACGAGGAAACTGCTTCGAAGAACCTTAGAAGTTGTTTTAGCGTGTTTGGAAATACGAGGAAACTGCTTCGCAGCACCTTAGAAGTTGTTTTAGTGTGTTTGGAAATACGAGGAAACTGCTTAGAAGCACCTTAGAAGTTGTTTTAGCGTGTTTGGAAATACGAGGAAACTGCTTCGAAGCACCTTAAAAGTTGTTTTAGCGTGTTTGGAAATACGAGGAAACTGCTTCGAAGCACCTTGAAAGTTGTTTTAGCGTGTTTGGAAATACGAGGAAACTGCTTCGAAGCACCTTGAAAGTTGTTTTAGCGTGTTTGGAAGTACGAGGAAACTGCTTCGAAGCACCTTAGAAGTTGTTTTAGCGTGTTTGGAAATACGAGGAAACTGGATCGAAGCACCTTGAAAGTTGTTTTAGCGTGTTTGGAAATACGAGGAAACTGCTTCGAAGCACCTTAAAAGTTGTTTTAGCGTGTTTGGAAATACGAGGAAACTGCTTCGAAGCACCTTAAAAGTTGTTTTAGCGTGTTTGGAAATACGAGGAAACTGCTTCGAAGAACCTTAGAAGTTGTTTCAGCGTGTTTGGAAATACGAGGAAACTGCTTCGAAGAACCTTAGAAGTTGTTTTAGCGTGTTTGGAAATACAAGAAAACTGCTTCGAAGCACCTTGAAAGTTGTTTTAGCGTGTTTGTAAATACGAGGAAACTGCTTCGCAGCACCTTAGAAGTTGTTTTAGTGTGTTTGGAAATACGAGGAAACTGCTTCGAAGCACCTTAAAAGTTGTTTTAGCGTGTTTGGAAATACGAGGAAACTGCTTCGAAGCACCTTAAAAGTTGTTTCAGCGTGTTTGGAAATACGAGGAAACTGCTTCGAAGCACCTTAAAAGTTGTTTTAGCGTGTTTGGAAATACGAGGAAACTGCTTCGCAGCACCTTAGAAGTTGTTTTAGTGTGTTTGGAAATACGAGGAAACTGCTTCGAAGCACCTTAAAAGTTGTTTTAGCGTGTTTGGAAATACGAGGAAACTGCTTCGAAGCACCTTAAAAGTTGTTTTAGCGTGTTTGGAAATACGAGGAAACTGCTTCGAAGCACCTTAGAAGTTGTTTTAGCGTGTTTGGAAATACGAGGAAACTGCTTCGAAGCACCTTAAAAGTTGTTTTAGCGTGTTTGGAAATACGAGGAAACTGCTTCGAAGCACCTTGAAAGTTGTTTTAGCGTGTTTGGAAATACGAGGAAACTGCTTCGAAGCACCTTGAAAGTTGTTTTAGCGTGTTTGGAAGTACGAGGAAACTGCTTCGAAGCACCTTAGAAGTTGTTTTAGCGTGTTTGGAAATACGAGGAAACTGGATCGAAGCACCTTGAAAGTTGTTTTAGCGTGTTTGGAAATACGAGGAAACTGCTTCGAAGCACCTTAAAAGTTGTTTTAGCGTGTTTGGAAATACGAAGAAACTGCTTCGAAGCACCTTAAAAGTTGTTTTAGCGTGTTTGGAAATACGAGGAAACTGCTTCGAAGAACCTTAGAAGTTGTTTCAGCGTGTTTGGAAATACGAGGAAACTGCTTCGAAGAACCTTAGAAGTTGTTTTAGCGTGTTTGGAAATACAAGAAAACTGCTTCGAAGCACCTTGAAAGTTGTTTTAGCGTGTTTGTAAATACGAGGAAACTGCTTCGCAGCACCTTAGAAGTTGTTTTAGTGTGTTTGGAAATACGAGGAAACTGCTTCGAAGCACCTTAAAAGTTGTTTTAGCGTGTTTGGAAATACGAGGAAACTGCTTCGAAGCACCTTAAAAGTTGTTTTAGCGTGTTTGGAAATACGAGGAAACTGCTTCGAAGCACCTTAGAAGTTGTTTTAGCGTGTTTGGAAATACGAGGAAACTGCTTCGAAGCACCTTGAAAGTTGTTTTAGCGTGTTTGGAAATACGAGGAAACTGCTTCGAAGCACCTTAAAAGTTGTTTAAGCGTGTTTGGAAATACGAGGAAACTGCTTCGAAGAACCTTAGAAGTTGTTTTAGCGTGTTTGGAAATCCGAGGAAACTGCTTCGAAGCACCTTAGAAGTTGTTTTAGCGTGTTTGGAAATACAAGAAAACTGCTTTGAAGCACCTTAGAAGTTGTTTTAGTGTGTTTGGAAATACGAGGAAACTGCTTCGAAGCACCTTAAAAGTTGTTTTAGCGTGTTTGGAAATACGAGGAAACTGCTTCGAAGCACCTTAGAAGTTGTTTTAGCGTGTTTGGAAAAACGAGGAAACTGCTTCGCAGCACCTTAGAAGTTGTTTTAGTGTGTTTGGAAATACGAGGAAACTGCTTCGAAGCACCTTAAAAGTTGTTTTAGCGTGTTTGGAAATACGAGGAAACTGCTTCGAAGCACCTTAGAAGTTGTTTTAGCGTGTTTGGAAATACGAGGAAACTGCTTCGAAGCACCTTGAAAGTTGTTTTAGCGTGTTTGGAAATACGAGGAAACTGCTTCGAAGCACCTTGAAAGTTGTTTTAGCGTGTTTGGAAGTACGAGGAAACTGCTTCGAAGCACCTTAGAAGTTGTTTTAGCGTGTTTGGAAATACGAGGAAACTGGATCGAAGCACCTTGAAAGTTGTTTTAGCGTGTTTGGAAATACGAGGAAACTGCTTCGAAGCACCTTAAAAGTTGTTTTAGCGTGTTTGGAAATACGAGGAAACTGCTTCGAAGCACCTTAAAAGTTGTTTTAGCGTGTTTGGAAATACGAGGAAACTGCTTCGAAGCACCTTAGAAGTTGTTTTAGCGTGTTTGGAAATACGAGGAAACTGCTTCGAAGCACCTTAGAAATTGTTTTAGCGTGTTTGGAGATACGAGGAAACTGCTTTGAAGCACCTTCGAAAGTGTTTTAGCGTGTTTGGAAATACGAGGAAACTGCTTCGAAGCACCTTAGAAATTGTTTTAGCGTGTTTGGAAATACGAGGAAACTGGATCGAAGCACCTTGAAAGTTGTTTTAGCGTGTTTGGAAATACGAGGAAACTGCTTCGAAGCACCTTAAAAGTTGTTTTAGCGTGTTTGGAAATACGAGGAAACTGCTTCAAAGCACCTTGGAAGTTGTTTAAGCGTGTTTGGAAATACGAGGAAACTGCTTCGAAGCACCTTCGAAGTTGTTTTAGCGTGTTTGGAAATACGAGGAAACTGCTTCGAAGCACCTTAGAAGTTGTTTTTGCGTGTTTGGAAATACGAGGAAACTTTTTCGGAGCACCTTAGAAGTTGTTTTAGCGTGTTTGGAAATACGAGGAAACTGGTTCGGAGCACCTTAGAAGTTGTTTTAGCGTGTTTGGAAATACGAGGAAACTGCTTCGAAGCACCTTAGAAGTTGTTTTAGCGTGTTTGGAAATACGAGGAAACTGCTTCGGAACACCTTAGAAATTGTTTTAGCGTGTTTGGAAATACGAGGAAACTGCTTCGAAGCACCTTAGAAATTGTTTTAGCGTGTTTGGAAATACGAGGAAACTGCTTTGAAGCACCTTCGAAAGTGTTTTAGCGTGTTTGGAAATACGAGGAAACTGGTTCGGAGCACCTTAGAAGTTGTTTTAGCGTGTTTGGAAATACGAGGAAACTGCATCGAAGCCCCTTGAAAGTTGTTTAAGCGTGTTTGGAAATACGAGGAAACTGCTTCGAAGCACCTTAGAAATTGTTTTAGCGTGTTTGGAAATACGAGGAAACTGGTTCGGAGCACCTTAGAAGTTGTTTTTGCGTGTTTGGAAATACGAGGAAACTGGTTCGGAGCACCTTAGAAGTTGTTTTAGCGTGTTTGGAAATACGAGGAAACTGCTTCGAAGCACCTTAGAAATTGTTTTAGCGTGTTTGGAGATACGAGGAAACTGCTTTGAAGCACCTTCGAAAGTGTTTTAGCGTGTTTGGAAATACGAGGAAACTGCTTCGAAGCACCTTAGAAATTGTTTTAGCGTGTTTGGAAATACGAGGAAACTGCTTCGGAACACCTTAGAAGTTGTTTTAGCGTGTTTGGAAATACGAGGAAACTGCTTCGAAGCACCTTGGAAGTTGTTTTAGCGTGTTTGGAAATACGAGAAAACTGCTTCAAAGCACCTTGGAAGTTGTTTAAGCGTGTTTGGAAATACGAGGAAACTGCTTCGAAGCACCTTCGAAGTTGTTTTAGCGTGTTTGGAAATACGAGGAAACTGGTTCGGAGCACCTTAGAAAGTGTTTTAGCGTGTTTGGAAATACGAGGAAACTGCTTCGAAGCACCTTAAAAGTTGTTTTAGCGTGTTTGGAAATACGAGGAAACTGCTTCGAAGCACCTTAGAAGTTGTTTAAACGTGTTTGGAAATACGAGGAAACTGCTTCGAAGCACCTTAAAAGTTGTTTTAGCGTGTTTGGAAATACGAGGAAACTGCTTCGAAGCACCTTGGAAGTTGTTTTAGCGTGTTTGGAAATACGAGGAAACTGCTTCAAAGCACCTTGGAAGTTGTTTTAGCGTGTTTGGAAATACGAGGAAACTGCTTCGGAGCACCTTCGAAAGTGTTTTAGCGTGTTTGGAAATACGAGGAAACTGCTTCGAAGCACCTTAGAAGTTGTTTTAGCGTGTTTGGAAATACGAGGAAACTGCTTCGGAGCACCTTCGAAAGTGTTTTAGCGTGTTTGGAAATACGAGGAAACTGCTTCGGAGCACCTTAGAAATTGTTTTAGCGTGTTTGGAAATACGAGGAAACTGCTTCGAAGCACCTTAGAAATTGTTTTAGCGTGTTTGGAAATACGAGGAAACTGCTTTGAAGCACCTTCGAAAGTGTTTTAGCGTGTTTGGAAATACGAGGAAACTGGTTCGGAGCACCTTAGAAGTTGTTTTAGCGTGTTTGGAAATACGAGGAAACTGCTTCGAAGCACCTTGGAAGTTGTTTTAGCGTGTTTGGAAATACGAGGAAACTGCTTCGAAGCACCTTAGAAGTTGTTTTAGCGTGTTTGGAAATACGAGGAAACTGGTTCGGAGCACCTTAGAAGTTGTTTTAGCGTGTTTGGAAATACGAGGAAACTGGTTCGGAGCACCTTAGAAGTTGTTTTAGCGTGTTTGGGAATACGAGGAAACTGCATCGAAGCCCCTTGAAAGTTGTTTAAACGTGTTTGGAAATACGAGGAAACTGCTTCGAAGCACCTTGGAAGTTGTTTTAGCGTGTTTGGAAATACGAGAAAACTGCTTCAAAGCACCTTGGAAGTTGTTTAAGCGTGTTTGGAAATACGAGGAAACTGCTTCGAAGCACCTTCGAAGTTGTTTTAGCGTGTTTGGAAATACGAGGAAACTGCTTCGGAGCACCTTCGAAAGTGTTTTAGCGTGTTTGGAAATACGAGGAAACTGGTTCGGAGCACCTTAGAAGTTGTTTTAGCGTGTTTGGAAATACGAGGAAACTGCATCGAAGCCCCTTGAAAGTTGTTTAAACGTGTTTGGAAATACGAGGAAACTGCTTCGAAGCACCTTGGAAGTTGTTTTAGCGTGTTTGGAAATACGAGAAAACTGCTTCAAAGCACCTTGGAAGTTGTTTAAGCGTGTTTGGAAATACGAGGAAACTGCTTCGAAGCACCTTCGAAGTTGTTTTAGCGTGTTTGGAAATACGAGGAAACTGGTTCGGAGCACCTTAGAAGTTGTTTTAGCGTGTTTGGAAATACGAGGAAACTGCATCGAAGCCCCTTGGAAGTTGTTTAAGCGTGTTTGGAAATACGAGGAAACTGCTTCGAAGCACCTTGGAAGTTGTTTTAGCGTGTTTGGAAATACGAGGAAACTGCTTCGAAGCACCTTAGAAGTTGTTTTAGCGTGTTTGGAAATACGAGGAAACTGGTTCGGAGCACCTTAGAAGTTGTTTTAGCGTGTTTGGAAATACGAGGAAACTGGTTCGGAGCACCTTAGAAGTTGTTTTAGCGTGTTTGGAAATACGAGGAAACTGCATCGAAGCCCCTTGAAAGTTGTTTAAACGTGTTTGGAAATACGAGGAAACTGCTTCGAAGCACCTTGAAAGTTGTTTTAGCGTGTTTGGAAATACGAGGAAACTGGTTCGGAGCACCTTAGAAGTTGTTTTAGCGTGTTTGGAAATACGAGGAAACTGCATCGAAGCCCCTTGAAAGTTGTTTAAACGTGTTTGGAAATACGAGGAAACTGCTTCGAAGCACCTTGGAAGTTGTTTTAGCGTGTTTGGGAATACGAGAAAACTGCTTCAAAGCACCTTGGAAGTTGTTTAAGCGTGTTTGGAAATACGAGGAAACTGCTTCGAAGCACCTTCGAAAGTGTTTTAGCGTGTTTGGAAATACGAGGAAACTGGTTCGGAGCACCTTAGAAGTTGTTTTAGCGTGTTTGGAAATACGAGGAAACTGCATCGAAGCCCCTTGGAAGTTGTTTAAGCGTGTTTGGAAATACGAGGAAACTGCTTCGAAGCACCTTGGAAGTTGTTTTAGCGTGTTTGGGAATACGAGAAAACTGCTTCAAAGCACCTTGGAAGTTGTTTAAGCGTGTTTGGAAATACGAGGAAACTGCTTCGAAGCACCTTCGAAAGTGTTTTAGCGTGTTTGGAAATACGAGGAAACTGGTTCGGAGCACCTTAGAAGTTGTTTTAGCGTGTTTGGAAATACGAGGAAACTGCTTCGAAGCACCTTGGAAGTTGTTTTAGCGTGTTTGGAAATACGAGAAAACTGCTTCAAAGCACCTTGGAAGTTGTTTAAGCGTGTTTGGAAATACGAGGAAACTGCTTCGAAGCACCTTCGAAGTTGTTTTAGCGTGTTTGGAAATACGAGGAAACTGCTTCGAAGCACCTTGGAAGTTGTTTTAGCGTGTTTGGAAATACGAGGAAACTGCATCGAAGCCCCTTGAAAGTTGTTTAACGTGTTTGGAAATACGAGGAAACTGCTTCGAAGCACCTTGGAAGTTGTTTTAGCGTGTTTGGAAATACGAGAAAACTGCTTCAAAGCACCTTGGAAGTTGTTTAAGCGTGTTTGGAAATACGAGGAAACTGCTTCGAAGCACCTTCGAAGTTGTTTTAGCGTGTTTGGAAATACGAGGAAACTGCTTCGAAGCACCTTAGAAGTTGTTTTAGCGTGTTTGGAAATACGAGGAAACTGGTTCGGAGCACCTTAGAAGTTGTTTTAGCGTGTTTGGAAATACGAGGAAACTGGTTCGGAGCACCTTAGAAGTTGTTTTAGCGTGTTTGGAAATACGAGGAAACTGCATCGAAGCCCCTTGAAAGTTGTTTAAACGTGTTTGGAAATACGAGGAAACTGCTTCGAAGCACCTTGGAAGTTGTTTTAGCGTGTTTGGAAATACGAGAAAACTGCTTCAAAGCACCTTGGAAGTTGTTTAAGCGTGTTTGGAAATACGAGGAAACTGCTTCGAAGCACCTTCGAAGTTGTTTTAGCGTGTTTGGAAATACGAGGAAACTGCTTCGAAGCACCTTGGAAGTTGTTTTAGCGTGTTTGGAAATACGAGAAAACTGCTTCAAAGCACCTTAAAAGTTGTTTAAGCGTGTTTGGAAATACGAGGAAACTGCTTCGAAGCACCTTAAAAGTTGTTTTAGTGTGTTTGGAAATACGAGGAAACTGCTTCGAAGCACCTTAAAAGTTGTTTTAGCGTGTTTGGAAATACAAGAAAACTGCTTCGAAGCACCTTGAAAGTTGTTTTAGCGTGTTTGGAAAAACGAGGAAACTGCTTCGCAGCACCTTAGAAGTTGTTTTAGTGTGTTTGGAAATACGAGGAAACTGCTTCGAAGCACCTTAAAAGTTGTTTTAGCGTGTTTGGAAATACGAGGAAACTGCTTCGAAGCACCTTAGAAGTTGTTTTAGCGTGTTTGGAAATACGAGGAAACTGCTTCGAAGCACCTTGAAAGTTGTTTTAGCGTGTTTGGAAATACGAGGAAACTGCTTCGAAGCACCTTGAAAGTTGTTTTAGCGTGTTTGGAAATACGAGGAAACTGCTTCGAAGCACCTTAGAAGTTGTTTTAGCGTGTTTGGAAATACGAGGAAACTGGATCGAAGCACCTTGAAAGTTGTTTTAGCGTGTTTGGAAATACGAGGAAACTGCTTCGAAGCACCTTAAAAGTTGTTTTAGCGTGTTTGGAAATACGAGGAAACTGCTTCGAAGCACCTTAAAAGTTGTTTTAGCGTGTTTGGAAATACGAGGAAACTGCTTCGAAGCACCTTAGAAGTTGTTTTAGCGTGTTTGGAAATACGAGGAAACTGCTTCGAAGCACCTTAGAAATTGTTTTAGCGTGTTTGGAAATACGAGAAAACTGCTTCGGAGCACCTTGGAAGTTGTTTAAGCGTGTTTGGAAATACGAGGAAACTGCTTCGAAGCACCTTCGAAGTTGTTTTAGCGTGTTTGGAAATACGAGGAAACTGCTTCGAAGCACCTTGGAAGTTGTTTTAGCGTGTTTGGAAATACGAGAAAACTGCTTCAAAGCACCTTAAAAGTTGTTTAAGCGTGTTTGGAAATACGAGGAAACTGCTTTGAAGCACCTTCGAAAGTGTTTTAGCGTGTTTGGAAATACGAGGAAACTGCTTCGAAGCACCTTAGAAATTGTTTTAGCGTGTTTGGAAATACGAGGAAACTGCTTCGAAGCACCTTAGAAATTGTTTTAGCGTGTTTGGAAATACGAGAAAACTGCTTCGGAGCACCTTGGAAGTTGTTTAAGCGTGTTTGGAAATACGAGGAAACTGCTTCGAAGCACCTTCGAAGTTGTTTTAGCGTGTTTGGAAATACGAGGAAACTGCTTCGAAGCACCTTGGAAGTTGTTTTAGCGTGTTTGGAAATACGAGAAAACTGCTTCAAAGCACCTTAAAAGTTGTTTAAGCGTGTTTGGAAATCCGAGGAAACTGCTTCGAAGCACCTTAGAAGTTGTTTTAGCGTGTTTGGAAATACAAGAAAACTGCTTCGAAGCACCTTGAAAGTTGTTTAAACGTGTTTGGAAATACGAGGAAACTGCTTCGAAGCACCTTGAAAGTTGTTTTAGCGTGTTTGGAAATACGAGGAAACTGGTTCGAAGCACCTTAGAAGTTGTTTTAGCGTGTTTGGAAATACGAGGAAACTGGTTCGGAGCACCTTAGAAGTTGTTTTAGCGTGTTTGGAAATACGAGGAAACTGCATCGAAGCCCCTTGAAAGTTGTTTAAACGTGTTTGGAAATACGAGGAAACTGCTTCGAAGCACCTTGGAAGTTGTTTTAGCGTGTTTGGAAATACGAGGAAACTGCTTCGAAGCACCTTGGAAGTTGTTTTAGCGTGTTTGGAAATACGAGAAAACTGCTTCAAAGCACCTTGGAAGTTGTTTAAGCGTGTTTGGAAATACGAGGAAACTGCTTCGAAGCACCTTCGAAGTTGTTTTAGCGTGTTTTTAAATACGAGGAAACTGCTTCGAAGCACCTTGGAAGTTGTTTTAGCGTGTTTGGAAATACGAGGAAACTGCATCGAAGCCCCTTGAAAGTTGTTTAAACGTGTTTGGAAATACGAGGAAACTGCTTCGAAGCACCTTGGAAGTTGTTTTAGCGTGTTTGGAAATACGAGGAAACTGCTTCAAAGCACCTTGGAAGTTGTTTAAGCGTGTTTGGAAATACGAGGAAACTGCTTCGAAGCACCTTCGAAGTTGTTTTAGCGTGTTTGGAAATACGAGGAAACTGCTTCGAAGCACCTTAGAAGTTGTTTTAGCGTGTTTGGAAATACGAGGAAACTGGTTCGGAGCACCTTAGAAGTTGTTTTAGCGTGTTTGGAAATACGAGGAAACTGGTTCGGAGCACCTTAGAAGTTGTTTTAGCGTGTTTGGAAATACGAGGAAACTGCATCGAAGCCCCTTGAAAGTTGTTTAAACGTGTTTGGAAATACGAGGAAACTGCTTCGAAGCACCTTGGAAGTTGTTTTAGCGTGTTTGGAAATACGAGAAAACTGCTTCAAAGCACCTTGGAAGTTGTTTAAGCGTGTTTGGAAATACGAGGAAACTGCTTCGAAGCACCTTCGAAGTTGTTTTAGCGTGTTTGGAAATACGAGGAAACTGCTTCGAAGCACCTTGGAAGTTGTTTTAGCGTGTTTGGAAATACGAGAAAACTGCTTCAAAGCACCTTAAAAGTTGTTTAAGCGTGTTTGGAAATACGAGGAAACTGCTTCGAAGCACCTTAAAAGTTGTTTTAGTGTGTTTGGAAATACGAGGAAACTGCTTCGAAGCACCTTAAAAGTTGTTTTAGCGTGTTTGGAAATACAAGAAAACTGCTTCGAAGCACCTTGAAAGTTGTTTTAGCGTGTTTGGAAAAACGAGGAAACTGCTTCGCAGCACCTTAGAAGTTGTTTTAGTGTGTTTGGAAATACGAGGAAACTGCTTCGAAGCACCTTAAAAGTTGTTTTAGCGTGTTTGGAAATACGAGGAAACTGCTTCGAAGCACCTTAGAAGTTGTTTTAGCGTGTTTGGAAATACGAGGAAACTGCTTCGAAGCACCTTGAAAGTTGTTTTAGCGTGTTTGGAAATACGAGGAAACTGCTTCGAAGCACCTTAAAAGTTGTTTTAGCGTGTTTGGAAATACGAGGAAACTGCTTCGAAGCACCTTAGAAGTTGTTTTAGCGTGTTTGGAAATACGAGGAAACTGGATCGAAGCACCTTGAAAGTTGTTTTAGCGTGTTTGGAAATACGAGGAAACTGCTTCGAAGCACCTTAAAAGTTGTTTTAGCGTGTTTGGAAATACGAGGAAACTGCTTCGAAGCACCTTAAAAGTTGTTTTAGCGTGTTTGGAAATACGAGGAAACTGCTTCGAAGCACCTTAGAAGTTGTTTTAGCGTGTTTGGAAATACGAGGAAACTGCTTCGAAGCACCTTAGAAATTGTTTTAGCGTGTTTGGAAATACGAGAAAACTGCTTCGGAGCACCTTGGAAGTTGTTTAAGCGTGTTTGGAAATACGAGGAAACTGCTTCGAAGCACCTTCGAAGTTGTTTTAGCGTGTTTGGAAATACGAGGAAACTGCTTCGAAGCACCTTGGAAGTTGTTTTAGCGTGTTTGGAAATACGAGAAAACTGCTTCAAAGCACCTTAAAAGTTGTTTAAGCGTGTTTGGAAATACGAGGAAACTGCTTTGAAGCACCTTCGAAAGTGTTTTAGCGTGTTTGGAAATACGAGGAAACTGCTTCGAAGCACCTTAGAAATTGTTTTAGCGTGTTTGGAAATACGAGGAAACTGCTTCGAAGCACCTTAGAAATTGTTTTAGCGTGTTTGGAAATACGAGAAAACTGCTTCGGAGCACCTTGGAAGTTGTTTAAGCGTGTTTGGAAATACGAGGAAACTGCTTCGAAGCACCTTCGAAGTTGTTTTAGCGTGTTTGGAAATACGAGGAAACTGCTTCGAAGCACCTTGGAAGTTGTTTTAGCGTGTTTGGAAATACGAGAAAACTGCTTCAAAGCACCTTAAAAGTTGTTTAAGCGTGTTTGGAAATCCGAGGAAACTGCTTCGAAGCACCTTAGAAGTTGTTTTAGCGTGTTTGGAAATACAAGAAAACTGCTTCGAAGCACCTTGAAAGTTGTTTAAACGTGTTTGGAAATACGAGGAAACTGCTTCGAAGCACCTTGAAAGTTGTTTTAGCGTGTTTGGAAATACGAGGAAACTGGTTCGGAGCACCTTAGAAGTTGTTTTAGCGTGTTTGGAAATACGAGGAAACTGGTTCGGAGCACCTTAGAAGTTGTTTTAGCGTGTTTGGAAATACGAGGAAACTGCATCGAAGCCCCTTGAAAGTTGTTTAAACGTGTTTGGAAATACGAGGAAACTGCTTCGAAGCACCTTGGAAGTTGTTTTAGCGTGTTTGGAAATACGAGAAAACTGCTTCAAAGCACCTTGGAAGTTGTTTAAGCGTGTTTGGAAATACGAGGAAACTGCTTCGAAGCACCTTAAAAGTTGTTTTAGCGTGTTTGGAAATACGAGGAAACTGCTTCGAAGCACCTTAGAAGTTGTTTTAGCGTGTTTGGAAATACGAGGAAACTGCTTCGGAGCACCTTCGAAAGTGTTTTAGCGTGTTTGCAAATACGAGGAAACTGCTTTGAAGCACCTTCGAAAGTGTTTTAGCGTGTTTGCAATTACGAGGAAACTGCTTTGAAGCACCTTAGAAAGTGTTTTAGCGTGTTTGGAAATACGAGGAAACTGCTTCGAAGCACCTTAAAAGTTGTTTTAGCGTGTTTGGAAATACGAGGAAACTGCTTCGAAGCACCTTAGAAGTTGTTTAAACGTGTTTGGAAATACGAGGAAACTGCTTCGAAGCACCTTAAAAGTTGTTTTAGCGTGTTTGGAAATACGAGGAAACTGCTTCGAAGCACCTTGGAAGTTGTTTTAGCGTGTTTGGAAATACGAGAAAACTGCTTCAAAGCACCTTGGAAGTTGTTTAAGCGTGTTTGGAAATACGAGGAAACTGCTTCGAAGCACCTTCGAAGTTGTTTTAGCGTGTTTGGAAATACGAGGAAACTGGTTCGGAGCACCTTAGAAAGTGTTTGAATGTGTTTGGAAATACGAGGAAACTGCTTCGAAGCACCTTAAAAGTTGTTTTAGCGTGTTTGGAAATACGAGGAAACTGCTTCGAAGCACCTTAGAAGTTGTTTAAACGTGTTTGGAAATACGAGGAAACTGCTTCGAAGCACCTTAAAAGTTGTTTTAGCGTGTTTGGAAATACGAGGAAACTGCTTCGAAGCACCTTGGAAGTTGTTTTAGCGTGTTTGGAAATACGAGGAAACTGCTTCAAAGCACCTTGGAAGTTGTTTTAGCGTGTTTGGAAATACGAGGAAACTGCTTCGGAGCACCTTCGAAAGTGTTTTAGCGTGTTTGGAAATACGAGGAAACTGCTTCGAAGCACCTTAGAAGTTGTTTTAGCGTGTTTGGAAATACGAGGAAACTGCTTCGGAGCACCTTCGAAAGTGTTTTAGCGTGTTTGGAAATACGAGGAAACTGCTTCGGAGCACCTTAGAAATTGTTTTAGCGTGTTTGGAAATACGAGGAAACTGCTTTGAAGCACCTTCGAAAGTGTTTTAGCGTGTTTGGAAATACGAGGAAACTGGTTCGGAGCACCTTAGAAGTTGTTTTAGCGTGTTTGGAAATACGAGGAAACTGGTTCGGAGCACCTTAGAAGTTGTTTTAGCGTGTTTGGAAATACGAGGAAACTGGTTCGGAGCACCTTAGAAGTTGTTTTAGCGTGTTTGGAAATACGAGGAAACTGCATCGAAGCCCCTTGAAAGTTGTTTAAACGTGTTTGGAAATACGAGGAAACTGCTTCGAAGCACCTTGGAAGTTGTTTTAGCGTGTTTGGAAATACGAGAAAACTGCTTCAAAGCACCTTGGAAGTTGTTTAAGCGTGTTTGGAAATACGAGGAAACTGCTTCGAAGCACCTTCGAAGTTGTTTTAGCGTGTTTGGAAATACGAGGAAACTGCTTCGGAGCACCTTCGAAAGTGTTTTAGCGTGTTTGGAAATACGAGGAAACTGGTTCGGAGCACCTTAGAAGTTGTTTTAGCGTGTTTGGAAATACGAGGAAACTGCATCGAAGCCCCTTGAAAGTTGTTTAAACGTGTTTGGAAATACGAGGAAACTGCTTCGAAGCACCTTGGAAGTTGTTTTAGCGTGTTTGGAAATACGAGAAAACTGCTTCAAAGCACCTTGGAAGTTGTTTAAGCGTGTTTGGAAATACGAGGAAACTGCTTCGAAGCACCTTCGAAGTTGTTTTAGCGTGTTTGGAAATACGAGGAAACTGCTTCGAAGCACCTTGGAAGTTGTTTTAGCGTGTTTGGAAATACGAGAAAACTGCTTCAAAGCACCTTGGAAGTTGTTTAAGCGTGTTTGGAAATACGAGGAAACTGCTTCGAAGCACCTTAAAAGTTGTTTAAGCGTGTTTGGAAATACGAGGAAACTGCTTCGAAGAACCTTAGAAGTTGTTTTAGCGTGTTTGGAAATCCGAGGAAACTGCTTCGAAGCACCTTAGAAGTTGTTTTAGCGTGTTTGGAAATACAAGAAAACTGCTTCGAAGCACCTTGAAAGTTGTTTTAGCGTGTTTGGAAAAACGAGGAAACTGCTTCGCAGCACCTTAGAAGTTGTTTTAGTGTGTTTGGAAATACGAGGAAACTGCTTCGAAGCACCTTAAAAGTTGTTTTAGCGTGTTTGGAAATACGAGGAAACTGCTTCGAAGCACCTTGAAAGTTGTTTTAGCGTGTTTGGAAATACGAGGAAACTGCTTCGAAGCACCTTGAAAGTTGTTTTAGCGTGTTTGGAAATACGAGGAAACTGCTTCGAAGCACCTTAGAAGTTGTTTTAGCGTGTTTGGAAATACGAGGAAACTGGATCGAAGCACCTTGAAAGTTGTTTCAGCGTGTTTGGAAATACGAGGAAACTGCTTCGAAGCACCTTAAAAGTTGTTTTAGCGTGTTTGGAAATACGAGGAAACTGCTTCGAAGCACCTTAAAAGTTGTTTTAGCGTGTTTGGAAATACGAGGAAACTGCTTCGAAGCACCTTAGAAGTTGTTTTAGCGTGTTTGGAAATACGAGGAAACTGCTTCGAAGCACCTTAGAAATTGTTTTAGCGTGTTTGGAAATACGAGGAAACTGCTTTGAAGCACCTTCGAAAGTGTTTTAGCGTGTTTGGAAATACGAGGAAACTGCTTCGAAGCACCTTAGAAATTGTTTTAGCGTGTTTGGAAATACGAGGAAACTGCTTCGAAGCACCTTAGAAGTTGTTTTAGCGTGTTTGGAAATACGAGGAAACTGGTTCGGAGCACCTTAGAAGTTGTTTTAGCGTGTTTGGAAATACGAGGAAACTGCATCGAAGCCCCTTGAAAGTTGTTTAAACGTGTTTGGAAATACGAGGAAACTGCTTCGAAGCACCTTGGAAGTTGTTTTAGCGTGTTTGGAAATACGAGAAAACTGCTTCAAAGCACCTTGGAAGTTGTTTAAGCGTGTTTGGAAATACGAGGAAACTGCTTCGAAGCACCTTAAAAGTTGTTTAAGCGTGTTTGGAAATACGAGGAAACTGCTTCGAAGCACCTTAAAAGTTGTTTTAGCGTGTTTGGAAATACGAGGAAACTGGTTCGGAGCACCTTAGAAAGTGTTTGAATGTGTTTGGAAATACGAGGAAACTGCTTCGAAGCACCTTAAAAGTTGTTTTAGCGTGTTTGGAAATACGAGGAAACTGCTTCGAAGCACCTTAGAAGTTGTTTAAACGTGTTTGGAAATACGAGGAAACTGCTTCGAAGCACCTTGGAAGTTGTTTTAGCGTGTTTGGAAATACGAGGAAACTGGTTCGGAGCACCTTAGAAGTTGTTTTAGCGTGTTTGGAAATACGAGGAAACTGGTTCGGAGCACCTTAGAAGTTGTTTTAGCGTGTTTGGAAATACGAGGAAACTGCATCGAAGCCCCTTGAAAGTTGTTTAAACGTGTTTGGAAATACGAGGAAACTGCTTCGAAGCACCTTGGAAGTTGTTTTAGCGTGTTTGGAAATACGAGAAAACTGCTTCAAAGCACCTTGGAAGTTGTTTAAGCGTGTTTGGAAATACGAGGAAACTGCTTCGAAGCACCTTAAAAGTTGTTTTAGCGTGTTTAGAAATACGAGGAAACTGCTTCGAAGCACCTTAGAAGTTGTTTTAGCGTGTTTGGAAATACGAGGAAACTGCTTCGGAGCACCTTCGAAAGTGTTTTAGCGTGTTTGGAAATACGAGGAAACTGCTTCGAAGCACCTTGGAAGTTGTTTTAGCGTGTTTGGAAATACGAGGAAACTGGTTCGGAGCACCTTAGAAGTTGTTTTAGCATGTTTGGAAATACGAGGAAACTGCATCGAAGCCCCTTGAAAGTTGTTTAAACGTGTTTGGAAATACGAGGAAACTGCTTCGAAGCACCTTGGAAGTTGTTTTAGCGTGTTTGGAAATACGAGAAAACTGCTTCAAAGCACCTTGGAAGTTGTTTAAGCGTGTTTGGAAATACGAGGAAACTGCTTCGAAGCACCTTAAAAGTTGTTTAAGCGTGTTTGGAAATACGAGGAAACTGCTTCGAAGCACCTTAAAAGTTGTTTTAGCGTGTTTGGAAATACGAGGAAACTGGTTCGGAGCACCTTAGAAAGTGTTTGAATGTGTTTGGAAATACGAGGAAACTGCTTCGAAGCACCTTAAAAGTTGTTTTAGCGTGTTTGGAAATACGAGGAAACTGCTTCGAAGCACCTTAAAAGTTGTTTAAGCGTGTTTGGAAATACGAGGAAACTGCTTCGAAGCACCTTGGAAGTTGTTTTAGCGTGTTTGGAAATACGAGGAAACTGCTTCGGAGCACCTTAGAAGTTGTTTTAGCGTGTTTGGAAATACGAGGAAACTGGTTCGGAGCACCTTAGAAGTTGTTTTAGCATGTTTGGAAATACGAGGAAACTGCATCGAAGCCCCTTGAAAGTTGTTTAAACGTGTTTGGAAATACGAGGAAACTGCTTCGAAGCACCTTGGAAGTTGTTTTAGCGTGTTTGGAAATACGAGAAAACTGCTTCAAAGCACCTTGGAAGTTGTTTAAGCGTGTTTGGAAATACGAGGAAACTGCTTCGAAGCACCTTAAAAGTTGTTTAAGCGTGTTTGGAAATACGAGGAAACTGCTTCGAAGCACCTTCGAAGTTGTTTTAGCGTGTTTGGAAATACGAGGAAACTGGTTCGGAGCACCTTAGAAAGTGTTTGAATGTGTTTGGAAATACGAGGAAACTGCTTCGAAGCACCTTAAAAGTTGTTTTAGCGTGTTTGGAAATACGAGGAAACTGCTTCGAAGCACCTTAGAAGTTGTTTAAACGTGTTTGGAAATACGAGGAAACTGCTTCGAAGCACCTTAGAAGTTGTTTAAACGTGTTTGGAAATACGAGGAAACTGCTTCGAAGCACCTTAAAAGTTGTTTTAGCGTGTTTGGAAATACGAGGAAACTGCTTCGAAGCACCTTGGAAGTTGTTTTAGCGTGTTTGGAAATACGAGGAAACTGCTTCAAAGCACCTTGGAAGTTGTTTTAGCGTGTTTGGAAATACGAGGAAACTGCTTCGAAGCACCTTGAAAGTTGTTGTAGCGTGTTTGGAAATACGAGAAAACTGCTTCGAAGCACCTTGAAAGTTGTTTTAGCGTGTTTGGAAATCCGAGGAAACTGCTTCGAAGCACCTAAGAAGTTGTTTTAGCGTGTTTGGAAATACGAGGAAACTGCTTCGAAGCACCTTAGAAGTTGTTTTAGCGTGTTTGGAAATACGAGGAAACTGCTTCGGAGCACCTTCGAAAGTGTTTTAGCGTGTTTGGAAATACGAGGAAACTGCTTCGGAGCACCTTAGAAATTGTTTTAGCGTGTTTGGAAATACGAGGAAACTGCTTTGAAGCACCTTCGAAAGTGTTTTAGCGTGTTTGGAAATACGAGGAAACTGGTTCGGAGCACCTTAGAAGTTGTTTTAGCGTGTTTGGAAATACGAGGAAACTGGTTCGGAGCACCTTAGAAGTTGTTTTAGCGTGTTTGGAAATACGAGGAAACTGGTTCGGAGCACCTTAGAAGTTGTTTTAGCGTGTTTGGAAATACGAGGAAACTGCATCGAAGCCCCTTGAAAGTTGTTTAAACGTGTTTGGAAATACGAGGAAACTGCTTCGAAGCACCTTGGAAGTTGTTTTAGCGTGTTTGGAAATACGAGAAAACTGCTTCAAAGCACCTTGGAAGTTGTTTAAGCGTGTTTGGAAATACGAGGAAACTGCTTCGAAGCACCTTCGAAGTTGTTTTAGCGTGTTTGGAAATACGAGGAAACTGCTTCGGAGCACCTTCGAAAGTGTTTTAGCGTGTTTGGAAATACGAGGAAACTGGTTCAGAGCACCTTAGAAGTTGTTTTAGCGTGTTTGGAAATACGAGGAAACTGCATCGAAGCCCCTTGAAAGTTGTTTAAACGTGTTTGGAAATACGAGGAAACTGCTTCGAAGCACCTTGGAAGTTGTTTTAGCGTGTTTGGAAATACGAGAAAACTGCTTCAAAGCACCTTGGAAGTTGTTTAAGCGTGTTTGGAAATACGAGGAAACTGCTTCGAAGCACCTTCGAAGTTGTTTTAGCGTGTTTGGAAATACGAGGAAACTGCTTCGAAGCACCTTGGAAGTTGTTTTAGCGTGTTTGGAAATACGAGAAAACTGCTTCAAAGCACCTTGGAAGTTGTTTAAGCGTGTTTGGAAATACGAGGAAACTGCTTCGAAGCACCTTAAAAGTTGTTTAAGCGTGTTTGGAAATACGAGGAAACTGCTTCGAAGAACCTTAGAAGTTGTTTTAGCGTGTTTGGAAATCCGAGGAAACTGCTTCGAAGCACCTTAGAAGTTGTTTTAGCGTGTTTGGAAATACAAGAAAACTGCTTCGAAGCACCTTGAAAGTTGTTTTAGCGTGTTTGGAAAAACGAGGAAACTGCTTCGCAGCACCTTAGAAGTTGTTTTAGTGTGTTTGGAAATACGAGGAAACTGCTTCGAAGCACCTTAAAAGTTGTTTTAGCGTGTTTGGAAATACGAGGAAACTGCTTCGAAGCACCTTGAAAGTTGTTTTAGCGTGTTTGGAAATACGAGGAAACTGCTTCGAAGCACCTTAGAAGTTGTTTTAGCGTGTTTGGAAATACGAGGAAACTGGATCGAAGCACCTTGAAAGTTGTTTTAGCGTGTTTGGAAATACGAGGAAACTGCTTCGAAGCACCTTAAAAGTTGTTTTAGCGTGTTTGGAAATACGAGGAAACTGCTTCGAAGCACCTTAAAAGTTGTTTTAGCGTGTTTGGAAATACGAGGAAACTGCTTCGAAGCACCTTAGAAGTTGTTTTAGCGTGTTTGGAAATACGAGGAAACTGCTTCGAAGCACCTTAGAAATTGTTTTAGCGTGTTTGGAAATACGAGGAAACTGCTTTGAAGCACCTTCGAAAGTGTTTTAGCGTGTTTGGAAATACGAGGAAACTGCTTCGAAGCACCTTAGAAATTGTTTTAGCGTGTTTGGAAATACGAGAAAACTGCTTCGGAGCACCTTAGAAGTTGTTTTAGCGTGTTTGGAAATACGAGGAAACTGGTTCGGAGCACCTTAGAAGTTGTTTTAGCGTATTTGGAAATACGAGGAAACTGCATCGAAGCCCCTTGAAAGTTGTTTAAACGTGTTTGGAAATACGAGGAAACTGCTTCGAAGCACCTTAGAAGTTGTTTTAGCGTGTTTGGAAATACGAGGAAACTGGTTCGGAGCACCTTAGAAGTTGTTTTAGCGTGTTTGGAAATACGAGGAAACTGGTTCGGAGCACCTTAGAAGTTGTTTTAGCGTGTTTGGAAATACGAGGAAACTGCATCGAAGCCCCTTGAAAGTTGTTTAAACGTGTTTGGAAATACGAGGAAACTGCTTCGAAGCACCTTGGAAGTTGTTTTAGCGTGTTTGGAAATACGAGAAAACTGCTTCAAAGCACCTTGGAAGTTGTTTAAGCGTGTTTGGAAATACGAGGAAACTGCTTCGAAGCACCTTAAAAGTTGTTTTAGCGTGTTTGGAAATACGAGGAAACTGCTTCGGAGCACCTTCGAAAGTGTTTTAGCGTGTTTGGAAATACGAGGAAACTGCTTCGAAGCACCTTAGAAGTTGTTTAAACGTGTTTGGAAATACGAGGAAACTGCTTCGAAGCACCTTGGAAGTTGTTTTAGCGTGTTTGGAAATACGAGGAAACTGCTTCGAAGCACCTTAGAAGTTGTTTTAGCGTGTTTGGAAATACGAGGAAACTGCTTCGGAGCACCTTCGAAAGTGTTTTAGCGTGTTTGGAAATACGAGGAAACTGCTTCGAAGCACCTTGGAAGTTGTTTTAGCGTGTTTGGAAATACGAGGAAACTGCTTCGGAGCACCTTAGAAGTTGTTTTAGCGTGTTTGGAAATACGAGGAAACTGGTTCGGAGCACCTTAGAAGTTGTTTTAGCATGTTTGGAAATACGAGGAAACTGCATCGAAGCCCCTTGAAAGTTGTTTAAACGTGTTTGGAAATACGAGGAAACTGCTTCGAAGCACCTTGGAAGTTGTTTTAGCGTGTTTGGAAATACGAGAAAACTGCTTCAAAGCACCTTGGAAGTTGTTTAAGCGTGTTTATAAATACGAGGAAACTGCTTCGAAGCACCTTAAAAGTTGTTTAAGCGTGTTTGGAAATACGAGGAAACTGCTTCGAAGCACCTTAAAAGTTGTTTTAGCGTGTTTGGAAATACGAGAAAACTGCTTCGAAGCACCTTAGAAGTTGTTTTAGCGTGTTTGGAAATACGAGAAAACTGCTTCAAAGCACCTTGGAAGTTGTTTAAGCGTGTTTGCAAATACGAGGAAACTGCTTTGAAGCACCTTCGAAAGTGTTTTAGCGTGTTTGGAAATACGAGGAAACTGCTTCGAAGCACCTTAGAAGTTGTTTTAGCGTGTTTGGAAATACGAGGAAACTGGTTCGGAGCACCTTAGAAGTTGTTTTAGCGTGTTTGGAAATACGAGGAAACTGCATCGAAGCCCCTTGAAAGTTGTTTAAACGTGTTTGGAAATACGAGGAAACTGCTTCGAAGCACCTTGGAAGTTGTTTTAGCGTGTTTGGAAATACGAGAAAACTGCTTCAAAGCACCTTGGAAGTTGTTTAAGCGTGTTTGGAAATACGAGGAAACTGCTTCGAAGCACCTTAAAAGTTGTTTTAGCGTGTTTGCAAATACGAGGAAACTGCTTTGAAGCACCTTCGAAAGTGTTTTAGCGTGTTTGGAAATACGAGGAAACTGCTTTGAAGCACCTTCGAAAGTGTTTTAGCGTGTTTGGAAATACGAGGAAACTGCTTCGAAGCACCTTGGAAGTTGTTTTAGCGTGTTTGGAAATACGAGGAAACTGGTTCGGAGCACCTTAGAAGTTGTTTTAGCGTGTTTGGAAATACGAGGAAACTGCATCGAAGCCCCTTGAAAGTTGTTTAAACGTGTTTGGAAATACGAGGAAACTGCTTCGAAGCACCTTGGAAGTTGTTTTAGCGTGTTTGGAAATACGAGAAAACTGCTTCAAAGCACCTTGGAAGTTGTTTAAGCGTGTTTGGAAATACGAGGAAACTGCTTCGAAGCACCTTAAAAGTTGTTTTAGCGTGTTTGGAAATACGAGGAAACTGCTTCGAAGCACCTTAGAAGTTGTTTTAGCGTGTTTGGAAATACGAGGAAACTGCTTCGGAGCACCTTCGAAAGTGTTTTAGCGTGTTTGCAAATACGAGGAAACTGCTTTGAAGCACCTTCGAAAGTGTTTTAGCGTGTTTGCAAATACGAGGAAACTGCTTTGAAGCACCTTCGAAAGTGTTTTAGCGTGTTTGGAAATACGAGGAAACTGCTTCGAAGCACCTTGGAAGTTGTTTTAGCGTGTTTGGAAATACGAGAAAACTGCTTCAAAGCACCTTGGAAGTTGTTTAAGCGTGTTTGGAAATACGAGGAAACTGCTTCGAAGCACCTTAGAAATTGTTTTAGCGTGTTTGGAAATACGAGGAATCTGCTTCGAAGCACCTTCGAAGTTGTTTTAGCGTGTTTGGAAATACGAGGAAACTGCTTCGAAGCACCTTAGAAATTGTTTTAGCGTGTTTGGAAATACGAGGAAACTGCTTCGAAGCACCTTAGAAATTGTTTTAGCGTGTTTGGAAATACGAGGAAACTGCTTCGAAGCACCTTAGAAATTGTTTTAGCGTGTTTGGAAATACGAGAAAACTGCTTCGGAGCACCTTAGAAGTTGTTTTAGCGTGTTTGGAAATACGAGGAAACTGGTTCGGAGCACCTTAGAAGTTGTTTTAGCGTGTTTGGAAATACGAGGAAACTGCATCGAAGCCCCTTGAAAGTTGTTTAAACGTGTTTGGAAATACGAGGAAACTGCTTCGAAGCACCTTGGAAGTTGTTTTAGCGTGTTTGGAAATACGAGGAAACTGGTTCGGAGCACCTTAGAAGTTGTTTTAGCGTGTTTGGAAATACGAGGAAACTGGTTCGGAGCACCTTAGAAGTTGTTTTAGCGTGTTTGGAAATACGAGGAAACTGCATCGAAGCCCCTTGAAAGTTGTTTAAACGTGTTTGGAAATACGAGGAAACTGCTTCGAAGCACCTTGGAAGTTGTTTTAGCGTGTTTGCAAATACGAGAAAACTGCTTCAAAGCACCTTGGAAGTTGTTTAAGCGTGTTTGGAAATACGAGGAAACTGCTTCGAAGCACCTTAAAAGTTGTTTTAGCGTGTTTGGAAATACGAGGAAACTGCTTCGAAGCACCTTAGAAGTTGTTTTAGCGTGTTTGGAAATACGAGGAAACTGCTTCGGAGCACCTTCGAAAGTGTTTTAGCGTGTTTGCAAATACGAGGAAACTGCTTTGAAGCACCTTCGAAAGTGTTTTAGCGTGTTTGCAAATACGAGGAAACTGCTTTGAAGCACCTTCGAAAGTGTTTTAGCGTGTTTGGAAATACGAGGAAACTGCTTCGAAGCACCTTGGAAGTTGTTTTAGCGTGTTTGGAAATACGAGGAAACTGCTTCGGAGCACCTTAGAAGTTGTTTTAGCGTGTTTGGAAATACGAGGAAACTGGTTCGGAGCACCTTAGAAGTTGTTTTAGCGTGTTTGGAAATACGAGGAAACTGGTTCGGAGCACCTTAGAAGTTGTTTTAGCGTGTTTGGAAATACGAGGAAACTGCATCGAAGCCCCTTGAAAGTTGTTTAAACGAGTTTGGAAATACGAGGAAACTGCTTCGAAGCACCTTGGAAGTTGTTTAAGCGTGTTTGAAAATACGAGAAAACTGCTTCAAAGCACCTTGGAAGTTGTTTAAGCGTGTTTGGAAATACGAGGAAACTGCTTCGAAGCACCTTAGAAATTGTTTTAGCGTGTTTGGAAATACGAGGAATCTGCTTCGAAGCACCTTCGAAGTTGTTTTAGCGTGTTTGGAAATACGAGGAAACTGCTTCGAAGCACCTTAGAAATTGTTTTAGCGTGTTTGGAAATACGAGGAAACTGCTTCGAAGCACCTTAGAAATTGTTTTAGCGTGTTTGGAAATACGAGGAAACTGCTTTGAAGCACCTTCGAAAGTGTTTTAGCGTGTTTGGAAATACGAGGAAACTGGTTCGGAGCACCTTAGAAGTTGTTTTAGCGTGTTTGGAAATACGAGGAAACTGCATCGAAGCCCCTTGAAAGTTGTTTAAACGTGTTTGGAAATACGAGGAAACTGCTTCGAAGCACCTTGGAAGTTGTTTTAGCGTGTTTGCAAATACGAGAAAACTGCTTCAAAGCACCTTCGAAGTTGTTTAAGCGTGTTTGGAAATACGAGGAAACTGCTTCGAAGCACCTTAGAAGTTGTTTTAGCGTGTTTGGAAATACGAGAAAACTGCTTCAAAGCACCTTGGAAGTTGTTTAAGCGTGTTTGGAAATACGAGGAAACTGCTTCGAAGCACCTTAGAAGTTGTTTTAGCGTGTTTGGAAATACGAGGAAACTGCTTCGAAGCACCTTAGAAGTTGTTTTAGCGTGTTTGGAAATACGAGGAAACTCCTTCGAAGCACCTTAGAAGTTGTTTAAACGTGTTTGGAAATACGAGAAAACTGCTTCAAAGCACCTTGGAAGTTGTTTAAGCGTGTTTGGAAATACGAGGAAACTGCTTCGAAGCACCTTCGAAGTTTTTTTAGCGTTTTTGGAAATACGAGGAAACTGCTTCGAAGCACCTTAGAAGTTGTTTTAGCGTGTTTGGAAATACGAGGAAACTGGTTCGAAGCACCTTAGAAGTTGTTTTAGCGTGTTTGAAAATACGAGGAAACTGGTTCGGAGCACCTTAGAAGTTGTTTTAGCGTGTTTGGAAATACGAGGAAACTGGTTCGGAGCACCTTAGAAGTTGTTTTAGCGTGTTTGGAAATACGAGGAAACTGCATCGAAGCCCCCTGAAAGTTGTTTAAACGAGTTTGGAAATACGAGGAAACTGCTTCGAAGCACCTTGGAAGTTGTTTTAGCGTGTTTGAAAATACGAGAAAACTGCTTCAAAGCACCTTGGAAGTTGTTTAAGCGTGTTTGGAAATACGAGGAAACTGCTTCGAAGCACCTTAGAAATTGTTTTAGCGTGTTTGGAAATACGAGGAATCTGCTTCGAAGCACCTTCGAAGTTGTTTTAGCGTGTTTGGAAATACGAGGAAACTGCTTCGAAGCACCTTAGAAATTGTTTTAGCGTGTTTGGAAATACGAGGAAACTGCTTTGAAGCACCTACGAAAGTGTTTTAGCGTGTTTGGAAATACGAGGAAACTGGTTCGGAGCACCTTAGAAGTTGTTTTAGCGTGTTTGGAAATACGAGGAAACTGCATCGGAGCCCCTTGAAAGTTGTTTAAACGTGTTTGGAAATACGAGGAAACTGCTTCGAAGCACCTTAGAAGTTGTTTTAGCGTGTTTGGAAATACGAGAAAACTGCTTCGAAGCACCTTAGAAGTTGTTTAAACGTGTTTGGAAATACGAGAAAACTGCTTCAAAGCACCTTGGAAGTTGTTTAAGCGTGTTTGGAAATACGAGGAAACTGCTTCGAAGCACCTTCGAAGTTGTTTAAGCGTGTTTGCAAATACGAGAAAACTGCTTCAAAGCACCTTGGAAGTTGTTTAAGCGTGTTTGGAAATACGAGGAAACTGCTTCGAAGCACCTTAGAAGTTGTTTTAGCGTGTTTGGAAATACGAGAAAACTGCTTCGCAGCACCTTGGAAGTTGTTTAAGCGTGTTTGGAAATACGAGGAAACTGCTTCGAAGCACCTTGGAAGTTGTTTAAGCGTGTTTGGAAATACGAGGAAACTGCTTCGAAGCACCTTAGAAGTTGTTTTAGCGTGTTTGGAAATACGAGAAAACTGCTTCAAAGCACCTTGGAAGTTGTTTAAGCGTGTTTGGAAATACGAGGAAACTGCTTCGAAGCACCTTAGAAGTTGTTTTAGCGTGTTTGGAAATACGAGGAAACTGCTTCGAAGCACCTTAGAAGTTGTTTTAGCGTGTTTGGAAATACGAGGAAACTGCTTCGAAGCACCTTAGAAGTTGTTTAAACGTGTTTGGAAATACGAGAAAACTGCTTCAAAGCACCTTGGAAGTTGTTTAAGCGTGTTTGCAAATACGAGGAAACTGCTTTGAAGCACCTTCGAAAGTGTTTTAGCGTGTTTGGAAATACGAGGAAACTGCTTCGAAGCACCTTGGAAGTTGTTTTAGCGTGTTTGGAAATACGAGGAAACTGCTTCGGAGCACCTTAGAAGTTGTTTTAGCGTGTTTGGAAATACGAGGAAACTGCATCGAAGCCCCTTGAAAGTTGTTTAAACGAGTTTGGAAATACGAGGAAACTGCTTCGAAGCACCTTGGAAGTTGTTTTAGCGTGTTTGAAAATACGAGAAAACTGCTTCAAAGCACCTTGGAAGTTGTTTAAGCGTGTTTGGAAATACGAGGAAACTGCTTCGAAGCACCTTAGAAATTGTTTTAGCGTGTTTGGAAATACGAGGAAACTGCTTTGAAGCACCTTCGAAAGTGTTTTAGCGTGTTTGGAAATACGAGGAAACTGGTTCGGAGCACCTTAGAAGTTGTTTTAGCGTGTTTGGAAATACGAGGAAACTGCATCGAAGCCCCTTGAAAGTTGTTTAAACGAGTTTGGAAATACGAGGAAACTGCTTCGAAGCACCTTGGAAGTTGTTTTAGCGTGTTTGGAAATACGAGGAAACTGCTTCGAAGCACCTTAGAAATTGTTTTAGCGTGTTTGGAAATACGAGGAAACTGCTTCGAAGCACCTTAGAAATTGTTTTAGCGTGTTTGGAAATACGAGGAAACTGCTTTGAAGCACCTTCGAAAGTGTTTTAGCGTGTTTGGAAATACGAGGAAACTGGTTCGGAGCACCTTAGAAGTTGTTTTAGCGTGTTTGGAAATACGAGGAAACTGCATCGAAGCCCCTTGAAAGTTGTTTAAACGTGTTTGGAAATACGAGAAAACTGCTTCAAAGCACCTTGGAAGTTGTTTAAGCGTGTTTGCAAATACGAGGAAACTGCTTTGAAGCACCTTCGAAAGTGTTTTAGCGTGTTTGGAAATACGAGGAAACTGCTTCGAAGCACCTTGGAAGTTGTTTTAGCGTGTTTGGAAATACGAGGAAACTGCTTCGGAGCACCTTAGAAGTTGTTTTAGCGTGTTTGGAAATACGAGGAAACTGCATCGAAGCCCCTTGAAAGTTGTTTAAACGAGTTTGGAAATACGAGGAAACTGCTTCGAAGCACCTTGGAAGTTGTTTTAGCGTGTTTGAAAATACGAGAAAACTGCTTCAAAGCACCTTGGAAGTTGTTTAAGCGTGTTTGCAAATACGAGGAAACTGCTTTGAAGCACCTTCGAAAGTGTTTTAGCGTGTTTGGAAATACGAGGAAACTGCTTCGAAGCACCTTGGAAGTTGTTTTAGCGTGTTAGGAAATACGAGGAAACTGCTTCGGAGCACCTTAGAAGTTGTTTTAGCGTGTTTGGAAATACGAGGAAACTGCTTCGAAGCCCCTTGAAAGTTGTTTAAACGTGTTAGGAAATACGAGGAAACTGCTTCGAAGCACCTTGGAAGTTGTTTTAGCGTGTTTGCAAATACGAGAAAACTGCTTCAAAGCACCTTGGAAGTTGTTTAAGCGTGTTTGGAAATACGAGGAAACTGCTTCGAAGCACCTTAGAAGTTGTTTTAGCGTGGTTGGAAATACGAGAAAACTGCTTCAAAGCACCTTGGAAGTTGTTTAAGCGTGTTTGGAAATACGAGGAAACTGCTTCGGAGCACCTTCGAAAGTGTTTTAGCGTGTTTGGAAATACGAGGAAACTGCTTCGAAGCACCTTAAAAGTTGTTTTAGCGTGTTTGGAAATACGAGGAAACTGCTTCGAAGCACCTTAGAAGTTGTTTAAACGTGTTTGGAAATACGAGAAAACTGCTTCAAAGCACCTTGGAAGTTGTTTAAGCGTGTTTGGAAATACGAGGAAACTGCTTCGAAGCACCTTCGAAGTTGTTTTAGCGTTTTTGGAAATACGAGGAAACTGCTTCGAAGCACCTTAGAAGTTGTTTAAACGTGTTTGGAAATACGAGAAAACTGCTTCAAAGCACCTTGGAAGTTGTTTAAGCGTGTTTGCAAATACGAGGAAACTGCTTCGGAGCACCTTCGAAAGTGTTTTAGCGTGTTTGGAAATACGAGGAAACTGCTTCGGAGCACCTTAGAAATTGTTTTAGCGTGTTTGGAAATACGAGGAAACTGCTTCGAAGCACCTTAGAAATTGTTTTAGCGTGTTTGGAAATACGAGGAAACTGCTTCGAAGCACCTTAGAAATTGTTTTAGCGTGTTTGGAAATACGAGGAAACTGCTTTGAAGCACCTTCGAAAGTGTTTTAGCGTGTTTGGAAATACGAGGAAACTGGTTCGGAGCACCTTAGAAGTTGTTTTAGCGTGTTTGGAAATACGAGGAAACTGCATCGAAGCCCCTTGAAAGTTGTTTAAACGTGTTTGGAAATACGAGAAAACTGCTTCAAAGCACCTTGGAAGTTGTTTAAGCGTGTTTGCAAATACGAGGAAACTGCTTTGAAGCACCTTCGAAAGTGTTTTAGCGTGTTTGGAAATACGAGGAAACTGCTTCGAAGCACCTTGGAAGTTGTTTTAGCGTGTTTGGAAATACGAGGAAACTGCTTCGGAGCACCTTAGAAGTTGTTTTAGCGTGTTTGGAAATACGAGGAAACTGCATCGAAGCCCCTTGAAAGTTGTTTAAACGAGTTTGGAAATACGAGGAAACTGCTTCGAAGCACCTTGGAAGTTGTTTTAGCGTGTTTGAAAATACGAGAAAACTGCTTCAAAGCACCTTGGAAGTTGTTTAAGCGTGTTTGCAAATACGAGGAAACTGCTTTGAAGCACCTTCGAAAGTGTTTTAGCGTGTTTGGAAATACGAGGAAACTGCTTCGAAGCACCTTGGAAGTTGTTTTAGCGTGTTTGGAAATACGAGGAAACTGCTTCGGAGCACCTTAGAAGTTGTTTTAGCGTGTTTGGAAATACGAGGAAACTGCATCGAAGCCCCTTGAAAGTTGTTTAAACGTGTTTGGAAATACGAGGAAACTGCTTCGAAGCACCTTGGAAGTTGTTTTAGCGTGTTTGCAAATACGAGAAAACTGCTTCAAAGCACCTTGGAAGTTGTTTAAGCGTGTTTGGAAATACGAGGAAACTGCTTCGAAGCACCTTAGAAGTTGTTTTAGCGTGGTTGGAAATACGAGAAAACTGCTTCAAAGCACCTTGGAAGTTGTTTAAGCGTGTTTGGAAATACGAGGAAACTGCTTCGGAGCACCTTCGAAAGTGTTTTAGCGTGTTTGGAAATACGAGGAAACTGCTTCGAAGCACCTTGGAAGTTGTTTTAGCGTGTTTGGAAATACGAGGAAACTGCTTCGGAGCACCTTAGAAGTTGTTTTAGCGTGTTTGGAAATACGAGGAAACTGCATCGAAGCCCCTTGAAAGTTGTTTAAACGAGTTTGGAAATACGAGGAAACTGCTTCGAAGCACCTTGGAAGTTGTTTTAGCGTGTTTGAAAATACGAGAAAACTGCTTCAAAGCACCTTGGAAGTTGTTTAAGCGTGTTTGCAAATACGAGGAAACTGCTTTGAAGCACCTTCGAAAGTGTTTTAGCGTGTTTGGAAATACGAGGAAACTGCTTCGAAGCACCTTGGAAGTTGTTTTAGCGTGTTTGGAAATACGAGGAAACTGCTTCGGAGCACCTTAGAAGTTGTTTTAGCGTGTTTGGAAATACGAGGAAACTGCATCGAAGCCCCTTGAAAGTTGTTTAAACGTGTTTGCAAATACGAGGAAACTGCTTTGAAGCACCTTCGAAAGTGTTTTAGCGTGTTTGGAAATACGAGGAAACTGCTTCGAAGCACCTTGGAAGTTGTTTTAGCGTGTTTGGAAATACGAGGAAACTGCTTCGGAGCACCTTAGAAGTTGTTTTAGCGTGTTTGGAAATACGAGGAAACTGCATCGAAGCCCCTTGAAAGTTGTTTAAACGTGTTTGGAAATACGAGGAAACTGCTTCGAAGCACCTTGGAAGTTGTTTTAGCGTGTTTGCAAATACGAGAAAACTGCTTCAAAGCACCTTGGAAGTTGTTTAAGCGTGTTTGGAAATACGAGGAAACTGCTTCGAAGCACCTTAGAAGTTGTTATAGCGTGGTTGGAAATACGAGAAAACTGCTTCAAAGCACCTTGGAAGTTGTTTAAGCGTGTTTGCAAATACGAGGAAACTGCTTTGAAGCACCTTCGAAAGTGTTTTAGCGTGTTTGGAAATACGAGGAAACTGCTTCGAAGCACCTTGGAAGTTGTTTTAGCGTGTTTGGAAATACGAGGAAACTGCTTCGGAGCACCTTAGAAGTTGTTTTAGCGTGTTTGGAAATACGAGGAAACTGCATCGAAGCCCCTTGAAAGTTGTTTAAACGAGTTTGGAAATACGAGGAAACTGCTTCGAAGCACCTTGGAAGTTGTTTTAGCGTGTTTGAAAATACGAGAAAACTGCTTCAAAGCACCTTGGAAGTTGTTTAAGCGTGTTTGCAAATACGAGGAAACTGCTTTGAAGCACCTTCGAAAGTGTTTTAGCGTGTTTGGAAATACGAGGAAACTGCTTCGAAGCACCTTGGAAGTTGTTTTAGCGTGTTTGGAAATACGAGGAAACTGCTTCGGAGCACCTTAGAAGTTGTTTTAGCGTGTTTGGAAATACGAGGAAACTGCATCGAAGCCCCTTGAAAGTTGTTTAAACGTGTTTGGAAATACGAGGAAACTGCTTCGAAGCACCTTGGAAGTTGTTTTAGCGTGTTTGCAAATACGAGAAAACTGCTTCAAAGCACCTTGGAAGTTGTTTAAGCGTGTTTGGAAATACGAGGAAACTGCTTCGAAGCACCTTAGAAGTTGTTTTAGCGTGGTTGGAAATACGAGAAAACTGCTTCAAAGCACCTTGGAAGTTGTTTAAGCGTGTTTGGAAATACGAGGAAACTGCTTCGGAGCACCTTCGAAAGTGTTTTAGCGTGTTTGGAAATACGAGGAAACTGCTTCGAAGCACCTTAAAAGTTGTTTTAGCGTGTTTGGAAATACGAGGAAACTGCTTCGAAGCACCTTAGAAGTTGTTTAAACGTGTTTGGAAATACGAGAAAACTGCTTCAAAGCACCTTGGAAGTTGTTTAAGCGTGTTTGGAAATACGAGGAAACTGCTTCGAAGCACCTTCGAAGTTGTTTTAGCGTTTTTGGAAATACGAGGAAACTGCTTCGAAGCACCTTAGAAGTTGTTTAAACGTGTTTGGAAATACGAGAAAACTGCTTCAAAGCACCTTGGAAGTTGTTTAAGCGTGTTTGCAAATACGAGGAAACTGCTTCGGAGCACCTTCGAAAGTGTTTTAGCGTGTTTGGAAATACGAGGAAACTGCTTCGGAGCACCTTAGAAATTGTTTTAGCGTGTTTGGAAATACGAGGAAACTGCTTCGAAGCACCTTAGAAATTGTTTTAGCGTGTTTGGAAATACGAGGAAACTGCTTCGAAGCACCTTAGAAATTGTTTTAGCGTGTTTGGAAATACGAGGAAACTGCTTTGAAGCACCTTCGAAAGTGTTTTAGCGTGTTTGGAAATACGAGGAAACTGGTTCGGAGCACCTTAGAAGTTGTTTTAGCGTGTTTGGAAATACGAGGAAACTGCATCGAAGCCCCTTGAAAGTTGTTTAAACGTGTTTGGAAATACGAGAAAACTGCTTCAAAGCACCTTGGAAGTTGTTTAAGCGTGTTTGCAAATACGAGGAAACTGCTTTGAAGCACCTTCGAAAGTGTTTTAGCGTGTTTGGAAATACGAGGAAACTGCTTCGAAGCACCTTGGAAGTTGTTTTAGCGTGTTTGGAAATACGAGGAAACTGCTTCGGAGCACCTTAGAAGTTGTTTTAGCGTGTTTGGAAATACGAGGAAACTGCATCGAAGCCCCTTGAAAGTTGTTTAAACGAGTTTGGAAATACGAGGAAACTGCTTCGAAGCACCTTGGAAGTTGTTTTAGCGTGTTTGAAAATACGAGAAAACTGCTTCAAAGCACCTTGGAAGTTGTTTAAGCGTGTTTGCAAATACGAGGAAACTGCTTTGAAGCACCTTCGAAAGTGTTTTAGCGTGTTTGGAAATACGAGGAAACTGCTTCGAAGCACCTTGGAAGTTGTTTTAGCGTGTTTGGAAATACGAGGAAACTGCTTCGGAGCACCTTAGAAGTTGTTTTAGCGTGTTTGGAAATACGAGGAAACTGCATCGAAGCCCCTTGAAAGTTGTTTAAACGTGTTTGGAAATACGAGGAAACTGCTTCGAAGCACCTTGGAAGTTGTTTTAGCGTGTTTGCAAATACGAGAAAACTGCTTCAAAGCACCTTGGAAGTTGTTTAAGCGTGTTTGGAAATACGAGGAAACTGCTTCGAAGCACCTTAGAAGTTGTTTTAGCGTGGTTGGAAATACGAGAAAACTGCTTCAAAGCACCTTGGAAGTTGTTTAAGCGTGTTTGGAAATACGAGGAAACTGCTTCGGAGCACCTTCGAAAGTGTTTTAGCGTGTTTGGAAATACGAGGAAACTGCTTCGAAGCACCTTAAAAGTTGTTTTAGCGTGTTTGGAAATACGAGGAAACTGCTTCGAAGCACCTTAGAAGTTGTTTAAACGTGTTTGGAAATACGAGAAAACTGCTTCAAAGCACCTTGGAAGTTGTTTAAGCGTGTTTGGAAATACGAGGAAACTGCTTCGAAGCACCTTCGAAGTTGTTTTAGCGTTTTTGGAAATACGAGGAAACTGCTTCGAAGCACCTTAGAAGTTGTTTTAGCGTGTTTGGAAATACGAGGAAACTGGTTCGGAGCACCTTAGAAGTTGTTTTAGCGTGTTTGGAAATACGAGGAAACTGGTTCGGAGCACCTTAGAAGTTGTTTTAGCGTGTTTGGAAATACGAGAAAACTGCTTCGGAGCACCTTAGAAGTTGTTTTAGCGTGTTTGGAAATACGAGGAAACTGCATCGAAGCCCCTTGAAAGTGGTTTAAACGTGTTTGGAAATACGAGGAAACTGCTTCGAAGCACCTTGGAAGTTGTTTTAGCGTGTTTGGAAATACGAGGAAACTGGTTCGGAGCACCTTAGAAGTTGTTTTAGCGTGTTTGGAAATACGAGGAAACTGCATCGAAGCCCCTTGAAAGTTGTTTAAACGTGTTTGGAAATACGAGAAAACTGCTTCGAAGCACCTTCGAAAGTGTTTTAGCGTGTTTGGAAATACGAGGAAACTGCTTCGAAGCACCTTGGAAGTTGTTTTAGCGTGTTTGGAAATACGAGGAAACTGGTTCGTAGCACCTTAGAAGTTGTTTTAGCGTGTTTGGAAATACGAGGAAACTGGTTCGGAGCACCTTAGAAGTTGTTTTAGCGTGTTTGGAAATACGAGGAAACTGCATCGAAGCCCCTTGAAAGTTGTTTAAACGTGTTTGGAAATACGAGGAATCTGCTTCGAAGCACCTTCGAAGTTGTTTTAGCGTTTTTGGAAATACGAGGAAACTGCTTCGAAGCACCTTAGAAATTGTTTTAGCGTGTTTGGAAATACGAGGAAACTGCTTCGAAGCACCTTAGAAGTTGTTTTAGCGTGTTTGGAAATACGAGAAAACTGCTTCAAAGCACCTTAGAAGTTGTTTTAGCGTGTTTGGAAATACGAGGAAACTGCTTCGAAGCACCTTGGAAGTTGTTTCAGCGTGTTTGGAAATACGAGGAAACTGCTTCGAAGCACCTTGGAAGTTGTTTCAGCGTGTTTGGAAATACGAGGAAACTGCATCGAAGCCCCTTGAAGGTTGTTTAAACGTGTTTGGAAATACGAGAAAACTGCTTCGAAGCACCTCAAAAGTTGTTTTAGCGTGTTTGGAAATACGAGGAAACTGCTTCGAAGCACCTCAAAAGTTGTTTTAGCGTGTTTGGAAATACGAGGAAACTGCTTCGAAGCACCTTAGAAATTGTTTTAGCGTGTTTGGAAATACGAGGAAACTGCTTCGAAGCACCTTAGAAGTTGTTTCAGCGTGTTTGGAAATACGAGGAAACTGCTTCGAAGCACCTTGGAAGTTGTTTCAGCGTGTTTGGAAATACGAGGAAACTGCATCGAAGCCCCTTGAAGGTTGTTTAAACGTGTTTGGAAATACGAGGAAACTGCTTCGAAGCACCTTGGAAGTTGTTTTAGCGTGTTTGGAAATACGAGAAAACTGCTTCAAAGCACCTTAGAAGTTGTTTTAGCGTGTTTGGAAATACGAGGAAACTGCTTCGAAGCACCTCAAAAGTTGTTTTAGCGTGTTTGGAAATACGAGAAAACTGCTTCGGAACACCTTAGAAATTGTTTAAGCGTGTTTGGAAATACGAGGAAACTGCTTCGAAGCACCTTAGAAGTTGTTTTAGCGTGTTTGGAAATACGAGGAAACTGCTTCGAAGCACCTTAGAAGTTGTTTCAACGTGTTTGGAAATACGAGGAATCTGCTTCGAAGCACCTTGGAAGTTGTTTCAGCGTGTTTGGAAATACGAGGAAACTGCATCGAAGCCCCTTGAAGGTTGTTTAAACGTGTTTGGAAATACGAGAAAACTGCTTCGAAGCACCTTGGAAGTTGTTTTAGCGTGTTTGGAAATACGAGAAAACTGCTTCAAAGCACCTTAGAAGTTGTTTTAGCGTGTTTGGAAATACGAGGAAACTGCTTCGAAGCACCTCAAAAGTTGTTTTAGCGTGTTTGGAAATACGAGAAAACTGCTTCGGAACACCTTAGAAATTGTTTAAGCGTGTTTGGAAATACGAGGAAACTGCTTCGAAGCACCTTAGAAGTTGTTTTAGCGTGTTTGGAAATACGAGGAAACTGCTTCGAAGCACCTTAGAAGTTGTTTCAGCGTGTTTGGAAATACGAGGAAACTGCTTCGAAGCACCTTGGAAGTTGTTTCAGCGTGTTTGGAAATACGAGGAAACTGCATCGAAGCCCCTTGAAGGTTGTTTAAACGTGTTTGGAAATACGAGAAAACTGCTTCGAAGCACCTTGGAAGTTGTTTTAGCGTGTTTGGAAATACGAGAAAACTGCTTCAAAGCACCTTAGAAGTTGTTTTAGCGTGTTTGGAAATACGAGGAAACTGCTTCGAAGCACCTCAAAAGTTGTTTTAGCGTGTTTGGAAATACGAGGAAACTGCTTCGAAGCACCTTAGAAGTTGTTTCAACGTGTTTGGAAATACGAGGAATCTGCTTCGAAGCACCTTCGAAGTTGTTTTAGCGTTTTTGGAAATACGAGGAAACTGCTTCGAAGCACCTTAGAAATTGTTTTAGCGTGTTTGGAAATACGAGGAAACTGCTTCGAAGCACCTTAGAAGTTGTTTTAGCGTGTTTGGAAATACGAGAAAACTGCTTCAAAGCACCTTAGAAGTTGTTTTAGCGTGTTTGGAAATACGAGGAAACTGCTTCGAAGCACCTCAAAAGTTGTTTTAGCGTGTTTGGAAATACGAGGAAACTGCTTCGAAGCACCTTAGAAGTTGTTTCAACGTGTTTGGAAATACGAGGAATCTGCTTCGAAGCACCTTCGAAGTTGTTTTAGCGTTTTTGGAAATACGAGAAAACTGCTTCGGAACACCTTAGAAATTGTTTAAGCGTGTTTGGAAATACGAGGAAACTGCTTCGAAGCACCTTAGAAGTTGTTTTAGCGTGTTTGGAAATACGAGGAAACTGCTTCGAAGCACCTTAGAAGTTGTTTCAACGTGTTTGGAAATACGAGGAATCTGCTTCGAAGCACCTTCGAAGTTGTTTTAGCGTTTTTGGAAATACGAGGAAACTGCTTCGAAGCACCTTAGAAATTGTTTTAGCGTGTTTGGAAATACGAGGAAACTGCTTCGAAGCACCTTAGAAGTTGTTTCAGCGTGTTTGGAAATACGAGGAAACTGCTTCGAAGCACCTTGGAAGTTGTTTCAGCGTGTTTGGAAATACGAGGAAACTGCATCGAAGCCCCTTGAAGGTTGTTTAAACGTGTTTGGAAATACGAGAAAACTGCTTCGAAGCACCTTGGAAGTTGTTTTAGCGTGTTTGGAAATACGAGAAAACTGCTTCAAAGCACCTTAGAAGTTGTTTTAGCGTGTTTGGAAATACGAGGAAACTGCTTCGAAGCACCTTAGAAGTTGTTTTAGCGTGTTTGGAAATACGAGGAAACTGCTTCGAAGCACCTTAGAAGTTGTTTCAACGTGTTTGGAAATACGAGGAATCTGCTTCGAAGCACCTTCGAAGTTGTTTTAGCGTTTTTGGAAATACGAGGAAACTGCTTCGAAGCACCTTAGAAATTGTTTTAGCGTGTTTGGAAATACGAGGAAACTGCTTCGAAGCACCTTAGAAGTTGTTTTAGCGTGTTTGGAAATACGAGGAAACTGCTTCGAAGCACCTTAGAAGTTGTTTTAGCGTGTTTGGAAATACAAGGAAACTGCTTTGAAGCACCTTCGAAAGTGTTTTAGCGTGTTTGGAAATACGAGGAAACTGCTTCGAAGCACCTTAGAAATTGTTTTAGCGTGTTTGGAAATACGAGGAAACTGCTTCGGAGCACCTTAGAAGTTGTTTTAGCGTGTTTGGAAATACGAGGAAACTGCATCGAAGCCCCTTGAAAGTTGTTTAAACGTGTTTGGAAATACGAGGAAACTGCTTCGAAGCACCTTGGAAGTTGTTTTAGCGTGTTTGGAAATACGAGAAAACTGCTTCAAAGCACCTTGGAAGTTGTTTAAGCGTGTTTGGAAATACGAGAAAACTGCTTCGGAACACCTTAGAAATTGTTTTAGCGTGTTTGGAAATACGAGGAAACTGCTTCGAAGCACCTTAGAAATTGTTTTAGCGTGTTTGGAAATACGAGGAAACTGCTTCGAAGCACCTTAGAAGTTGTTTTAGCGTGTTTGGAAATACGAGGAAACTGCTTCGAAGCACCTTCGAAGTTGTTTTAGCGTGTTTGGAAATACGAGGAAACTGCTTCGAAGCACCTTCGAAGTTGTTTTAGCGTGTTTGGAAATACGAGGAAACTGCTTCGAAGCACCTTAGAAGTTGTTTAAGCGTGTTTGGAAATACGAGGAAACTGCTTCGAAGCACCTTGAAAGTTGTTGCAGCGTGTTTGGAAATACGAGGAAACTGCTTCGAAGTTCCTTGAAAGTTGTTGCAGCGTGTTTGGAAATACGAGGAAACTGCTTCGAAGCACCTTAAAAGTTGTTTCAACGTGATTGGAAATACGAGGAAACTGCTTCAAAGCACCTTGAAAGTTGTTTAAGCGTGTTTGAAAATACGAGGAAACTGCTTCGAAGCACCTTCGAAGTTGTTTTAGCGTGTTTGGAAATACGAGGAAACTGCTTCGAAGCACCTTAGAAGTTGTTTAAGCGTGTTTGGAAATACGAGGAAACTGCTTCGAAGCACCTTCGAAGTTGTTTAGGCGTGTTTGGAAATACGAGGAAACTTCTTCGAAGCACCTTCGAAGTTGTTTTAGCGTGTTTGGAAATACGAGGAATCTGCTTCGAAGCACCTTAGAAATTGTTTTAGCGTGTTTGGAAATACGAGGAAACTGCTTCGAAGCACCTTAGAAGTTGTTTTAGCGTGTTTGGAAATACGAGGAAACTGCTTCGAAGCACCTTCGAAGTTATTTTAGCGTGTTTGGAAATACGAGGAAACTGCTTCGAAGCACCTTCGAAGTTGTTTAAGCGTGTTTGGAAATACGAGGAAACTGCTTCGAAGCACCTTAGAAGTTGTTTTAGCGTGTTTGGAAATACGAGGAAACTGCTTCGAAGCACCTTGAAAGTTGTTGCAGCGTGTTTGGAAATACGAGGAAACTGCTTCGAAGTTCCTTGAAAGTTGTTGCAGCGTGTTTGGAAATACGAGGAAACTGCTTCGAAGCACCTTAAAAGTTGTTTCAACGTGATTGGAAATACGAGGAAACTGCTTCAAAGCACCTTGAAAGTTGTTTAAGCGTGTTTGAAAATACGAGGAAACTGCTTCGAAGCACCTTCGAAGTTGTTTAGGCGTGTTTGGAAATACGAGGAAACTTCTTCGAAGCACCTTAGAAGTTGTTTTAGCGTGTTTGGAAATACGAGGAAACTGCTTCGAAGCACCTTCGAAGTTGTTTAGGCGTGTTTGGAAATACGAGGAAACTTCTTCGAAGCACCTTCGAAGTTGTTTAAGCGTGTTTGGAAATACGAGGAAACTGCTTCGAAGCACCTTAGAAGTTGTTTAAGCATGTTTGGAAATACGAGGAAACTGCTTCGAAGCACCTTCGAAGTTGTTTTAGCGTGTTTGGAAATACGAGGAAACTTCTTCGAAGCACCTTCGAAGTTGTTTAAGCGTGTTTGGAAATACGAGGAAACTTCTTCGAAGCACCTTCGAAGTTGTTTAAGCGTGTTTGGAAATACGAGGAAACTGCTTCGAAGCACCTTAGAAGTTGTCTAAGCGTGTTTGGAAATACGAGGAAACTGCTTCGAAGCACCTTAGAAGTTGTTTTAGCGTGTTTGGAAATACGAGGAAACTGCTTCGAAGCACCTTCGAAGTTGTTTAAGCGTGTTTGGAAATACGAGGAAACTTCTTCGAAGCACCTTCGAAGTTGTTTAAGCGTGTTTGGAAATACGAGGAAACTGCTTCGAAGCACCTTCGAAGTTGTTTTAGCGTGTTTGGAAATACGAGGAAACTTCTTCGAAGCACCTTCGAAGTTGTTTAAGCGTGTTTGGAAATACGAGGAAACTTCTTCGAAGCACCTTCGAAGTTGTTTAAGCGTGATTGGAAATACGAGGAAACTGCTTCGAAGCACCTTAGAAGTTGTTTTAGCGTGTTTGGAAATACGAGGAAACTGCTTCGAAGCACCTTAGAAGTTGTTTAAGCATGTTTGGAAATACGAGGAAACTGCTTCGAAGCACCTTCGAAGTTGTTTTAGCGTGTTTTGAAATACGAGGAAACTTCTTCGAAGCACCTTCGAAGTTGTTTAAGCGTGTTTGGAAATACGAGGAAACTTCTTCGAAGCACCTTCGAAGTTGTTTAAGCGTGTTTGGAAATACGAGGAAACTGCTTCGAAGCACCTTAGAAGTTGTTTAAGCGTGTTTGGAAATACGAGGAAACTTCTTCGAAGCACCTTCGAAGTTGTTTAAGCGTGTTTGGAAATACGAGGAAACTGCTTCGAAGCACCTTATAATGTGTTTGAATGTGTTTGGAAGTACGAGGAAACTGCTTCGAAGCACCTTCGAAGTTATTTTAGCGTGTTTGGAAATACGAGGAAACTGCTTCGAAGCACCTTAGAAGTTGTTTAAGCGTGTTTGGAAATACGAGGAAACTGCTTCGAAGCACCTTAGAAGTTGTTTTAGCGTGTTTGGAAATACGAGGAAACTGCTTCGAAGCACCTTGAAAGTTGTTGCAGCGTGTTTGGAAATACGAGGAAACTGCTTCGAAGCACCTTAGAAGTTGTTTTAGCGTGTTTGGAAATACGAGGAAACTGCTTCGAAGCACCTTAGAAGTTGTTTAAGCGTGTTTGGAAATACGAGGAAACTTCTTCGAAGCACCTTCGAAGTTGTTTAAGCGTGTTTGGAAATACGAGGAAACTGCTTCGAAGCACCTTAGAAGTTGTTTAAGCGTGTTTGGAAATACGAGGAAACTGCTTCGAAGCACCTTAGAAGTTGTTTAAGCGTGTTTGGAAATACGAGGAAACTGCTTCGAAGCACCTTAAAAGTTGTTTTAGCGTGTTTGGAAATACGAGGAAACTGCTTCGAAGCACCTTCGAAGTTGTTTAAGCGTGTTTGGAAATACGAGGAAACTTCTTCGAAGCACCTTCGAAGTTGTTTAAGCGTGTTTGGAAATACGAGGAAACTGCTTCGAAGCACCTTAGAAGTTGTTTAAGCATGTTTGGAAATACGAGGAAACTGCTTCGAAGCACCTTCGAAGTTGTTTTAGCGTGTTTGGAAATACGAGGAAACTTCTTCGAAGCACCTTCGAAGTTGTTTAAGCGTGTTTGGAAATACGAGGAAACTTCTTCGAAGCACCTTCGAAGTTGTTTAAGCGTGTTTGGAAATACGAGGAAACTGCTTCGAAGCACCTTCGAAGTTGTTTAAGCGTGTTTGGAAATACGAGGAAACTTCTTCGAAGCACCTTCGAAGTTGTTTTAGCGTGTTTGGAAATACGAGGAAACTGCTTCGAAGCACCTTCGAAGTTGTTTAAGCGTGTTTGGAAATACGAGGAAACTTCTTCGAAGCACCTTCGAAGTTGTTTAAGCGTGTTTGGAAATACGAGGAAACTGCTTCGAAGCACCTTCGAAGTTGTTTTAGCGTGTTTGGAAATACGAGGAAACTTCTTCGAAGCACCTTCGAAGTTGTTTAAGCGTGTTTGGAAATACGAGGAAACTTCTTCGAAGCACCTTCGAAGTTGTTTAAGCGTGTTTGGAAATACGAGGAAACTGCTTCGAAGCACCTTAGAAGTTGTTTTAGCGTGTTTGGAAATACGAGGAAACTGCTTCGAAGCACCTTCGAAGTTGTTTAAGCGTGTTTGGAAATACGAGGAAACTGCTTCGAAGCACCTTCGAAGTTGTTTTAGCGTGTTTGGAAATACGAGGAAACTGCTTCGAAGCACCTTGGAAGTTGTTTTAGCGTGTTTGGAAATACGAGAAAACTGCTTCAAAGCACCTTGGAAGTTGTTTAAGCGTGTTTGGAAATACGAGGAAACTGCTTCGAAGCACCTTGGAAGTTGTTTAAGCGTGTTTGGAAATACGAGAAAACTGCTTCGGAACACCTTAGAAATTGTTTTAGCGTGTTTGGAAATACGAGGAAACTGCTTCGAAGCACCTTAGAAATTGTTTAAGCGTGTTTGGAAATACGAGAAAACTGCTTCAAAGCACCTTAGAAGTTGTTTAAGCGTGTTTGGAAATACGAGGAAACTGCTTCGAAGCACCTTAGAAGTTGTTTTAGCGTGTTTGGAAATACGAGGAAACTGCTTCGAAGCACCTTCGAAGTTGTTTAAGCGTGTTTGGAAATACGAGGAAACTGCTTCGAAGCACCTTAGAAGTTGTTTTAGCGTGTTTGGAAATACGAGGAAACTGCTTCGAAGCACCTTGGAAGTTGTTTTAGCGTGTTTGGAAATACGAGAAAACTGCTTCAAAGCACCTTGGAAGTTGTTTAAGCGTGTTTGGAAATACGAGGAAACTGCTTCGAAGCACCTTCGAAGTTGTTTAAGCGTGTTTGGAAATACGAGGAAACTGCTTCGAAGCACCTTCGAAGTTGTTTTAGCGTGTTTGGAAATACGAGGAAACTGCTTTGAAGCACCTTCGAAAGTGTTTTAGCGTGTTTGGAAATGCGAGGAAACTGCTTCGAAGCACCTTAAAAAGTGTTTTAGCGTGTTTGGAAATACGAGGAAACTGCTTCGGAGCACCTTAGAAGTTGTTTTAGCGTGTTTGGAAATACGAGGAAACTGGTTCGGAGCACCTTAGAAGTTGTTTTAGCGTGTTTGGAAATACGAGGAAACTGCATCGAAGCCCCTTGAAAGTTGTTTAAACGTGTTTGGAAATACGAGGAAACTGCTTCGAAGCACCTTGGAAGTTGTTTTAGCGTGTTTGGAAATACGAGAAAACTGCTTCAAAGCACCTTGGAAGTTGTTTAAGCGTGTTTGGAAATACGAGGAAACTGCTTCGAAGCACCTTGGAAGTTGTTTAAGCGTGTTTGGAAATACGAGGAAACTGCTTCGAAGCACCTTAGAAGTTGTTTTAGCGTGTTTGGAAATACGAGGAAACTGCTTCGAAGCACCTTCGAAGTTGTTTAAGCGTGTTTGGAAATACGAGGAAACTGCTTCGAAGCACCTTAGAAGTTGTTTTAGCGTGTTTGGAAATACGAGGAAACTGCTTCGAAGCACCTTGGAAGTTGTTTTAGCGTGTTTGGAAATACGAGAAAACTGCTTCAAAGCACCTTGGAAGTTGTTTAAGCGTGTTTGGAAATACGAGGAAACTGCTTCGAAGCACCTTGGAAGTTGTTTAAGCGTGTTTGGAAATACGAGAAAACTGCTTCGGAACACCTTAGAAATTGTTTTAGCGTGTTTGGAAATACGAGGAAACTGCTTCGAAGCACCTTCGAAGTTGTTTTAGCGTGTTTGGAAATACGAGAAAACTGCTTCAAAGCACCTTAGAAGTTGTTTAAGCGTGTTTGGAAATACGAGGAAACTGCTTCGAAGCACCTTAGAAGTTGTTTTAGCGTGTTTGGAAATACGAGGAAACTGCTTCGAAGCACCTTGGAAGTTGTTTTAGCGTGTTTGGAAATACGAGAAAACTGCTTCAAAGCACCTTGGAAGTTGTTTAAGCGTGTTTGGAAATACGAGGAAACTGCTTCGAAGCACCTTCGAAGTTGTTTTAGCGTGTTTGGAAATACGAGGAAACTGCTTTGAAGCACCTTCGAAAGTGTTTTAGCGTGTTTGGAAATGCGAGGAAACTGCTTCGAAGCACCTTAGAAATTGTTTTAGCGTGTTTGGAAATACGAGGAAACTGCTTCGGAGCACCTTAGAAGTTGTTTTAGCGTGTTTGGAAATACGAGGAAACTGGTTCGGAGCACCTTAGAAGTTGTTTTAGCGTGTTTGGAAATACGAGGAAACTGCATCGAAGCCCCTTGAAAGTTGTTTAAACGTGTTTGGAAATACGAGGAAACTGCTTCGAAGCACCTTGGAAGTTGTTTTAGCGTGTTTGGAAATACGAGAAAACTGCTTCAAAGCACCTTGGAAGTTGTTTAAGCGTGTTTGGAAATACGAGGAAACTGCTTCGAAGCACCTTGGAAGTTGTTTAAGCGTGTTTGGAAATACGAGAAAACTGCTTCGGAACACCTTAGAAATTGTTTTAGCGTGTTTGGAAATACGAGGAAACTGCTTCGAAGCACCTTAGAAATTGTTTAAGCGTGTTTGGAAATACGAGGAAACTGCTTCGAAGCACCTTCGAAGTTGTTTAAGCGTGTTTGGAAATACGAGGAAACTGCTTCGAAGCACCTTAGAAGTTGTTTTAGCGTGTTTGGAAATACGAGGAAACTGCTTCGAAGCACCTTGAAAGTTGTTGCAGCGTGTTTGGAAATACGACGAAACTGCTTCGAAGTACCTTGAAAGTTGTTGCAGCGTGTTTGGAAATACGAGGAAACTGCTTCGAAGTACCTTGAAAGTTGTTGCAGCGTGTTTGGAAATACGAGGAAACTGCTTCGAAGCACCTTCGAAGTTGTTTAAGCGTGTTTGGAAATACGAGGAAACTGCTTCGAAGCACCTTAGAAGTTGTTTTAGCTTTTTTGGAAATACGAGGAAACTGCTTCGAAGCACCTTAGAAGTTGTTTAAGCATGTTTGGAAATACGAGGAAACTGCTTCGAAGCACCTTCGAAGTTGTTTTAGCGTGTTTGGAAATACGAGGAAACTTCTTCGAAGCACCTTCGAAGTTGTTTAAGCGTGTTTGGAAATACGAGGAAACTTCTTCGAAGCACCTTCGAAGTTGTTTAAGCGTGTTTGGAAAAACGAGGAAACTGCTTCGAAGCACCTTAGAAGTTGTTTAAGCGTGTTTGGAAATACGAGGAAACTGCTTCGAAGCACCTTAGAAGTTGTTTTAGCGTGTTTGGAAATACGAGGAAACTGCTTCGAAGCACCTTCGAAGTTGTTTAAGCGTGTTTGGAAATACGAGGAAACTTCTTCGAAGCACCTTCGAAGTTGTTTAAGCGTGTTTGGAAATACGAGGAAACTGCTTCGAAGCACCTTCGAAGTTGTTTTAGCGTGTTTGGAAATACGAGGAAACTTCTTCGAAGCACCTTCGAAGTTGTTTAAGCGTGTTTGGAAATACGAGGAAACTGCTTCGAAGCACCTTAGAAGTTGTTTAAGCGTGTTTGGAAATACGAGGAAACTGCTTCGAAGCACCTTCGAAGTTGTTTTAGCGTGTTTGGAAATACGAGGAAACTTCTTCGAAGCACCTTCGAAGTTGTTTAAGCGTGTTTGGAAATACGAGGAAACTTCTTCGAAGCACCTTCGAAGTTGTTTAAGCGTGTTTGGAAATACGAGGAAACTGCTTCGAAGCACCTTAGAAGTTGTTTTAGCGTGTTTGGAAATACGAGGAAACTGCTTCGAAGCACCTTCGAAGTTGTTTAAGCGTGTTTGGAAATACGAGGAAACTTCTTCGAAGCACCTTCGAAGTTGTTTAAGCGTGTTTGGAAATACGAGGAAACTGCTTCGAAGCACCTTAGAAGTTGTTTTAGCGTGTTTGGAAATACGAGGAAACTGCTTCGAAGCACCTTCGAAGTTGTTTAAGCGTGTTTGGAAATACGAGGAAACTTCTTCGAAGCACCTTCGAAGTTGTTTAAGCGTGTTTGGAAATACGAGGAAACTGCTTCGAAGCACCTTAGAAGTTGTTTAAGCGTGTTTGGAAATACGAGGAAACTGCTTCGAAGCACCTTAGAAGTTGTTTTAGCGTGTTTGGAAATACGAGGAAACTGCTTCGAAGCACCTTCGAAGTTGTTTAAGCGTGTTTGGAAATACGAGGAAACTTCTTCGAAGCACCTTCGAAGTTGTTTAAGCGTGTTTGGAAATACGAGGAAACTGCTTCGAAGCACCTTCGAAGTTGTTTTAGCGTGTTTGGAAATACGAGGAAACTTCTTCGAAGCACCTTCGAAGTTGTTTAAGCGTGTTTGGAAATACGAGGAAACTGCTTCGAAGCACCTTAGAAGTTGTTTAAGCGTGTTTGGAAATACGAGGAAACTGCTTCGAAGCACCTTAGACGTTGTTTTAGCGTGTTTGGAAATACGAGGAAACTTCTTCGAAGCACCTTCGAAGTTGTTTAAGCGTGTTTGGAAATACGAGGAAACTTCTTCGAAGCACCTTCGAAGTTGTTTAAGCGTGTTTGGAAATACGAGGAAACTGCTTCGAAGTTGTTTAAGCGTGTTTGGAAATACCAGGAAACTTCTTCGAAGCACCTTCGAAGTTGTTTAAGCGTGTTTGGAAATACGAGGAAACTGCTTCGAAGCACCTTCGAAGTTGTTTAAGCGTGTTTGGAAATACCAGGAAACTGCTTCGAAGCACCTTCGAAGTTGTTTAAGCGTGTTTGGAAATACCAGGAAACTTCTTCGAAGCACCTTCGAAGTTGTTTAAGCGTGTTTGGAAATACGAGGAAACTGCTTCGAAGCACCTTAGAAGTTGTTTTAGCGTGTTTGGAAATACGAGGAAACTGCTTCGAAGCACCTTCGAAGTTGTTTAAGCGTGTTTGGAAATACGAGGAAACTTCTTCGAAGCACCTTCGAAGTTGTTTAAGCGTGTTTGGAAATACGAGGAAACTGCTTCGAAGCACCTTAGAAGTTGTTTTAGCGTGTTTGGAAATACGAGGAAACTTCTTCGAAGCACCTTCGAAGTTGTTTAAGCGTGTTTGGAAATACGAGGAAACTTCTTCGAAGCACCTTCGAAGTTGTTTAAGCGTGTTTGGAAATACGAGGAAACTGCTTCGAAGCACCTTAGAAGTTGTTTTAGCGTGTTTGGAAATACGAGGAAACTGCTTCGAAGCACCTTAGAAGTTGTTTTAGCGTGTTTGGAAATACGAGGAAACTGCTTCGAAGCACCTTCGAAGTTGTTTAAGCGTGTTTGGAAATACGAGGAAACTTCTTCGAAGCACCTTCGAAGTTGTTTAAGCGTGTTTGGAAATACGAGGAAACTGCTTCGAAGCACCTTAGAAGTTGTTTAAGCGTGTTTGGAAATACGAGGAAACTGCTTCGAAGCACCTTAGAAGTTGTTTTAGCGTGTTTGGAAATACAAGGAAACTGCTTCGAAGTTCCTTCGAAGTTGTTTAAGCGTGTTTGGAAATACGAGGAAACTTCTTCGAAGCACCTTCGAAGTTGTTTAAGCGTGTTTGGAAATACGAGGAAACTGCTTCGAAGCACCTTCGAAGTTGTTTTAGCGTGTTTGGAAATACGAGGAAACTTCTTCGAAGCACCTTCGAAGTTGTTTAAGCGTGTTTGGAAATACGAGGAAACTGCTTCGAAGCACCTTAGAAGCTGTTTAAGCGTGTTTGGAAATACGAGGAAACTGCTTCGAAGCACCCTAGAAGTTGTTTTAGCGTGTTTGGAAATACGAGGAAACTTCTTCGAAGCACCTTCGAAGTTGTTTAAGCGTGTTTGGAAATACGAGGAAACTTCTTCGAAGCACCTTCGAAGTTGTTTAAGCGTGTTTGGAAATACGAGGAAACTTCTTCGAAGCACCTTCGAAGTTGTTTTAGCGTGTTTGGAAATACGAGGAAACTTCTTCGAAGCACCTTCGAAGTTGTTTAAGCGTGTTTGGAAATACGAGGAAACTGCTTCGAAGCACCTTAGAAGTTGTTTAAGCGTGTTTGGAAATACGAGGAAACTTCTTCGAAGCACCTTCGAAGTTGTTTAAGCGTGTTTGGAAATACGAGGAAACTGCTTCGAAGCACCTTAGAAGTTGTTTTAGCGTGTTTGGAAATACGAAGAAACTGCTTCGAAGCACCTCAGAAGTTGTTTCAGCGTGTTTGGAAATACGAGGAAACTGCTTCGAAGCACCTTCGAAGTTGTTTAAGCTTGTTTGGAATTACGAGGAAACTTCTTCGAAGCACCTTCGAAGTTGTTTAAGCGTGTTTGGAAATACGAGGAAACTGCTTCGAAGCACCTTCGAAGTTGTTTTAGCGTGTTTGGAAATACGAGGAAACTTCTTCGAAGCACCTTCGAAGTTGTTTAAGCGTGTTTGGAAATACGAGGAAACTGCTTCGAAGCACCTTAGAAGTTGTTTAAGCGTGTTTGGAAATACGAGGAAACTGCTTCGAAGCACCTTAGAAGTTGTTTTAGCGTGTTTGGAAATACGAGGAAACTTCTTCGAAGCACCTTCGAAGTTGTTTAAGCGTGTTTGGAAATACGAGGAAACTGCTTCGAAGCACCTTAGAAGTTGTTTTAGCGTGTTTGGAAATACGAGGAAACTGCTTCGAAGCACCTTCGAAGTTGTTTAAGCGTGTTTGGAAATACGAGGAAACTTCTTCGAAGCACCTTCGAAGTTGTTTAAGCGTGTTTGGAAATACGAGGAAACTGCTTCGAAGCACCTTAGAAGTTGTTTAAGCGTGTTTGGAAATACGAGGAAACTTCTTCGAAGCACCTTAGAAGTTGTTTTAGCGTGTTTGGAAATACGAGGAAACTGCTTCGAAGCACCTTCGAAGTTGTTTAAGCGTGTTTGGAAATACGAGGAAACTTCTTCGAAGCACCTTCGAAGTTGTTTAAGCGTGTTTGGAAATACGAGGAAACTGCTTCGAAGCACCTTAGAAGTTGTTTTAGCGTGTTTGGAAATACGAGGAAACTTCTTCGAAGCACCTTCGAAGTTGTTTAAGCGTGTTTGGAAATACGAGGAAACTTCTTCGAAGCACCTTCGAAGTTGTTTAAGCGTGTTTGGAAATACGAGGAAACTGCTTCGAAGCACCTTAGAAGTTGTTTTAGCGTGTTTGGAAATACGAGGAAACTGCTTCGAAGCACCTTAGAAGTTGTTTTAGCGTGTTTGGAAATACGAGGAAACTGCTTCGAAGCACCTTCGAAGTTGTTTAAGCGTGTTTGGAAATACGAGGAAACTTCTTCGAAGCACCTTCGAAGTTGTTTAAGCGTGTTTGGAAATACGAGGAAACTGCTTCGAAGCACCTTAGAAGTTGTTTAAGCGTGTTTGGAAATACGAGGAAACTGCTTCGAAGCACCTTAGAAGTTGTTTTAGCGTGTTTGGAAATACAAGGAAACTGCTTCGAAGTTCCTTCGAACTTGTTTAAGCGTGTTTGGAAATACGAGGAAACTTCTTCGAAGCACCTTCGAAGTTGTTTAAGCGTGTTTGGAAATACGAGGAAACTGCTTCGAAGCACCTTCGAAGTTGTTTTAGCGTGTTTGGAAATACGAGGAAACTTCTTCGAAGCACCTTCGAAGTTGTTTAAGCGTGTTTGGAAATACGAGGAAACTGCTTCGAAGCACCTTAGAAGCTGTTTAAGCGTGTTTGGAAATACGAGGAAACTGCTTCGAAGCACCCTAGAAGTTGTTTTAGCGTGTTTGGAAATACGAGGAAACTTCTTCGAAGCACCTTCGAAGTTGTTTAAGCGTGTTTGGAAATACGAGGAAACTTCTTCGAAGCACCTTCGAAGTTGTTTAAGCGTGTTTGGAAATACGAGGAAACTTCTTCGAAGCACCTTCGAAGTTGTTTTAGCGTGTTTGGAAATACGAGGAAACTTCTTCGAAGCACCTTCGAAGTTGTTTAAGCGTGTTTGGAAATACGAGGAAACTGCTTCGAAGCACCTTAGAAGCTGTTTAAGCGTGTTTGGAAATACGAGGAAACTGCTTCGAAGTTCCTTCGAAGTTGTTTAAGCGTGTTTGGAAATACGAGGAAACTTCTTCGAAGCACCTTCGAAGTTGTTTAAGCGTGTTTGGAAATACGAGGAAACTTCTTCGAAGCACCTTCGAAGTTGTTTTAGCGTGTTTGGAAATACGAGGAAACTTCTTCGAAGCACCTTCGAAGTTGTTTAAGCGTGTTTGGAAATACGAGGAAACTGCTTCGAAGCACCTTAGAAGTTGTTTTAGCGTGTTTGGAAATACAAGGAAACTGCTTCGAAGCACCTTCGAAGTTGTTTTAGCGTGTTTGGAAATACGAGGAAACTTCTTCGAAGCACCTTCGAAGTTGTTTAAGCGTGTTTGGAAATACGAGGAAACTGCTTCGAAGCACCTTAGAAGTTGTTTAAGCGTGTTTGGAAATACGAGGAAACTGCTTCGAAGCACCTTAGCAGTTGTTTAAGCGTGTTTGGAAATACGAGGAAACTGCTTCGAAGCACCTTAGAAGTTGTTTAAGCGTGTTTGGAAATACGAGGAAACTGCTTCTAAGCACCTTAGAAGTTGTTTTAGCGTGTTTGGAAATACGAGGAAACTTCTTCGAAGCACCTTCGAAGTTGTTTAAGCGTGTTTGGAAATACGAGGAAACTTCTTCGAAGCACCTTCGAAGTTGTTTAAGCGTGTTTGGAAATACGAGGAAACTGCTTCGAAGCACCTTAGAAGTTGTTTAAGCGTGTTTGGAAATACGAGGAAACTGCTTCGAAGCACCTTAGAAGATGTTTAAGCGTGTTTGGAAATACGAGGAAACTTCTTCGAAGCACCTTCGAAGTTGTTTAAGCGTGTTTGGAAATACGAGGAAACTGCTTCGAAGCACCTTAGAAGTTGTTTAAGCGTGTTTGGAAATACGAGGAAACTGCTTCGAAGCACCTTAGAAGTTGTTTTAGCGTGTTTGGAAATACGAGGAAACTTCTTCGAAGCACCTTCGAAGTTGTTTAAGCGTGTTTGGAAATACGAGGAAACTTCTTCGAAGCACCTTCGAAGTTGTTTAAGCGTGTTTGGAAATACGAGGAAACTGCTTCGAAGCACCTTCGAAGTTGTTTTAGCGTGTTTGGAAATACGAGGAAACTTCTTCGAAGCACCTTCGAAGTTGTTTAAGCGTGTTTGGAAATACGAGGAAACTGCTTCGAAGCACCTTAGAAGTTGTTTAAGCGTGTTTGGAAATACGAGGAAACTGCTTCGAAGCACCTTCGAAGTTGTTTTAGCGTGTTTGGAAATACGAGGAAACTTCTTCGAAGCACCTTCGAAGTTGTTTAAGCGTGTTTGGAAATACGAGGAAACTGCTTCGAAGCACCTTAGAAGTTGTTTAAGCGTGTTTGGAAATACGAGGAAACTGCTTCGAAGCACCTTAGAAGTTGTTTAAGCGTGTTTGGAAATACGAGGAAACTTCTTCGAAGCACCTTCGAAGTTGTTTAAGCGTGTTTGGAAATACGAGGAAACTGCTTCGAAGCACCTTAGAAGTTGTTTAAGCGTGTTTGGAAATACGAGGAAACTGCTTCGAAGTTCCTTCGAAGTTGTTTAAGCGTGTTTGGAAATACGAGGAAACTTCTTCGAAGCACCTTCGAAGTTGTTTAAGCGTGTTTGGAAATACGAGGAAACTTCTTCGAAGCACCTTCGAAGTTGTTTTAGCGTGTTTGGAAATACGAGGAAACTTCTTCGAAGCACCTTCGAAGTTGTTTAAGCGTGTTTGGAAATACGAGGAAACTGCTTCGAAGCACCTTAGAAGTTGTTTTAGCGTGTTTGGAAATACAAGGAAACTGCTTCGAAGTTCCTTCGAAGTTGTTTAAGCGTGTTTGGAAATACGAGGAAACTTCTTCGAAGCACCTTCGAAGTTGTTTAAGCGTGTTTGGAAATACGAGGAAACTGCTTCGAAGCACCTTCGAAGTTGTTTTAGCGTGTTTGGAAATACGAGGAAACTTCTTCGAAGCACCTTCGAAGTTGTTTAAGCGTGTTTGGAAATACGAGGAAACTGCTTCGAAGCACCTTAGAAGCTGTTTAAGCGTGTTTGGAAATACGAGGAAACTGCTTCGAAGCACCCTAGAAGTTGTTTTAGCGTGTTTGGAAATACGAGGAAACTTCTTCGAAGCACCTTCGAAGTTGTTTAAGCGTGTTTGGAAATACGAGGAAACTTCTTCGAAGCACCTTCGAAGTTGTTTAAGCGTGTTTGGAAATACGAGGAAACTTCTTCGAAGCACCTTCGAAGTTGTTTTAGCGTGTTTGGAAATACGAGGAAACTTCTTCGAAGCACCTTCGAAGTTGTTTAAGCGTGTTTGGAAATACGAGGAAACTGCTTCGAAGCACCTTAGAAGTTGTTTAAGCGTGTTTGGAAATACGAGGAAACTTCTTCGAAGCACCTTCGAAGTTGTTTAAGCGTGTTTGGAAATACGAGGAAACTGCTTCGAAGCACCTTAGAAGTTGTTTTAGCGTGTTTGGAAATACGAAGAAACTGCTTCGAAGCACCTTAGAAGTTGTTTTAGCGTGTTTGGAAATACGAGGAAACTGCTTCGAAGCACCTTCGAAGTTGTTTAAGCTTGTTTGGAATTACGAGGAAACTTCTTCGAAGCACCTTCGAAGTTGTTTAAGCGTGTTTGGAAATACGAGGAAACTGCTTCGAAGCACCTTCGAAGTTGTTTTAGCGTGTTTGGAAATACGAGGAAACTTCTTCGAAGCACCTTCGAAGTTGTTTAAGCGTGTTTGGAAATACGAGGAAACTGCTTCGAAGCACCTTAGAAGTTGTTTAAGCGTGTTTGGAAATACGAGGAAACTGCTTCGAAGCACCTTAGAAGTTGTTTTAGCGTGTTTGGAAATACGAGGAAACTTCTTCGAAGCACCTTCGAAGTTGTTTAAGCGTGTTTGGAAATACGAGGAAACTGCTTCGAAGCACCTTAGAAGTTGTTTTAGCGTGTTTGGAAATACGAGGAAACTGCTTCGAAGCACCTTCGAAGTTGTTTAAGCGTGTTTGGAAATACGAGGAAACTTCTTCGAAGCACCTTCGAAGTTGTTTAAGCGTGTTTGGAAATACGAGGAAACTGCTTCGAAGCACCTTAGAAGTTGTTTAAGCGTGTTTGGAAATACGAGGAAACTTCTTCGAAGCACCTTAGAAGTTGTTTTAGCGTGTTTGGAAATACGAGGAAACTGCTTCGAAGCACCTTAGAAGTTGTTTTAGCGTGTTTGGAAATACGAGGAAACTTCTTCGAAGCACCTTCGAAGTTGTTTAAGCGTGTTTGGAAATACGAGGAAACTGCTTCGAAGCACCTTCGAAGTTGTTTAAGCGTGTTTGGAAATACGAGGAAACTTCTTCGAAGCACCTTCGAAGTTGTTTAAGCGTGTTTGGAAATACGAGGAAACTGCTTCGAAGCACCTTAGAAGTTGTTTAAGCGTGTTTGGAAATACGAGGAAACTGCTTCGAAGCACCTTAGAAGTTGTTTTAGCGTGTTTGGAAATACAAGGAAACTGCTTCGAAGTTCCTTCGAACTTGTTTAAGCGTGTTTGGAAATACGAGGAAACTTCTTCGAAGCACCTTCGAAGTTGTTTAAGCGTGTTTGGAAATACGAGGAAACTGCTTCGAAGCACCTTCGAAGTTGTTTTAGCGTGTTTGGAAATACGAGGAAACTTCTTCGAAGCACCTTCGAAGTTGTTTAAGCGTGTTTGGAAATACGAGGAAACTGCTTCGAAGCACCTTAGAAGCTGTTTAAGCGTGTTTGGAAATACGAGGAAACTGCTTCGAAGCACCCTAGAAGTTGTTTTAGCGTGTTTGGAAATACGAGGAAACTTCTTCGAAGCACCTTCGAAGTTGTTTAAGCGTGTTTGGAAATACGAGGAAACTTCTTCGAAGCACCTTCGAAGTTGTTTAAGCGTGTTTGGAAATACGAGGAAACTTCTTCGAAGCACCTTCGAAGTTGTTTTAGCGTGTTTGGAAATACGAGGAAACTTCTTCGAAGCACCTTCGAAGTTGTTTAAGCGTGTTTGGAAATACGAGGAAACTGCTTCGAAGCACCTTAGAAGTTGTTTAAGCGTGTTTGGAAATACGAGGAAACTTCTTCGAAGCACCTTCGAAGTTGTTTAAGCGTGTTTGGAAATACGAGGAAACTTCTTCGAAGCACCTTAGAAGTTGTTTTAGCGTGTTTGGAAATACGAAGAAACTGCTTCGAAGCACCTTAGAAGTTGTTTTAGCGTGTTTGGAAATACGAGGAAACTGCTTCGAAGCACCTTCGAAGTTGTTTAAGCTTGTTTGGAATTACGAGGAAACTTCTTCGAAGCACCTTCGAAGTTGTTTAAGCGTGTTTGGAAATACGAGGAAACTGCTTCGAAGCACCTTCGAAGTTGTTTTAGCGTGTTTGGAAATACGAGGAAACTTCTTCGAAGCACCTTCGAAGTTGTTTAAGCGTGTTTGGAAATACGAGGAAACTGCTTCGAAGCACCTTAGAAGTTGTTTAAGCGTGTTTGGAAATACGAGGAAACTGCTTCGAAGCACCTTAGAAGTTGTTTAAGCGTGTTTGGAAATACGAGGAAACTGCTTCGAAGCACCTTAGAAGTTGTTTAAGCGTGTTTGGAAATACGAGGAAACTGCTTCTAAGCACCTTAGAAGTTGTTTTAGCGTGTTTGGAAATACGAGGAAACTTCTTCGAAGCACCTTCGAAGTTGTTTAAGCGTGTTTGGAAATACGAGGAAACTTCTTCGAAGCACCTTCGAAGTTGTTTAAGCGTGTTTGGAAATACGAGGAAACTGCTTCGAAGCACCTTAGAAGTTGTTTAAGCGTGTTTGGAAATACGAGGAAACTGCTTCGAAGCACCTTAGAAGATGTTTAAGCGTGTTTGGAAATACGAGGAAACTTCTTCGAAGCACCTTCGAAGTTGTTTAAGCGTGTTTGGAAATACGAGGAAACTGCTTCGAAGCACCTTAGAAGTTGTTTAAGCGTGTTTGGAAATACGAGGAAACTGCTTCGAAGCACCTTAGAAGTTGTTTTAGCGTGTTTGGAAATACGAGGAAACTTCTTCGAAGCACCTTCGAAGTTGTTTAAGCGTGTTTGGAAATACGAGGAAACTTCTTCGAAGCACCTTCGAAGTTGTTTAAGCGTGTTTGGAAATACGAGGAAACTGCTTCGAAGCACCTTCGAAGTTGTTTTAGCGTGTTTGGAAATACGAGGAAACTTCTTCGAAGCACCTTCGAAGTTGTTTAAGCGTGTTTGGAAATACGAGGAAACTGCTTCGAAGCACCTTAGAAGTTGTTTAAGCGTGTTTGGAAATACGAGGAAACTGCTTCGAAGCACCTTCGAAGTTGTTTTAGCGTGTTTGGAAATACGAGGAAACTTCTTCGAAGCACCTTCGAAGTTGTTTAAGCGTGTTTGGAAATACGAGGAAACTGCTTCGAAGCACCTTAGAAGTTGTTTAAGCGTGTTTGGAAATACGAGGAAACTGCTTCGAAGCACCTTAGAAGTTGTTTAAGCGTGTTTGGAAATACGAGGAAACTTCTTCGAAGCACCTTCGAAGTTGTTTAAGCGTGTTTGGAAATACGAGGAAACTGCTTCGAAGCACCTTAGAAGTTGTTTTAGCGTGTTTGGAAATACGAGGAAACTGCTTCGAAGCACCTTAGAAGTTGTTTTAGCGTGTTTTAATATACGAGGAAACTGCTTCGAAGCACCTTCGAAGTTGTTTAAGCGTGTTTGGAAATACGAGGAATCTTCTTCGAAGCACCTTCGAAGTTGTTTAAGCGTGTTTGGAAATACGAGGAAACTGCTTCGAAGCACCTTCGAAGTTGTTTTAGCGTGTTTGGAAATACGAGGAAACTTCTTCGAAGCACCTTCGAAGTTGTTTAAGCGTGTTTGGAAATACGAGGAAACTGCTTCGAAGCACCTTCGAAGTTGTTTAAGCGTGTTTGGAAATACGAGGAAACTGCTTCGAAGCACCTTCGAAGTTGTTTTAGCGTGTTTGGAAATAGGAGGAAACTTCTTCGAAGCACCTTCGAAGTTGTTTAAGCGTGTTTGGAAATACGAGGAAACTTCTTCGAAGCACCTTCGAAGTTGTTTAAGCGTGTTTGGAAATACGAGGAAACTGCTTCGAAGCACCTTAGAAGTTGTTTAAGCGTGTTTGGAAATACGAGGAAACTGCTTCGAAGCACCTTAGAAGTTGTTTTAGCGTGTTTGGAAATACGAGGAAACTTCTTCGAAGCACCTTCGAAGTTGTTTAAGCGTGTTTGGAAATACGAGGAAACTGCTTCGAAGCACCTTAGAAGTTGTTTAAGCGGGTTTGGAAATACGAGGAAACTGCTTCGAAGCACCTTAAAAGTTGTTTTAGCGTGTTTGGAAATACGAGGAAACTGCTTCGAAGCACCTTCGAAGTTGTTTAAGCGTGTTTGGAAATACGAGGAAACTTCTTCGAAGCACCTTCGAAGTTGTTTAAGCGTGTTTGGAAATACGAGGAAACTGCTTCGAAGCACCTTAGAAGTTGTTTTAGCGTGTTTGGAAATACGAGGAAACTGCTTCGAAGCACCTTCGAAGTTGTTTAAGCGTGTTTGGAAATACGAGGAAACTTCTTCGAAGCACCTTCGAAGTTGTTTAAGCGTGTTTGGAAATACGAGGAAACTGCTTCGAAGCACCTTCGAAGTTGTTTTAGCGTGTTTGGAAATACGAGGAAACTTCTTCGAAGCACCTTCGAAGTTGTTTAAGCGTGTTTGGAAATACGAGGAAACTGCTTCGAAGCACCTTAGAAGTTGTTTAAGCGTGTTTGGAAATACGAGGAAACTGCTTCGAAGCACCTTCGAAGTTGTTTAAGCGTGTTTGGAAATACGAGGAAACTTCTTCGAAGCACCTTCGAAGTTGTTTAAGCGTGTTTGGAAATACGAGGAAACTGCTTCGAAGCACCTTCGAAGTTGTTTTAGCGTGTTTGGAAATACGAGGAAACTTCTTCGAAGCACCTTCGAAGTTGTTTAAGCGTGTTTGGAAATACGAGGAAACTGCTTCGAAGCACCTTAGAAGTTGTTTAAGCGTGTTTGGAAATACGAGGAAACTGCTTCGAAGCACCTTAGAAGTTGTTTAAGCGTGTTTGGAAATACGAGGAAACTTCTTCGAAGCACCTTCGAAGTTGTTTAAGCGTGTTTGGAAATACGAGGAAACTGCTTCGAAGCACCTTCGAAGTTGTTTTAGCGTGTTTGGAAATACGAGGAAACTTCTTCGAAGCACCTTCGAAGTTGTTTAAGCGTGTTTGGAAATACGAGGAAACTTCTTCGAAGCACCTTCGAAGTTGTTTAAGCGTGTTTGGAAATACGAGGAAACTGCTTCGAAGCACCTTAGAAGTTGTTTAAGCGTGTTTGGAAATACGAGGAAACTGCTTCGAAGCACCTTCGAAGTTGTTTTAGCGTGTTTGGAAATACGAGGAAACTTCTTCGAAGCACCTTCGAAGTTGTTTAAGCGTGTTTGGAAATACGAGGAAACTGCTTCGAAGCACCTTAGAAGTTGTTTAAGCGTGTTTGGAAATACGAGGAAACTTCTTCGAAGCACCTTCGAAGTTGTTTAAGCGTGTTTGGAAATACGAGGAAACTGCTTCGAAGCACCTTCGAAGTTGTTTAAGCGTGTTTGGAAATACGAGGAAACTTCTTCGAAGCACCTTCGAAGTTGTTTAAGCGTGTTTGGAAATACGAGGAAACTGCTTCGAAGCACCTTCGAAGTTGTTTTAGCGTGTTTGGAAATACGAGGAAACTTCTTCGAAGCACCTTCGAAGTTGTTTAAGCGTGTTTGGAAATACGAGGAAACTGCTTCGAAGCACCTTAGAAGTTGTTTAAGCGTGTTTGGAAATACGAGGAAACTGCTTCGAAGCACCTTAGAAGTTGTTTTAGCGTGTTTGGAAATACGAGGAAACTTCTTCGAAGCACCTTCGAAGTTGTTTAAGCGTGTTTGGAAATACGAGGAAACTTCTTCGAAGCACCTTCGAAGTTGTTTAAGCGTGTTTGGAAATACGAGGAAACTTCTTCGAAGCACCTTCGAAGTTGTTTAAGCGTGTTTGGAAATACGAGGAAACTGCTTCGAAGCACCTTAGAAGTTGTTTAAGCGTGTTTGGAAATACGAGGAAACTGCTTCGAAGCACCTTCGAAGTTGGTTTAGCGTGTTTGGAAATACGAGGAAACTTCTTCGAAGCACCTTCGAAGTTGTTTAAGCGTGTTTGGAAATACGAGGAAACTGCTTCGAAGCACCTTAGAAGTTGTTTAAGCGTGTTTGGAAATACGAGGAAACTTCTTCGAAGCACCTTCGAAGTTGTTTAAGCGTGTTTGGAAATACGAGGAAACTGCTTCGAAGCACCTTCGAAGTTGTTTTAGCGTGTTTGGAAATACGAGGAAACTGCTTCGAAGCACCTTCGAAGTAGTTTAAGCGTGTTTGGAAATACGAGGAAACTGCTTCGAAGCACCTTCGAAGTTGTTTTAGCGTGTTTGGAAATACGAGGAAACTTCTTCGAAGCACCTTCGAAGTTGTTTAAGCGTGTTTGGAAATACGAGGAAACTTCTTCGAAGCACCTTCGAAGTTGTTTAAGCGTGTTTGGAAATACGAGGAAACTGCTTCGAAGCACCTTAGAAGTTGTTTAAGCGTGTTTGGAAATACGAGGAAACTGCTTCGAAGCACCTTAGAAGTTGTTTAAGCGTGTTTGGAAATACGAGGAAACTTCTTCGAAGCACCTTCGAAGTTGTTTAAGCGTGTTTGGAAATACGAGGAAACTGCTTCGAAGCACCTTAGAAGTTGTTTAAGCGTGTTTGGAAATACGAGGAAACTGCTTCGAAGCACCTTAGAAGTTGTTTTAGCGTGTTTGGAAATACGAGGAAACTTCTTCGAAGCACCTTCGAAGTTGTTTAAGCGTGTTTGGAAATACGAGGAAACTTCTTCGAAGCACCTTCGAAGTTGTTTAAGCGTGTTTGGAAATACGAGGAAACTGCTTCGAAGCACCTTCGAAGTTGTTTTAGCGTGTTTGGAAATACGAGGAAACTTCTTCGAAGCACCTTCGAAGTTGTTTAAGCGTGTTTGGAAATACGAGGAAACTGCTTCGAAGCACCTTAGAAGTTGTTTAAGCGTGTTTGGAAATACGAGGAAACTGCTTCGAAGCACCTTCGAAGTTGTTTTAGCGTGTTTGGAAATACGAGGAAACTGCTTCGAAGCACCTTAGAAGTTGTTTTAGCGTGTTTGGAAATACGAGAAAACTGCTTCGAAGCACCTTCGAAGTTGTTTAAGCGTGTTTGGAAATACGAGGAAACTTCTTCGAAGCACCTTCGAAGTTGTTTAAGCGTGTTTGGAAATACGAGGAAACTGCTTCGAAGCACCTTCGAAGTTGTTTTAGCGTGTTTGGAAATACGAGGAAACTTCTTCGAAGCACCTTCGAAGTTGTTTAAGCGTGTTTGGAAATACGAGGAAACTGCTTCGAAGCACCTTCGAAGTTGTTTAAGCGTGTTTGGAAATACGAGGAAACTGCTTCGAAGCACCTTCGAAGTTGTTTTAGCGTGTTTGGAAATACGAGGAAACTTCTTCGAAGCACCTTCGAAGTTGTTTAAGCGTGTTTGGAAATACGAGGAAACTGCTTCGAAGCACCTTCGAAGTTGTTTTAGCGTGTTTGGAAATACGAGGAAACTTCTTCGAAGCACCTTCGAAGTTGTTTAAGCGTGTTTGGAAATACGAGGAAACTGCTTCGAAGCACCTTAGAAGTTGTTTAAGCGTGTTTGGAAATACGAGGAAACTGCTTCGAAGCACCTTCGAAGTTGTTTAAGCGTGTTTGGAAATACGAGGAAACTGCTTCGAAGCACCTTAGAAGTTGTTTAAGCGTGTTTGGAAATACGAGGAAACTGCTTCGAAGCACCTTAGAAGTTGTTTAAGCGTGTTTGGAAATACGAGGAAACTTCTTCGAAGCACCTTCAAAGTTGTTTAAGCGTGTTTGGAAATACGAGGAAACTGCTTCGAAGCACCTTCGAAGTTGTTTTAGCGTGTTTGGAAATACGAGGAAACTCCTTCGAAGCACCTTCGAAGTTGTTTAAGCGTGTTTGGAAATACGAGGAAACTGCTTCGAAGCACCTTCGAAGTTGTTTAAGCGTGTTTGGAAATACGAGGAAACTGCTTCGAAGCACCTTCGAAGTTGTTTTAGCGTGTTTGGAAATACGAGGAAACTGCTTCGAAGCACCTTCGAAGTTGTTTAAGCGTGTTTGGAAATACGAGGAAACTGCTTCGAAGCACCTTCGAAGTTGTTTTAGCGTGTTTGGAAATACGAGGAAACTTCTTCGAAGCACCTTCGAAGTTGTTTAAGCGTGTTTGGAAATACGAGGAAACTGCTTCGAAGCACCTTAGAAGTTGTTTAAGCGTGTTTGGAAATACGAGGAAACTGCTTCGAAGCACCTTCGAAGTTGTTTAAGCGTGTTTGGAAATACGAGGAAACTGCTTCGAAGCACCTTAGAAGTTGTTTAAGCGTGTTTGGAAATACGAGGAAACTGCTTCGAAGCACCTTAGAAGTTGTTTAAGCGTGTTTGGAAATACGAGGAAACTTCTTCGAAGCACCTTCAAAGTTGTTTAAGCGTGTTTGGAAATACGAGGAAACTGCTTCGAAGCACCTTAGAAGTTGTTTTAGCGTGTTTGGAAATACGAGGAAACTGCTTCGAAGCACCTTCGAAGTTGTTTAAGCGTGTTTGGAAATACGAGGAAACTTCTTCGAAGCACCTTCGAAGTTGTTTAAGCGTGTTTGGAAATACGAGGAAACTGCTTCGAAGCACCTTCGAAGTTGTTTTAGCGTGTTTGGAAATACGAGGAAACTTCTTCGAAGCACCTTCGAAGTTGTTTAAGCGTGTTTGGAAATACGAGGAAACTGCTTCGAAGCACCTTAGAAGTTGTTTAAGCGTGTTTGGAAATACGAGGAAACTGCTTCGAAGCACCTTCGAAGTTGTTTAAGCGTGTTTGGAAATACGAGGAAACTGCTTCGAAGCACCTTAGAAGTTGTTTAAGCGTGTTTGGAAATACGAGGAAACTGCTTCGAAGCACCTTAGAAGTTGTTTAAGCGTGTTTGGAAATACGAGGAAACTTCTTCGAAGCACCTTCGAAGTTGTTTAAGCGTGTTTGGAAATACGAGGAAACTGCTTCGAAGCACCTTCGAAGTTGTTTTAGCGTGTTTGGAAATACGAGGAAACTTCTTCGAAGCACCTTCGAAGTTGTTTAAGCGTGTTTGGAAATACGAGGAAACTGCTTCGAAGCACCTTCGAAGTTGTTTAAGCGTGTTTGGAAATACGAGGAAACTGCTTCGAAGCACCTTCGAAGTTGTTTAAGCGTGTTTGGAAATACGAGGAAACTGCTTCGAAGCACCTTCGAAGTTGTTTTAGCGTGTTTGGAAATACGAGGAAACTTCTTCGAAGCACCTTCGAAGTTGTTTAAGCGTATTTGGAAATACGAGGAAACTGCTTCGAAGCACCTTCGAAGTTGTTTTAGCGTGTTTGGAAATACGAGGAAACTGCTTCGAAGCACCTTAGAAGTTGTTTAAGCGTGTTTGGAAATACGAGGAAACTGCTTCGAAGCACCTTAGAAGTTGTTTAAGCGTGTTTGGAAATACGAGGAAACTTCTTCGAAGCACCTTCGAAGTTGTTTAAGCGTGTTTGGAAATACGAGGAAACTGCTTCGAAGCACCTTCGAAGTTGTTTTAGCGTGTTTGGAAATACGAGGAAACTGCTTCGAAGCACCTTCGAAGTTGTTTAAGCGTGTTTGGAAATACGAGGAAACTGCTTCGAAGCACCTTCGAAGTTGTTTTAGCGTGTTTGGAAATACGAGGAAACTTCTTCGAAGCACCTTCGAAGTTGTTTAAGCGTGTTTGGAAATACGAGGAAACTGCTTCGAAGCACCTTAGAAGTTGTTTAAGCGTGTTTGGAAATACGAGGAAACTGCTTCGAAGCACCTTCGAAGTTGTTTAAGCGTGTTTGGAAATACGAGGAAACTGCTTCGAAGCACCTTAGAAGTTGTTTAAGCGTGTTTGGAAATACGAGGAAACTGCTTCGAAGCACCTTAGAAGTTGTTTAAGCGTGTTTGGAAATACGAGGAAACTTCTTCGAAGCACCTTCAAAGTTGTTTAAGCGTGTTTGGAAATACGAGGAAACTGCTTCGAAGCACCTTAGAAGTTGTTTTAGCGTGTTTGGAAATACGAGGAAACTGCTTCGAAGCACCTTCGAAGTTGTTTAAGCGTGTTTGGAAATACGAGGAAACTTCTTCGAAGCACCTTCGAAGTTGTTTAAGCGTGTTTGGAAATACGAGGAAACTGCTTCGAAGCACCTTAGAAGTTGTTTAAGCGTGTTTGGAAATACGAGGAAACTGCTTCGAAGCACCTTCGAAGTTGTTTAAGCGTGTTTGGAAATACGAGGAAACTGCTTCGAAGCACCTTAGAAGTTGTTTAAGCGTGTTTGGAAATACGAGGAAACTGCTTCGAAGCACCTTAGAAGTTGTTTAAGCGTGTTTGGAAATACGAGGAAACTTCTTCGAAGCACCTTAGAAGTTGTTTAAGCGTGTTTGGAAATACGAGGAAACTTCTTCGAAGCACCTTCAAAGTTGTTTAAGCGTGTTTGGAAATACGAGGAAACTGCTTCGAAGCACCTTAGAAGTTGTTTTAGCGTGTTTGGAAATACGAGGAAACTGCTTCGAAGCACCTTCGAAGTTGTTTAAGCGTGTTTGGAAATACGAGGAAACTTCTTCGAAGCACCTTCGAAGTTGTTTAAGCGTGTTTGGAAATACGAGGAAACTGCTTCGAAGCACCTTAGAAGTTGTTTTAGCGTGTTTGGAAATACGAGGAAACTGCTTCGAAGCACCTTCGAAGTTGTTTAAGCGTGTTTGGAAATACGAGGAAACTTCTTCGAAGCACCTTCGAAGTTGTTTAAGCGTGTTTGGAAATACGAGGAAACTGCTTCGAAGCACCTTCGAAGTTGTTTTAGCGTGTTTGGAAATACGAGGAAACTTCTTCGAAGCACCTTCGAAGTTGTTTAAGCGTGTTTGGAAATACGAGGAAACTGCTTCGAAGCACCTTAGAAGTTGTTTAAGCGTGTTTGGAAATACGAGGAAACTTCTTCGAAGCACCTTCGAAGTTGTTTAAGCGTGTTTGGAAATACGAGGAAACTGCTTCGAAGCACCTTAGAAGTTGTTTTAGCGTGTTTGGAAATACGAGGAAACTGCTTCGAAGCACCTTAGAAGTTGTTTTAGCGTGTTTGGAAATACGAGGAAACTGCTTCGAAGCACCTTCGAAGTTGTTTAAGCGTGTTTGGAAATACGAGGAAACTTCTTCGAAGCACCTTCGAAGTTGTTTTAGCGTGTTTGGAAATACGAGGAAACTGCTTCGAAGCACCTTCGAAGTTGTTTAAGCGTTTTTTCAAATACGAGGAAACTGCTTCGAAGCACCTTCGAAGTTGTTTTAGCGTGTTTGGAAATACGAGGAAACTTCTTCGAAGCACCTTCGAAGTTGTTTAAGCGTGTTTGGAAATACGAGGAAACTGCTTCGAAGCACCTTAGAAGTTGTTTAAGCGTGTTTGGAAATACGAGGAAACTTCTTCGAAGCACCTTCGAAGTTGTTTAAGCGTGTTTGGAAATACGAGGAAACTGCTTCGAAGCACCTTAGAAGTTGTTTTAGCGTGTTTGGAAATACGAGGAAACTGCTTCGAAGCACCTTAGAAGTTGTTTTAGCGTGTTTGGAAATACGAGGAAACTGCTTCGAAGCACCTTCGAAGTTGTTTTAGCGTGTTTGGAAATACGAGGAAACTTCTTCGAAGCACCTTAGAAGTTGTTTTAGCGTGTTTGGAAATACGAGGAAACTGCTTCGAAGCACCTTAGAAGTTGTTTTAGCGTGTTTGGAAATACGAGGAAACTGCTTCGAAGCACCTTAGAAGTTGTTTAAGCGTGTTTGGAAATACGAGGAAACTTCTTCGAAGCACCTTCGAAGTAGTTTAAGCGTGTTTGGAAATACGAGGAAACTGCTTCGAAGCACCTTAGAAGTTGTTTTAGCGTGTTTGGAAATACGAGGAAACTGCTTCGAAGCACCTTAGAAGTTGTTTTAGCGTGTTTGGAAATACGAGGAAACTGCTTCGAAGCACCTTCGAAGTTGTTTAAGCGTGTTTGGAAATACGAGGAAACTTCTTCGAAGCACCTTCGAAGTTGTTTAAGCGTGTTTGGAAATACGAGGAAACTGCTTCGAAGCACCTTAGAAGTTGTTTAAGCGTGTTTGGAAATACGAGGAAACTTCTTCGAAGCACCTTCGAAGTTGTTTAAGCGTGTTTGGAAATACGAGGAAACTGCTTCGAAGCACCTTAGAAGTTGTTTAAGCGTGTTTGGAAATACGAGGAAACTGCTTCGAAGCACCTTCGAAGTTGTTTAAGCGTGTTTGGAAATACGAGGAAACTTCTTCGAAGCACCTTCGAAGTTGTTTAAGCGTGTTTGGAAATACGAGGAAACTGCTTCGAAGCACCTTAGAAGTTGTTTTAGCGTGTTTGGAAATACGAGGAAACTGCTTCGAAGCACCTTCGAAGTTGTTTAAGCGTGTTTGGAAATACGAGGAAACTTCTTCGAAGCACCTTCGAAGTTGTTTAAGCGTGTTTGGAAATACGAGGAAACTGCTTCGAAGCACCTTCGAAGTTGTTTTAGCGTGTTTGGAAATACGAGGAAACTTCTTCGAAGCACCTTCGAAGTTGTTTAAGCGTGTTTGGAAATACGAGGAAACTGCTTCGAAGCACCTTAGAAGTTGTTTAAGCGTGTTTGGAAATACGAGGAAACTGCTTCGAAGCACCTTCGAAGTTGTTTAAGCGTGTTTGGAAATACGAGGAAACTTCTTCGAAGCACCTTCGAAGTTGTTTAAGCGTGTTTGGAAATACGAGGAAACTTCTTCGAAGCACCTTCGAAGTTGTTTAAGCGTGTTTGGAAATACGAGGAAACTGCTTCGAAGCACCTTCGAAGTTGTTTTAGCGTGTTTGGAAATACGAGGAAACTTCTTCGAAGCACCTTCGAAGTTGTTTAAGCGTGTTTGGAAATACGAGGAAACTGCTTCGAAGCACCTTAGAAGTTGTTTAAGCGTGTTTGGAAATACGAGGAAACTTCTTCGAAGCACCTTCGAAGTTGTTTAAGCGTGTTTGGAAATACGAGGAAACTGCTTCGAAGCACCTTAGAAGTTGTTTTAGCGTGTTTGGAAATACGAGGAAACTGCTTCGAAGCACCTTAGAAGTTGTTTTAGCGTGTTTGGAAATACGAGGAAACTTCTTCGAAGCACCTTCGAAGTTGTTTAAGCGTGTTTGGAAATACGAGGAAACTGCTTCGAAGCACCTTCGAAGTTGTTTAAGCGTGTTTGGAAATACGAGGAAACTTCTTCGAAGCACCTTCGAAGTTGTTTAAGCGTGTTTGGAAATACGAGGAAACTGCTTCGAAGCACCTTCGAAGTTGTTTTAGCGTGTTTGGAAATACGAGGAAACTTCTTCGAAGCACCTTAGAAGTTGTTTAAGCGTGTTTGGAAATACGAGGAAACTTCTTCGAAGCACCTTCGAAGTTGTTTAAGCGTGTTTGGAAATACGAGGAAACTGCTTCGAAGCACCTTAAAAGTTGTTTTAGCGTGTTTGGAAATACGAGGAAACTGCTTCGAAGCACCTTCGAAGTTGTTTAAGCGTGTTTGGAAATACGAGGAAACTTCTTCGAAGCACCTTCGAAGTTGTTTAAGCGTGTTTGGAAATACGAGGAAACTGCTTCGAAGCACCTTAGAAGTTGTTTAAGCGTGTTTGGAAATACGAGGAAACTTCTTCGAAGCACCTTCGAAGTTGTTTAAGCGTGTTTGGAAATACGAGGAAACTGCTTCGAAGCACCTTAGAAGTTGTTTAAGCGTGTTTGGAAATACGAGGAAACTGCTTCGAAGCACCTTCGAAGTTGTTTAAGCGTGTTTGGAAATACGAGGAAACTTCTTCGAAGCACCTTCGAAGTTGTTTAAGCGTGTTTGGAAATACGAGGAAACTGCTTCGAAGCACCTTCGAAGTTGTTTTAGCGTGTTTGGAAATACGAGGAAACTTCTTCGAAGCACCTTCGAAGTTGTTTAAGCGTGTTTGGAAATACGAGGAAACTGCTTCGAAGCACCTTAGAAGTTGTTTAAGCGTGTTTGGAAATACGAGGAAACTTCTTCGAAGCACCTTCGAAGTTGTTTAAGCGTGTTTGGAAATACGAGGAAACTGCTTCGAAGCACCTTAGAAGTTGTTTAAGCGTGTTTGGAAATACGAGGAAACTTCTTCGAAGCACCTTCGAAGTTGTTTAAGCGTGTTTGGAAATACGAGGAAACTGCTTCGAAGCACCTTCGAAGTTGTTTTAGCGTGTTTGGAAATACGAGGAAACTTCTTCGAAGCACCTTCGAAGTTGTTTAAGCGTGTTTGGAAATACGAGGAAACTGCTTCGAAGCACCTTAGAAGTTGTTTAAGCGTGTTTGGAAATACGAGGAAACTGCTTCGAAGCACCTTAGAAGTTGTTTAAGCGTGTTTGGAAATACGAGGAAACTTCTTCGAAGCACCTTCGAAGTTGTTTAAGCGTGTTTGGAAATACGAGGAAACTGCTTCGAAGCACCTTAGAAGTTGTTTAAGCGTGTTTGGAAATACGAGGAAACTGCTTCGAAGCACCTTAGAAGTTGTTTTAGCGTGTTTGGAAATACGAGGAAACTTCTTCGAAGCACCTTCGAAGTTGTTTAAGCGTGTTTGGAAATACGAGGAAACTGCTTCGAAGCACCTTAGAAGTTGTTTAAGCGTGTTTGGAAATACGAGGAAACTTCTTCGAAGCACCTTCGAAGTTGTTTAAGCGTGTTTGGAATACGAGGAAACTGCTTCGAAGCACCTTAGAAGTTGTTTTAGCGTGTTTGGAAATACGAGGAAACTGCTTCGAAGCACCTTCGAAGTTGTTTAAGCGTGTTTGGAAATACGAGGAAACTTCTTCGAAGCACCTTCGAAGTTGTTTAAGCGTGTTTGGAAATACGAGGAAACTGCTTCGAAGCACCTTAGAAGTTGTTTAAGCGTGTTTGGAAATACGAGGAAACTTCTTCGAAGCACCTTCGAAGTTGTTTAAGCGTGTTTGGAAATACGAGGAAACTGCTTCGAAGCACCTTAGAAGTTGTTTAAGCGTGTTTGGAAATACGAGGAAACTGCTTCGAAGCACCTTCGAAGTTGTTTTAGCGTGTTTGGAAATACGAGGAAACTTCTTCGAAGCACCTTCGAAGTTGTTTAAGCGTGTTTGGAAATACGAGGAAACTGCTTCGAAGCACCTTAGAAGTTGTTTAAGCGTGTTTGGAAATACGAGGAAACTTCTTCGAAGCACCTTCGAAGTTGTTTAAGCGTGTTTGGAAATACGAGGAAACTGCTTCGAAGCACCTTAGAAGTTGTTTAAGCGTGTTTGGAAATACGAGGAAACTTCTTCGAAGCACCTTCGAAGTTGTTTAAGCGTGTTTGGAAATACGAGGAAACTGCTTCGAAGCACCTTAGAAGTTGTTTTAGCGTGTTTGGAAATACGAGGAAACTGCTTCGAAGCACCTTAGAAGTTGTTTTAGCGTGTTTGGAAATACGAGGAAACTTCTTCGAAGCACCTTCGAAGTTGTTTAAGCGTGTTTGGAAATACGAGGAAACTGCTTCGAAGCACCTTCGAAGTTGTTTAAGCGTGTTTGGAAATACGAGGAAACTTCTTCGAAGCACCTTCGAAGTTGTTTAAGCGTGTTTGGAAATACGAGGAAACTGCTTCGAAGCACCTTCGAAGTTGTTTTAGCGTGTTTGGAAATACGAGGAAACTTCTTCGAAGCACCTTCGAAGTTGTTTAAGCGTGTTTGGAAATACGAGGAAACTGCTTCGAAGCACCTTAGAAGTTGTTTAAGCGTGTTTGGAAATACGAGGAAACTGCTTCGAAGCACCTTAGAAGTTGTTTAAGCGTGTTTGGAAATACGAGGAAACTTCTTCGAAGCACCTTCGAAGTTGTTTAAGCGTGTTTGGAAATACGAGGAAACTGCTTCGAAGCACCTTAGAAGTTGTTTAAGCGTGTTTGGAAATACGAGGAAACTGCTTCGAAGCACCTTAGAAGTTGTTTTAGCGTGTTTGGAAATACGAGGAAACTTCTTCGAAGCACCTTCGAAGTTGTTTTAGCGTGTTTGGAAATACGAGGAAACTTCTTCGAAGCACCTTCGAAGTTGTTTAAGCGTGTTTGGAAATACGAGGAAACTGCTTCGAAGCACCTTAGAAGTTGTTTAAGCGTGTTTGGAAATACGAGGAAACTGCTTCGAAGCACCTTAGAAGTTGTTTTAGCGTGTTTGGAAATACGAGGAAACTTCTTCGAAGCACCTTCGAAGTTGTTTAAGCGTGTTTGGAAATACGAGGAAACTGCTTCGAAGCACCTTAGAAGTTGTTTAAGCGTGTTTGGAAATACGAGGAAACTTCTTCGAAGCACCTTCGAAGTTGTTTAAGCGTGTTTGGAAATACGAGGAAACTGCTTCGAAGCACCTTAGAAGTTGTTTTAGCGTGTTTGGAAATACGAGGAAACTGCTTCGAAGCACCTTCGAAGTTGTTTAAGCGTGTTTGGAAATACGAGGAAACTTCTTCGAAGCACCTTCGAAGTTGTTTAAGCGTGTTTGGAAATACGAGGAAACTGCTTCGAAGCACCTTAGAAGTTGTTTAAGCGTGTTTGGAAATACGAGGAAACTTCTTCGAAGCACCTTCGAAGTTGTTTAAGCGTGTTTGGAAATACGAGGAAACTGCTTCGAAGCACCTTAGAAGTTGTTTAAGCGTGTTTGGAAATACGAGGAAACTGCTTCGAAGCACCTTCGAAGTTGTTTTAGCGTGTTTGGAAATACGAGGAAACTTCTTCGAAGCACCTTCGAAGTTGTTTAAGCGTGTTTGGAAATACGAGGAAACTGCTTCGAAGCACCTTAGAAGTTGTTTAAGCGTGTTTGGAAATACGAGGAAACTTCTTCGAAGCACCTTCGAAGTTGTTTAAGCGTGTTTGGAAATACGAGGAAACTGCTTCGAAGCACCTTAGAAGTTGTTTAAGCGTGTTTGGAAATACGAGGAAACTTCTTCGAAGCACCTTCGAAGTTGTTTAAGCGTGTTTGGAAATACGAGGAAACTGCTTCGAAGCACCTTAGAAGTTGTTTTAGCGTGTTTGGAAATACGAGGAAACTGCTTCGAAGCACCTTAGAAGTTGTTTTAGCGTGTTTGGAAATACGAGGAAACTTCTTCGAAGCACCTTCGAAGTTGTTTAAGCGTGTTTGGAAATACGAGGAAACTGCTTCGAAGCACCTTCGAAGTTGTTTAAGCGTGTTTGGAAATACGAGGAAACTTCTTCGAAGCACCTTCGAAGTTGTTTAAGCGTGTTTGGAAATACGAGGAAACTGCTTCGAAGCACCTTCGAAGTTGTTTTTAGCGTGTTTGGAAATACGAGGAAACTTCTTCGAAGCACCTTCGAAGTTGTTTAAGCGTGTTTGGAAATACGAGGAAACTGCTTCGAAGCACCTTAGAAGTTGTTTAAGCGTGTTTGGAAATACGAGGAAACTGCTTCGAAGCACCTTAGAAGTTGTTTAAGCGTGTTTGGAAATACGAGGAAACTTCTTCGAAGCACCTTCGAAGTTGTTTAAGCGTGTTTGGAAATACGAGGAAACTGCTTCGAAGCACCTTAGAAGTTGTTTAAGCGTGTTTGGAAATACGAGGAAACTGCTTCGAAGCACCTTAGAAGTTGTTTTAGCGTGTTTGGAAATACGAGGAAACTTCTTCGAAGCACCTTCGAAGTTGTTTAAGCGTGTTTGGAAATACGAGGAAACTGCTTCGAAGCACCTTAGAAGTTGTTTAAGCGTGTTTGGAAATACGAGGAAACTTCTTCGAAGCACCTTCGAAGTTGTTTAAGCGTGTTTGGAAATACGAGGAAACTGCTTCGAAGCACCTTAGAAGTTGTTTTAGCGTGTTTGGAAATACGAGGAAACTGCTTCGAAGCACCTTCGAAGTTGTTTAAGCGTGTTTGGAAATACGAGGAAACTTCTTCGAAGCACCTTCGAAGTTGTTTAAGCGTGTTTGGAAATACGAGGAAACTGCTTCGAAGCACCTTAGAAGTTGTTTAAGCGTGTTTGGAAATACGAGGAAACTTCTTCGAAGCACCTTCGAAGTTGTTTAAGCGTGTTTGGAAATACGAGGAAACTGCTTCGAAGCACCTTAGAAGTTGTTTAAGCGTGTTTGGAAATACGAGGAAACTGCTTCGAAGCACCTTCGAAGTTGTTTTAGCGTGTTTGGAAATACGAGGAAACTTCTTCGAAGCACCTTCGAAGTTGTTTAAGCGTGTTTGGAAATACGAGGAAACTGCTTCGAAGCACCTTAGAAGTTGTTTAAGCGTGTTTGGAAATACGAGGAAACTTCTTCGAAGCACCTTCGAAGTTGTTTAAGCGTGTTTGGAAATACGAGGAAACTGCTTCGAAGCACCTTAGAAGTTGTTTTAGCGTGTTTGGAAATACGAGGAAACTGCTTCGAAGCACCTTAGAAGTTGTTTTAGCGTGTTTGGAAATACGAGGAAACTTCTTCGAAGCACCTTCGAAGTTGTTTAAGCGTGTTTGGAAATACGAGGAAACTGCTTCGAAGCACCTTCGAAGTTGTTTAAGCGTGTTTGGAAATACGAGGAAACTTCTTCGAAGCACCTTCGAAGTTGTTTAAGCGTGTTTGGAAATACGAGGAAACTGCTTCGAAGCACCTTCGAAGTTGTTTTAGCGTGTTTGGAAATACGAGGAAACTTCTTCGAAGCACCTTCGAAGTTGTTTAAGCGTGTTTGGAAATACGAGGAAACTGCTTCGAAGCACCTTAGAAGTTGTTTAAGCGTGTTTGGAAATACGAGGAAACTGCTTCGAAGCACCTTAGAAGTTGTTTAAGCGTGTTTGGAAATACGAGGAAACTTCTTCGAAGCACCTTCGAAGTTGTTTAAGCGTGTTTGGAAATACGAGGAAACTGCTTCGAAGCACCTTAGAAGTTGTTTAAGCGTGTTTGGAAATACGAGGAAACTGCTTCGAAGCACCTTAGAAGTTGTTTTAGCGTGTTTGGAAATACGAGGAAACTTCTTCGAAGCACCTTCGAAGTTGTTTAAGCGTGTTTGGAAATACGAGGAAACTGCTTCGAAGCACCTTAGAAGTTGTTTAAGCGTGTTTGGAAATACGAGGAAACTTCTTCGAAGCACCTTCGAAGTTGTTTAAGCGTGTTTGGAAATACGAGGAAACTGCTTCGAAGCACCTTAGAAGTTGTTTTAGCGTGTTTGGAAATACGAGGAAACTGCTTCGAAGCACCTTCGAAGTTGTTTAAGCGTGTTTGGAAATACGAGGAAACTTCTTCGAAGCACCTTCGAAGTTGTTTAAGCGTGTTTGGAAATACGAGGAAACTGCTTCGAAGCACCTTAGAAGTTGTTTAAGCGTGTTTGGAAATACGAGGAAACTTCTTCGAAGCACCTTCGAAGTTGTTTAAGCGTGTTTGGAAATACGAGGAAACTGCTTCGAAGCACCTTAGAAGTTGTTTAAGCGTGTTTGGAAATACGAGGAAACTGCTTCGAAGCACCTTCGAAGTTGTTTAAGCGTGTTTGGAAATACGAGGAAACTTCTTCGAAGCACCTTCGAAGTTGTTTAAGCGTGTTTGGAAATACGAGGAAACTGCTTCGAAGCACCTTAGAAGTTGTTTTAGCGTGTTTGGAAATACGAGGAAACTGCTTCGAAGCACCTTCGAAGTTGTTTAAGCGTGTTTGGAAATACGAGGAAACTTCTTCGAAGCACCTTCGAAGTTGTTTAAGCGTGTTTGGAAATACGAGGAAACTGCTTCGAAGCACCTTCGAAGTTGTTTTAGCGTGTTTGGAAATACGAGGAAACTTCTTCGAAGCACCTTCGAAGTTGTTTAAGCGTGTTTGGAAATACGAGGAAACTGCTTCGAAGCACCTTAGAAGTTGTTTAAGCGTGTTTGGAAATACGAGGAAACTTCTTCGAAGCACCTTCGAAGTTGTTTAAGCGTGTTTGGAAATACGAGGAAACTGCTTCGAAGCACCTTAGAAGTTGTTTTAGCGTGTTTGGAAATACGAGGAAACTGCTTCGAAGCACCTTAGAAGTTGTTTTAGCGTGTTTGGAAATACGAGGAAACTTCTTCGAAGCACCTTCGAAGTTGTTTAAGCGTGTTTGGAAATACGAGGAAACTGCTTCGAAGCACCTTCGAAGTTGTTTAAGCGTGTTTGGAAATACGAGGAAACTTCTTCGAAGCACCTTCGAAGTTGTTTAAGCGTGTTTGGAAATACGAGGAAACTGCTTCGAAGCACCTTCGAAGTTGTTTTAGCGTGTTTGGAAATACGAGGAAACTTCTTCGAAGCACCTTCGAAGTTGTTTAAGCGTGTTTGGAAATACGAGGAAACTGCTTCGAAGCACCTTCGAAGTTGTTTAAGCGTGTTTGGAAATACGAGGAAACTGCTTCGAAGCACCTTAGAAGTTGTTTAAGCGTGTTTGGAAATACGAGGAAACTGCTTCGAAGCACCTTCGAAGTTGTTTAAGCGTGTTTGGAAATACGAGGAAACTGCTTCGAAGCACCTTAGAAGTTGTTTAAGCGTGTTTGGAAATACGAGGAAACTGCTTCGAAGCACCTTAGAAGTTGTTTTAGCGTGTTTGGAAATACGAGGAAACTGCTTCGAAGCACCTTCGAAGTTGTTTAAGCGTGTTTGGAAATACGAGGAAACTGCTTCGAAGCACCTTCGAAGTTGTTTTAGCGTGTTTGGAAATACGAGGAAACTTCTTCGAAGCACCTTCGAAGTTGTTTAAGCGTGTTTGGAAATACGAGGAAACTGCTTCGAAGCACCTTCGAAGTTGTTTTAGCGTGTTTGGAAATACGAGGAGACTTCTTCGAAGCACCTTCGAAGTTGTTTAAGCGTGTTTGGAAATACGAGGAAACTGCTTCGAAGCACCTTCGAAGTTGTTTAAGCGTGTTTGGAAATACGAGGAAACTGCTTCGAAGCACCTTAGAAGTTGTTTAAGCGTGTTTGGAAATACGAGGAAACTGCTTCGAAGCACCTTCGAAGTTGTTTAAGCGTGTTTGGAAATACGAGGAAACTGCTTCGAAGCACCTTAGAAGTTGTTTAAGCGTGTTTGGAAATACGAGGAAACTGCTTCGAAGCACCTTAGAAGTTGTTTTAGCGTGTTTGGAAATACGAGGAAACTGCTTCGAAGCACCTTCGAAGTTGTTTAAGCGTGTTTGGAAATACGAGGAAACTGCTTCGAAGCACCTTCGAAGTTGTTTTAGCGTGTTTGGAAATACGAGGAAACTTCTTCGAAGCACCTTCGAAGTTGTTTAAGCGTGTTTGGAAATACGAGGAAACTTCTTCGAAGCACCTTCGAAGTTGTTTAAGCGTGTTTGGAAATACGAGGAAACTGCTTCGAAGCACCTTAGAAGTTGTTTAAGCGTGTTTGGAAATACGAGGAAACTTCTTCGAAGCACCTTCGAAGTTGTTTAAGCGTGTTTGGAAATACGAGGAAACTGCTTCGAAGCACCTTCGAAGTTGTTTAAGCGTGTTTGGAAATACGAGGAAACTTCTTCGAAGCACCTTCGAAGTTGTTTAAGCGTGTTTGGAAATACGAGGAAACTTCTTCGAAGCACCTTCGAAGTTGTTTAAGCGTGTTTGGAAATACGAGGAAACTGCTTCGAAGCACCTTCGAAGTTGTTTTAGCGTGTTTGGAAATACGAGGAAACTTCTTCGAAGCACCTTCGAAGTTGTTTAAGCGTGTTTGGAAATACGAGGAAACTGCTTCGAAGCACCTTAGAAGTTGTTTAAGCGTGTTTGGAAATACGAGGAAACTTCTTCGAAGCACCTTCGAAGTTGTTTAAGCGTGTTTGGAAATACGAGGAAACTGCTTCGAAGCACCTTAGAAGTTGTTTTAGCGTGTTTGGAAATACGAGGAAACTGCTTCGAAGCACCTTAGAAGTTGTTTTAGCGTGTTTGGAAATACGAGGAAACTTCTTCGAAGCACCTTCGAAGTTGTTTAAGCGTGTTTGGAAATACGAGGAAACTGCTTCGAAGCACCTTCGAAGTTGTTTAAGCGTGTTTGGAAATACGAGGAAACTTCTTCGAAGCACCTTCGAAGTTGTTTAAGCGTGTTTGGAAATACGAGGAAACTGCTTCGAAGCACCTTCGAAGTTGTTTTAGCGTGTTTGGAAATACGAGGAAACTTCTTCGAAGCACCTTCGAAGTTGTTTAAGCGTGTTTGGAAATACGAGGAAACTGCTTCGAAGCACCTTAGAAGTTGTTTAAGCGTGTTTGGAAATACGAGGAAACTGCTTCGAAGCACCTTAGAAGTTGTTTAAGCGTGTTTGGAAATACGAGGAAACTTCTTCGAAGCACCTTCGAAGTTGTTTAAGCGTGTTTGGAAATACGAGGAAACTGCTTCGAAGCACCTTAGAAGTTGTTTAAGCGTGTTTGGAAATACGAGGAAACTGCTTCGAAGCACCTTAGAAGTTGTTTTAGCGTGTTTGGAAATACGAGGAAACTTCTTCGAAGCACCTTCGAAGTTGTTTAAGCGTGTTTGGAAATACGAGGAAACTTCTTCGAAGCACCTTCGAAGTTGTTTAAGCGTGTTTGGAAATACGAGAAAACTGCTTCGAAGCACCTTCGAAGTTGTTTAAGCGTGTTTGGAAATACGAGGAAACTTCTTCGAAGCACCTTCGAAGTTGTTTAAGCGTGTTTGGAAATACGAGGAAACTGCTTCGAAGCACCTTAGAAGTTGTTTAAGCGTGTTTGGAAATACGAGGAAACTGCTTCGAAGCACCTTAGAAGTTGTTTTAGCGTGTTTGGAAATACGAGGAAACTGCTTCGAAGCACCTTAGAAGTTGTTTTAGCGTGTTTGGAAATACGAGGAAACTGCTTCGAAGCACCTTCGAAGTTGTTTAAGCGTGTTTGGAAATACGAGGAAACTGCTTCGAAGCACCTTAGAAGTTGTTTAAGCGTGTTTGGAAATACGAGGAAACTGCTTCGAAGCACCTTAGAAGTTGTTTTAGCGTGTTTGGAAATACGAGGAAACTGCTTCGAAGCACCTTAGAAGTTGTTTTAGCGTGTTTGGAAATACGAGGAAACTGCTTCGAAGCACCTTCGAAGTTGTTTAAGCGTGTTTGGAAATACGAGGAAACTTCTTCGAAGCACCTTCGAAGTTGTTTAAGCGTGTTTGGAAATACGAGGAAACTGCTTCGAAGCACCTTAGAAGTTGTTTAAGCGTGTTTGGAAATACGAGGAAACTGCTTCGAAGCACCTTAGAAGTTGTTTTAGCGTGTTTGGAAATACGAGGAAACTTCTTCGAAGCACCTTCGAAGTTGTTTAAGCGTGTTTGGAAATACGAGGAAACTGCTTCGAAGCACCTTCGAAGTTGTTTAAGCGTGTTTGGAAATACGAGGAAACTTCTTCGAAGCACCTTCGAAGTTGTTTAAGCGTGTTTGGAAATACGAGGAAACTGCTTCGAAGCACCTTCGAAGTTGTTTTAGCGTGTTTGGAAATACGAGGAAACTTCTTCGAAGCACCTTCGAAGTTGTTTAAGCGTGTTTGGAAATACGAGGAAACTGCTTCGAAGCACCTTAGAAGTTGTTTAAGCGTGTTTGGAAATACGAGGAAACTGCTTCGAAGCACCTTCGAAGTTGTTTAAGCGTGTTTGGAAATACGAGGAAACTGCTTCGAAGCACCTTCGAAGTTGTTTAAGCGTGTTTGGAAATACGAGGAAACTTCTTCGAAGCACCTTCGAAGTTGTTTAAGCGTGTTTGGAAATACGAGGAAACTGCTTCGAAGCACCTTCGAAGTTGTTTTAGCGTGTTTGGAAATACGAGGAAACTTCTTCGAAGCACCTTCGAAGTTGTTTAAGCGTGTTTGGAAATACGAGGAAACTGCTTCGAAGCACCTTAGAAGTTGTTTAAGCGTGTTTGGAAATACGAGGAAACTGCTTCGAAGCACCTTAGAAGTTGTTTTAGCGTGTTTGGAAATACGAGGAAACTGCTTCGAAGCACCTTCGAAGTTGTTTAAGCGTGTTTGGAAATACGAGGAAACTTCTTCGAAGCACCTTCGAAGTTGTTTAAGCGTGTTTGGAAATACGAGGAAACTGCTTCGAAGCACCTTAGAAGTTGTTTTAGCGTGTTTGGAAATACGAGGAAACTGCTTCGAAGCACCTTAGAAGTTGTTTTAGCGTGTTTGGAAATACGAGGAAACTTCTTCGAAGCACCTTCGAAGTTGTTTAAGCGTGTTTGGAAATACGAGGAAACTGCTTCGAAGCACCTTCGAAGTTGTTTAAGCGTGTTTGGAAATACGAGGAAACTGCTTCGAAGCACCTTAGAAGTTGTTTAAGCGTGTTTGGAAATACGAGGAAACTGCTTCGAAGCACCTTAGAAGTTGTTTAAGCGTGTTTGGAAATACGAGGAAACTGCTTCGAAGCACCTTAGAAGTTGTTTTAGCGTGTTTGGAAATACGAGGAAACTGCTTCGAAGCACCTTAGAAGTTGTTTTAGCGTGTTTGGAAATACGAGGAAACTTCTTCGAAGCACCTTCGAAGTTGTTTTAGCGTGTTTGGAAATACGAGGAAACTTCTTCGAAGCACCTTCGAAGTTGTTTAAGCGTGTTTGGAAATACGAGGAAACTTCTTCGAAGCACCTTCGAAGTTGTTTAAGCGTGTTTGGAAATACGAGGAAACTTCTTCGAAGCACCTTCGAAGTTGTTTAAGCGTGTTTGGAAATACGAGGAAACTTCTTCGAAGCACCTTCGAAGTTGTTTAAGCGTGTTTGGAAATACGAGGAAACTTCTTCGAAGCACCTTCGAAGTTGTTTAAGCGTGTTTGGAAATACGAGGAAACTTCTTCGAAGCACCTTCGAAGTTGTTTAAGCGTGTTTGGAAATACGAGGAAACTTCTTCGAAGCACCTTCGAAGTTGTTTAAGCGTGTTTGGAAATACGAGGAAACTGCTTCGAAGCACCTTCGAAGTTGTTTTAGCGTGTTTGGAAATACGAGGAAACTTCTTCGAAGCACCTTCGAAGTTGTTTAAGCGTGTTTGGAAATACGAGGAAACTGCTTCGAAGCACCTTAGAAGTTGTTTAAGCGTGTTTGGAAATACGAGGAAACTGCTTCGAAGCACCTTAGAAGTTGTTTAAGCGTGTTTGGAAATACGAGGAAACTTCTTCGAAGCACCTTCGAAGTTGTTTAAGCGTGTTTGGAAATACGAGGAAACTGCTTCGAAGCACCTTAGAAGTTGTTTTAGCGTGTTTGGAAATACGAGGAAACTGCTTCGAAGCACCTTAGAAGTTGTTTTAGCGTGTTTGGAAATACGAGGAAACTTCTTCGAAGCACCTTCGAAGTTGTTTAAGCGTGTTTGGAAATACGAGGAAACTGCTTCGAAGCACCTTAGAAGTTGTTTAAGCGTGTTTGGAAATACGAGGAAACTGCTTCGAAGCACCTTCGAAGTTGTTTAAGCGTGTTTGGAAATACGAGGAAACTGCTTCGAAGCACCTTAGAAGTTGTTTAAGCGTGTTTGGAAATACGAGGAAACTGCTTCGAAGCACCTTAGAAGTTGTTTTAGCGTGTTTGGAAATACGAGGAAACTGCTTCGAAGCACCTTAGAAGTTGTTTTAGCGTGTTTGGAAATACGAGGAAACTTCTTCGAAGCACCTTCGAAGTTGTTTAAGCGTGTTTGGAAATACGAGGAAACTGCTTCGAAGCACCTTAGAAGTTGTTTAAGCGTGTTTGGAAATACGAGGAAACTGCTTCGAAGCACCTTAGAAGTTGTTTAAGCGTGTTTGGAAATACGAGGAAACTTCTTCGAAGCACCTTCGAAGTTGTTTAAGCGTGTTTGGAAATACGAGGAAACTGCTTCGAAGCACCTTAGAAGTTGTTTTAGCGTGTTTGGAAATACGAGGAAACTGCTTCGAAGCACATTAGAAGTTGTTTTAGCGTGTTTGGAAATACGAGGAAACTTCTTCGAAGCACCTTCGAAGTTGTTTAAGCGTGTTTGGAAATACGAGGAAACTGCTTCGAAGCACCTTCGAAGTTGTTTAAGCGTGTTTGGAAATACGAGGAAACTGCTTCGAAGCACCTTAGAAGTTGTTTAAGCGTGTTTGGAAATACGAGGAAACTGCTTCGAAGCACCTTAGAAGTTGTTTAAGCGTGTTTGGAAATACGAGGAAACTGCTTCGAAGCACCTTAGAAGTTGTTTTAGCGTGTTTGGAAATACGAGGAAACTGCTTCGAAGCACCTTAGAAGTTGTTTTAGCGTGTTTGGAAATACGAGGAAACTTCTTCGAAGCACCTTAGAAGTTGTTTTAGCGTGTTTGGAAATACGAGGAAACTTCTTCGAAGCACCTTCGAAGTTGTTTAAGCGTGTTTGGAAATACGAGGAAACTTCTTCGAAGCACCTTCGAAGTTGTTTAAGCGTGTTTGGAAATACGAGGAAACTTCTTCGAAGCACCTTCGAAGTTGTTTAAGCGTGTTTGGAAATACGAGGAAACTTCTTCGAAGCACCTTCGAAGTTGTTTAAGCGTGTTTGGAAATACGAGGAAACTTCTTCGAAGCACCTTCGAAGTTGTTTAAGCGTGTTTGGAAATACGAGGAAACTTCTTCGAAGCACCTTCGAAGTTGTTTAAGCGTGTTTGGAAATACGAGGAAACTTCTTCGAAGCACCTTCGAAGTTGTTTAAGCGTGTTTGGAAATACGAGGAAACTGCTTCGAAGCACCTTCGAAGTTGTTTTAGCGTGTTTGGAAATACGAGGAAACTTCTTCGAAGCACCTTCGAAGTTGTTTAAGCGTGTTTGGAAATACGAGGAAACTGCTTCGAAGCACCTTAGAAGTTGTTTAAGCGTGTTTGGAAATACGAGGAAACTGCTTCGAAGCACCTTAGAAGTTCTTTAAGCGTGTTTGGAAATACGAGGAAACTTCTTCGAAGCACCTTCGAAGTTGTTTAAGCGTGTTTGAAAATACGAGGAAACTGCTTCGAAGCACCTTAGAAGTTGTTTAAGCGTGTTTGAAAATACGAGGAAACTGCTTCGAAGCACCTTAGAAGTTGTTTTAGCGTGTTTGGAAATACGAGGAAACTGCTTCGAAGCACCTTCGAAGTTGTTTAAGCGTGTTTGGAAATACGAGGAAACTGCTTCGAAGCACCTTCGAAGTTGTTTTAGCGTGTTTGGAAATACGAGGAAACTGCTTCGAAGCACCTTAGAAGTTGTTTAAGCGTGTTTGGAAATACGAGGAAACTTCTTCGAAGCACCTTCGAAGTTGTTTAAGCGTGTTTGGAAATACGAGGAAACTGCTTCGAAGCACCTTAGAAGTTGTTTAAGCGTGTTTGGAAATACGAGGAAACTGCTTCGAAGCACCTTAGAAGTTGTTTTAGCGTGTTTGGAAATACGAGGAAACTGCTTCGAAGCACCTTAGAAGTTGTTTTAGCGTGTTTGGAAATACGAGGAAACTGCTTCGAAGCACCTTCGAAGTTGTTTAAGCGTGTTTGGAAATACGAGGAAACTTCTTCGAAGCACCTTCGAAGTTGTTTAAGCGTGTTTGGAAATACGAGGAAACTGCTTCGAAGCACCTTAGAAGTTGTTTAAGCGTGTTTGGAAATACGAGGAAACTTCTTCGAAGCACCTTCGAAGTTGTTTAAGCGTGTTTGGAAATACGAGGAAACTGCTTCGAAGCACCTTAGAAGTTGTTTAAGCGTGTTTGGAAATACGAGGAAACTGCTTCGAAGCACCTTCGAAGTTGTTTAAGCGTGTTTGGAAATACGAGGAAACTTCTTCGAAGCACCTTCGAAGTTGTTTAAGCGTGTTTGGAAATACGAGGAAACTGCTTCGAAGCACCTTAAAAGTTGTTTTAGCGTGTTTGGAAATACGAGGAAACTGCTTCGAAGCACCTTCGAAGTTGTTTAAGCGTGTTTGGAAATACGAGGAAACTTCTTCGAAGCACCTTAGAAGTTGTTTTAGCGTGTTTGGAAATACGAGGAAACTGCTTCGAAGCACCTTAGAAGTTGTTTTAGCGTGTTTGGAAATACGAGGAAACTTCTTCGAAGCACCTTCGAAGTTGTTTAAGCGTGTTTGGAAATACGAGGAACCTGTTTCGAAGCACCTTCGAAGTTGTTTAAGCGTGTTTGGAAATACGAGGAAACTTCTTCGAAGCACCTTCGAAGTTGTTTAAGCGTGTTTGGAAATACGAGGAAACTGCTTCGAAGCACCTTCGAAGTTGTTTAAGCGTGTTTGGAAATACGAGGAAACTGCTTCGAAGCACCTTAGAAGTTGTTTTAGCGTGTTTGGAAATACGAGGAAACTGCTTCGAAGCACCTTAGAAGTTGTTTTAGCGTGTTTGGAAATACGAGGAAACTTCTTCGAAGCACCTTCGAAGTTGTTTAAGCGTGTTTGGAAATACGAGGAAACTGCTTCGAAGCACCTTCGAAGTTGTTTAAGCGTGTTTGGAAATACGAGGAAACTGCTTCGAAGCACCTTAGAAGTTGTTTTAGCGTGTTTGGAAATACGAGGAAACTGCTTCGAAGCACCTTAGAAGTTGTTTTAGCGTGTTTGGAAATACGAGGAAACTTCTTCGAAGCACCTTAGAAGTTGTTTTAGCGTGTTTGGAAATACGAGGAAACTTCTTCGAAGCACCTTCGAAGTTGTTTAAGCGTGTTTGGAAATACGAGGAAACTGCTTCGAAGCACCTTCGAAGTTGTTTAAGCGTGTTTGGAAATACGAGGAAACTGCTTCGAAGCACCTTAGAAGTTGTTTTAGCGTGTTTGGAAATACGAGGAAACTGCTTCGAAGCACCTTCGAAGTTGTTTAAGCGTGTTTGGAAATACGAGGAAACTGCTTCGAAGCACCTTAGAAGTTGTTTTAGCGTGTTTGGAAATACGAGGAAACTGCTTCGAAGCACCTTCGAAGTTGTTTAAGCGTGTTTGGAAATACGAGGAAACTTCTTCGAAGCACCTTAGAAGTTGTTTTAGCGTGTTTGGAAATACGAGGAAACTGCTTCGAAGCACCTTAGAAGTTGTTTTAGCGTGTTTGGAAATACGAGGAAACTTCTTCGAAGCACCTTCGAAGTTGTTTTAGCGTGTTTGGAAATACGAGGAAACTGCTTCGAAGCACCTTCGAAGTTGTTTAAGCGTGTTTGGAAATACGAGGAAACTTCTTCGAAGCACCTTAGAAGTTGTTTTAGCGTGTTTGGAAATACGAGGAAACTGCTTCGAAGCACCTTAGAAGTTGTTTTAGCGTGTTTGGAAATACGAGGAAACTGCTTCGAAGCACCTTAGAAGTTGTTTTAGCGTGTTTGGAAATACGAGGAAACTTCTTCGAAGCACCTTCGAAGTTGTTTAAGCGTGTTTGGAAATACGAGGAAACTGCTTCGAAGCACCTTCGAAGTTGTTTAAGCGTGTTTGGAAATACGAGGAAACTTCTTCGAAGCACCTTCGAAGTTGTTTAAGCGTGTTTGGAAATACGAGGAAACTGCTTCGAAGCACCTTCGAAGTTGTTTAAGCGTGTTTGGAAATACGAGGAAACTGCTTCGAAGCACCTTAGAAGTTGTTTTAGCGTGTTTGGAAATACGAGGAAACTGCTTCGAAGCACCTTAGAAGTTGTTTTAGCGTGTTTGGAAATACGAGGAAACTTCTTCGAAGCACCTTCGAAGTTGTTTAAGCGTGTTTGGAAATACGAGGAAACTGCTTCGAAGCACCTTCGAAGTTGTTTAAGCGTGTTTGGAAATACGAGGAAACTGCTTCGAAGCACCTTAGAAGTTGTTTTAGCGTGTTTGGAAATACGAGGAAACTGCTTCGAAGCACCTTAGAAGTTGTTTTAGCGTGTTTGGAAATACGAGGAAACTTCTTCGAAGCACCTTAGAAGTTGTTTTAGCGTGTTTGGAAATACGAGGAAACTTCTTCGAAGCACCTTCGAAGTTGTTTAAGCGTGTTTGGAAATACGAGGAAACTGCTTCGAAGCACCTTCGAAGTTGTTTAAGCGTGTTTGGAAATACGAGGAAACTGCTTCGAAGCACCTTAGAAGTTGTTTTAGCGTGTTTGGAAATACGAGGAAACTGCTTCGAAGCACCTTCGAAGTTGTTTAAGCGTGTTTGGAAATACGAGGAAACTGCTTCGAAGCACCTTAGAAGTTGTTTTAGCGTGTTTGGAAATACGAGGAAACTGCTTCGAAGCACCTTAGAAGTTGTTTTAGCGTGTTTGGAAATACGAGGAAACTTCTTCGAAGCACCTTCGAAGTTGTTTAAGCGTGTTTGGAAATACGAGGAAACTGCTTCGAAGCACCTTCGAAGTTGTTTAAGCGTGTTTGGAAATACGAGGAAACTTCTTCGAAGCACCTTCGAAGTTGTTTAAGCGTGTTTGGAAATACGAGGAAACTGCTTCGAAGCACCTTCGAAGTTGTTTTAGCGTGTTTGGAAATACGAGGAAACTTCTTCGAAGCACCTTCGAAGTTGTTTAAGCGTGTTTGGAAATACGAGGAAACTGCTTCGAAGCACCTTCGAAGTTGTTTAAGCGTGTTTAGAAATACGAGGAAACTGCTTCGAAGCACCTTAGAAGTTGTTTAAGCGTGTTTGGAAATACGAGGAAACTGCTTCGAAGCACCTTAGAAGTTGTTTAAGCGTGTTTGGAAATACGAGGAAACTTCTTCGAAGCACCTTCGAAGTTGTTTAAGCGTGTTTGGAAATACGAGGAAACTGCTTCGAAGCACCTTAGAAGTTGTTTAAGCGTGTTTGGAAATACGAGGAAACTGCTTCGAAGCACCTTAGAAGTTGTTTTAGCGTGTTTGGAAATACGAGGAAACTGCTTCGAAGCACCTTAGAAGTTGTTTTAGCGTGTTTGGAAATACGAGGAAACTGCTTCGAAGCACCTTCGAAGTTGTTTAAGCGTGTTTGGAAATACGAGGAAACTTCTTCGAAGCACCTTCGAAGTTGTTTAAGCGTGTTTGGAAATACGAGGAAACTGCTTCGAAGCACCTTAGAAGTTGTTTAAGCGTGTTTGGAAATACGAGGAAACTTCTTCGAAGCACCTTCGAAGTTGTTTAAGCGTGTTTGGAAATACGAGGAAACTGCTTCGAAGCACCTTAGAAGTTGTTTAAGCGTGTTTGGAAATACGAGGAAACTGCTTCGAAGCACCTTCGAAGTTGTTTAAGCGTGTTTGGAAATACGAGGAAACTTCTTCGAAGCACCTTCGAAGTTGTTTAAGCGTGTTTGGAAATACGAGGAAACTGCTTCGAAGCACCTTAGAAGTTGTTTTAGCGTGTTTGGAAATACGAGGAAACTGCTTCGAAGCACCTTCGAAGTTGTTTAAGCGTGTTTGGAAATACGAGGAAACTTCTTCGAAGCACCTTCGAAGTTGTTTAAGCGTGTTTGGAAATACGAGGAAACTGCTTCGAAGCACCTTCGAAGTTGTTTTAGCGTGTTTGGAAATACGAGGAAACTTCTTCGAAGCACCTTCGAAGTTGTTTAAGCGTGTTTGGAAATACGAGGAAACTGCTTCGAAGCACCTTAGAAGTTGTTTAAGCGTGTTTGGAAATACGAGGAAACTTCTTCGAAGCACCTTCGAAGTTGTTTAAGCGTGTTTGGAAATACGAGGAAACTGCTTCGAAGCACCTTAGAAGTTGTTTTAGCGTGTTTGGAAATACGAGGAAACTGCTTCGAAGCACCTTAGAAGTTGTTTTAGCGTGTTTGGAAATACGAGGAAACTTCTTCGAAGCACCTTCGAAGTTGTTTAAGCGTGTTTGGAAATACGAGGAAACTGCTTCGAAGCACCTTGAAAGTTGTTTTAGCGTGTTTGGAAATACGAGGAAACTGCTTCGCAGCACCTTAGAAGTTGTTTTAGTGTGTTTGGAAATACGAGGAAACTGCTTCGAAGCACCTTAGAAGTTGTTTTAGCGTGTTTGGAAATACGAGGAAACTGCTTCGAAGCACCTTCGAAGTTGTTTAAGCGTGTTTGGAAATACGAGGAAACTTCTTCGAAGCACCTTCGAAGTTGTTTAAGCGTGTTTGGAAATACGAGGAAACTGCTTCGAAGCACCTTAGAAGTTGTTTAAGCGTGTTTGGAAATACGAGGAAACTGCTTCGAAGCACCTTCGAAGTTGTTTAAGCGTGTTTGGAAATACGAGGAAACTTCTTCGAAGCACCTTCGAAGTTGTTTAAGCGTGTTTGGAAATACGAGGAAACTGCTTCGAAGCACCTTAAAAGTTGTTTTAGCGTGTTTGGAAATACGAGGAAACTGCTTCGAAGCACCTTCGAAGTTGTTTAAGCGTGTTTGGAAATACGAGGAAACTTCTTCGAAGCACCTTAGAAGTTGTTTTAGCGTGTTTGGAAATACGAGGAAACTTCTTCGAAGCACCTTCGAAGTTGTTTAAGCGTGTTTGGAAATACGAGGAAACTTCTTCGAAGCACCTTAGAAGTTGTTTAAGCGTGTTTGGAAATACGAGGAAACTGCTTCGAAGCACCTTAGAAGTTGTTTTAGCGTGTTTGGAAATACGAGGAAACTGCTTCGAAGCACCTTCGAAGTTGTTTAAGCGTGTTTGGAAATACGAGGAAACTTCTTCGAAGCACCTTCGAAGTTGTTTAAGCGTGTTTGGAAATACGAGGAAACTGCTTCGAAGCACCTTCGAAGTTGTTTTAGCGTGTTTGGAAATACGAGGAAACTTCTTCGAAGCACCTTCGAAGTTGTTTAAGCGTGTTTGGAAATACGAGGAAACTGCTTCGAAGCACCTTAGAAGTTGTTTAAGCGTGTTTGGAAATACGAGGAAACTTCTTCGAAGCACCTTCGAAGTTGTTTAAGCGTGTTTGGAAATACGAGGAAACTGCTTCGAAGCACCTTAGAAGTTGTTTAAGCGTGTTTGGAAATACGAGGAAACTGCTTCGAAGCACCTTAGAAGTTGTTTTAGCGTGTTTGGAAATACGAGGAAACTGCTTCGAAGCACCTTAGAAGTTGTTTTAGCGTGGTTGGAAATACGAGGAAACTGCTCCGAAGCACCTTCGAAGTTGTTTTAGCGTGTTTGGAAATACGAGGAAACTGCTTCGAAGCACCTTAGAAGTTGTTTAAGCGTGTTTGGAAATACGAGGAAACTTCTTCGAAGCACCTTCGAAGTTGTTTAAGCGTGTTTGGAAATACGAGGAAACTGCTTCGAAGCACCTTAGAAGTTGTTTAAGCGTGTTTGGAAATACGAGGAAACTGCTTCGAAGCACCTTAGAAGTTGTTTTAGCGTGTTTGGAAATACGAGGAAACTTCTTCGAAGCACCTTCGAAGTTGTTTAAGCGTGTTTGGAAATACGAGGAAACTTCTTCGAAGCACCTTCGAAGTTGTTTAAGCGTGTTTGGAAATACGAGGAAACTGCTTCGAAGCACCTTAGAAGTTGTTTAAGCGTGTTTGGAAATACGAGGAAACTTCTTCGAAGCACCTTCGAAGTTGTTTAAGCGTGTTTGGAAATACGAGGAAACTGCTTCGAAGCACCTTAGAAGTTGTTTAAGCGTGTTTGGAAATACGAGGAAACTTCTTCGAAGCACCTTCGAAGTTGTTTAAGCGTGTTTGGAAATACGAGGAAACTGCTTCGAAGCACCTTAGAAGTTGTTTAAGCGTGTTTGGAAATACGAGGAAACTGCTTCGAAGCACCTTCGAAGTTGTTTTAGCGTGTTTGGAAATACGAGGAAACTGCTTCGAAGCACCTTAGAAGTTGTTTAAGCGTGTTTGGAAATACGAGGAAACTTCTTCGAAGCACCTTCGAAGTTGTTTAAGCGTGTTTGGAAATACGAGGAAACTGCTTCGAAGCACCTTAGAAGTTGTTTAAGCGTGTTTGGAAATACGAGGAAACTGCTTCGAAGCACCTTAGAAGTTGTTTTAGCGTGTTTGGAAATACGAGGAAACTGCTTCGAAGCACCTTAGAAGTTGTTTTAGCGTGGTTGGAAATACGAGGAAACTGCTTCGAAGCACCTTCGAAGTTGTTTTAGCGTGTTTGGAAATACGAGGAAACTGCTTCGAAGCACCTTAGAAGTTGTTTAAGCGTGTTTGGAAATACGAGGAAACTTCTTCGAAGCACCTTCGAAGTTGTTTAAGCGTGTTTGGAAATACGAGGAAACTGCTTCGAAGCACCTTAGAAGTTGTTTAAGCGTGTTTGGAAATACGAGGAAACTGCTTCGAAGCACCTTAGAAGTTGTTTTAGCGTGTTTGGAAATACGAGGAAACTGCTTCGAAGCACCTTCGAAGTTGTTTAAGCGTGTTTGGAAATACGAGGAAACTTCTTCGAAGCACCTTCGAAGTTGTTTAAGCGTGTTTGGAAATACGAGGAAACTGCTTCGAAGCACCTTCGAAGTTGTTTTAGCGTGTTTGGAAATACGAGGAAACTTCTTCGAAGCACCTTCGAAGTTGTTTAAGCGTGTTTGGAAATACGAGGAAACTGCTTCGAAGCACCTTAGAAGTTGTTTAAGCGTGTTTGGAAATACGAGGAAACTTCCTCGAAGCACCTTCGAAGTTGTTTAAGCGTGTTTGGAAATACGAGGAAACTGCTTCGAAGCACCTTAGAAGTTGTTTTAGCGTGTTTGGAAATACGAGGAAACTGCTTCGAAGCACCTTAGAAGTTGTTTTAGCGTGTTTGGAAATACGAGGAAACTGCTTCGAAGCACCTTCGAAGTTGTTTAAGCGTGTTTGGAAATACGAGGAAACTTCTTCGAAGCACCTTCGAAGTTGTTTAAGCGTGTTTGGAAATACGAGGAAACTGCTTCGAAGCACCTTCGAAGTTGTTTAAGCGTGTTTGGAAATACGAGGAAACTGCTTCGAAGCACCTTAGAAGTTGTTTTAGCGTGTTTGGAAATACGAGGAAACTGCTTCGAAGCACCTTGGAAGTTGTTTTAGCGTGTTTGGAAATACGAGGAAACTTCTTCGAAGCACCTTCGAAGTTGTTTTAGCGTGTTTGGAAATACGAGGAAACTGCTTCGAAGCACCTTAGAAGTTGTTTTAGCGTGTTTGGAAATACGAGGAAACTGCTTCGAAGCACCTTAGAAGTTGTTTTAGCGTGTTTGGAAATACGAGGAAACTGCTTCGAAGCACCTTCGA